>NW_028126104.1:0-542000 GCF_965194825.1 Balaenoptera physalus | reverse complement strand
GTAGGAAGAGCGTCAGAGCCTGACTTAGGGAGTGGGACAGGGCCTGAGTGAGGCCTAGCGTCAGGGCCTTAGCTAGAGACAGTGTCAGGGCATGACTTAGGAGCAGCATAAGAGCCACGGTAGGATCAGCCTCAGGGGCTATGTTAAAGATATTCTCAGGGCCTCTGTTAGGGACAGCCTCAAGGCCTCACTTAGAGACAGCATCAGGGCTTCCTTAGGGACAGTTTCAGGACCTTGGTAAGAGATGGGTCAGGAAATTAGCTCAGGATAGTGTCAGGACTTTAGATATTGACGACAGCAAGGCCTTAGTTAGGGACAGTGTCAGGCCCTGAATTAGGACGAACATCGAGGCCTTAGGTACGGACAGGGTCACAGCCTCGAGAGTAATTTTAGGCCCTTAGTTAAGGACAGCAGCAGGGCTGTAGTTAGCATAAGAGGCACGACATTTGCTAGGGACAGGGTCAGCTTATGGTCTAGGGATAGTGTCAGGAAAGGACCTAAGCATAGTGTCAAAACCTTAGTTCCTGAGAGTATCAGATCCTTATTTAGAACCAGTGTCAGGGCTTCAGGTAGGGACAGCATCAGAGCCTGACTTAGGGAGAGCGACAGGGCCTGAGTGAGGCCTAGCGTCAGGCCCTTAGCTGAGGACACTGTCAGGGCATGACTTAGGAACAGAATCAGCGCCTCTGTTGGATCAGCCTTAGCGTCTTTGTTACAGATATGATCAGGGCCTGACTTAGTCACAGCTTCAAGGCCTCAGTTAGGGAAAGCTTCAGGGCCTGAGTTAGGGACAGCCTCAGTTCTTAACATAGGGACAGCGACAGGGCTTTCTTAGGGACAGTGTCAGGACCTTGGTTAGAAATATGTCAGGATATTAACTCAGGCTAGTGTCCAGTTTTTAGTTATTGCTTACAGCAGGGCCTATATTAGGGGCAAATTCTGAGCCTTACTTAGAGACAGTGTCAGGGCCTGAGTTAGGACTAGCATCAGAGCCCTTGTAAAGTACAGTGTCAGGGACTGAGTTAGGTGTAGTGTCAGGGCTTTAGTTAGGAACAGTGTCAGCGCCTCAGTTAGGATGAGCCTCCAACCTCAGTTAGGGACAGGTTGACGGCATCGGGCCTAATTTCAGGCTCTTAGTTAGAGACAGTATCAGGGATTTAGTTAGCATAAGAGGCTCGACAATAGCTAAAGACAAGTTTAGGTTAAGATCTAGGGATAGTGTCAGGAAATGACCTAGGGATACTGTCAAGACCATAGCTAATTAGAGCATCAGTGCCTACTTTAGGCCCAGCGTCAGGGCTTCAGGTAGGGACAGAGTCTTAGCCTGACTTAGGGAGAGCGACAGGGCCTGAGTGATGCCTAGAGTCAGGGCCTTAGCTACGGACAGCGTCAAGGCATGACATAGGATCAACATAAGGGTCTCTGTAAGATCAGCATTAGAGTTTAGTTAAAGACATTATCAGGACCTCTGTGAGGGACAGCCTCAGGGCCTCACTTAGGGACAGTGTCAGGGCTAACTTTGGGAGAGTTTCAGGACCTTGGTAAGACATGGGTCAGGATATTAGCTCAGGATAATGTCAGGACTTTAGATATTGATGGTAGCAGCGCCTACGTTAGGGAAACTTTCAAGGCGATTAGTGTCAAGGCCTCATTTAGGACCAATTTTAGGGCTTTAGTTTGGACCAGCAACAAAGCCTTAGTTAAGTATCATGTCGGGGCCCAATTTAGGTGTAGTGTCAGGGCCTTAGTTAGGGACATTATCAGGGCCTGAATTAGCAGTAGTGTCAAAAGTCCTCAGTGAGGAGAGTAAGGAGTAAGTCAGGACTCAGGCCCTGACACTGTTCTTAAATAAGGCCCTGACATTACCTGTAACACAGGTCCTGATCTGATTCCTATCATAGGCGCTGATGTTGGACTTAACTAAGGCCCTGACACTGGTCCTAACTAAAGCTGTGACACTACTCTTAACTCAGGCCCTGACACTGTCCCTAACAAAGCCTCTGACACTACTCCTAAATCAGGCACTGACACTGTCCCTAACTATGGCCCTGACATACACCTAACTCAGGCCCTGACACTGTCTCTAACTAAGGCCCTGATACTACTCCAAACTCAGCACTGACACTGTCACTAACTAAGGCCCTGACACTATTCATAGCTCACGCCCTAACACAGCTCCTAAATCATGCCCTGACAATGTCCCTAACTAAGGCCCTGACACTATTCCTAACTCAGGCGCTGACACAATACTTAAGGAAGGCCCTGACATTACTCCTAACTCAGGCCCTGAAAAGGTCCCTAACTAAGGCCGACACAACTCCTAACTCAGGCACTAACACTGTCCTAAATAAGGCCCTGAAACTATTCCCAACTGAGGCGCTGATACAATACCTAACGAAGGCACTGATGCTACTCCTAACTAAGGCCCTGACACTACTCCTATCTCAAGCAATGACACTGTCCCTAACTTAGACCCTGACTCTACTCCTGACTCAGGCACTGACACTGGCCCTAACTTAGGCCCTGACACTACTCCTAACTAAGCAACTGACACTGTCCCTAACTAAGGCCCGGACACTACTCCTTACTCAGGCACTGACAATGTCACTAACTAAGGCCGTGACACTACTCCCAAAATAGGCACTGAGACTGTCCCGAAATATTCCCTGACAGTACTCCGAACTCAGGCACTGACACTGTCCTTAACTAAGGCCCTGATACTACTTCCACCTCAGGCACTGACACTCTCCCTAAGTAAGCCCTGACATTACTCCCAATTCCGGCATTGACACTTTCGCTAACTAAGGCCCTGAAACTACTCACAACTCAGGCCCTTACACGGGTACTAACTACCAGTCTCAGACTACTCCTAACTCAGGCCCTGGCACTGTCCGTAACTTAGGCTCTGGCACTATTCCTAACTCAGACACTGACGCTGTCCCTTAACTAAGGGTCTGACACTACTCCCAACTCAGACAGTGACACTCTCCCAAATTAAGGCCTTGACACTACTCTTAACTCAGGCCCTGACACAGTCCATAATAAAGACCCTGAAACTAATCCCAACTCAGGCCCTGGCACTGTCCGTAACTAAGGGCCTGACACTACTTCCATCTCAGCAACTGACACCATCCCTAACTATGGCCCTGACACTACTCCCAACTCAGGCACTGGCGCTGTCTCTAACTAAGGCACTGGCACTACTCCCAACTCAGGCACTGACACTCTCCCTAATTAAGGTCCTGACACTACTCCCAACACAGGCACTGACACTGTCCCTAACTAAGGCCCTGACACTACTCCTAACTCAGGCACTGACACTACCGTAAATAAGGCCCTGACTCCACTCCTAACTCAGGCACTGTCACTGTCACTAAATAAGGCCGTTACACTTCTCTTAACTCAAAAACTGACACTCTCCGTAACTAAGGCTTTGACACAATACTTAACTCATGCCCTGACACTGTCCTTAACTAAGACCCTGAGAGTACTCCCAACTCAGTCACTGACGCTGTTCCTAACTACGGCCCAGAGACTACTCCCAATTCAGGCCCTGACACTGTCCCTAACTAAGGCCCTGACACCACTCCCATCTCAGCCACTGACACTGTCCCTAACTAAGGCCCTGACATTACTCCCAACTTAGGCACTGTCACTGTCCCTAACTAAGGCCCTGACACTACTCCCAAATCAGGCACTGACACTGTCCCTAACTAAGGCCTTGACACTACTCCCATCTCAGCCACTGACACTGTCCCTAATGCCCTGACACTACTTCCAACTCAGGCCCTGACACTGTCCCTAACTAGGCCCTGACACCACTCCCAAACTAGGCACTGACACTGTCCCTAACTAAGGCCCTGACACTACTCCCAAATCAGGCACTGACACTGTCCCTAACTAAGGCCCTGACACTACTCCCATCTCAGCCACTGACACTGTCCCTAATGCCCTGACACTACTTCCAACTCAGGCCCTGACACTGTCCCTAACTAGGCCCTGACACTACTCCCAAACTAGGCACTGACACTGTCTCTAACTAAGGCCCTGACATAACTCCCTAACTCCGGCACTGACACTTTCTCTAACTAAGGCCCTGAAACTACTCACAACTCAGGCCCTGACAGTGTTCCTAACTACCGGTCTCAGACTCCTCCTAACTTAGGCCCTGACACTATTCCTAACACAGTCACTGACACTCTCCCTAACTAAGGTCTTGAGACTATTTCTAACTCAGACCCTGACACTGTCCCTAACTTAGGCCATGTCACTACTCCCAACTCAGGCACTGACGCTGTTCCTAACTAAGGGTCTGACACTACTCCAAACTGAGACACTGACACTCCTCCAAATTAAGGCCTTGACACTACTCTTAACTCAGGCCCTGACACTGTCCATAATAAAGACCCTGACAAAAATCCCAACTTAGGCACTGACAATGTCCGTAACTAAGGCCCTGACACTATTCCCATCTCAGCCACTGACACTGTCCCTAACTATGGCCCTGACACTACTCCCAACGCAAGCACTGGCGCTGTCCCTAACTAAGGCACTGGCACTACTCCCAACTCGTCCTGGCGCTGTCCCTAACTAAGGCTCTGACACATTGCCCAATTCAGGCAATGACAGTGTCCCTAACTGAGGCAATGATACTACTCCCAACTCAAGCACTAAGGCTCTGGATCATTGTGATGACAAGCGCCATGGAGCACTGTGATGACAAGGGCCATGGAGAATTGTGATGACGGGTCCTGGAGCATTGTGGTGACAAGGGCCATGGAGCATTTTGATGACAGGGGTCATGGGGCATTGTGATGAAAGTGGTCATGGAGCATTGTGATGAAAGTGGTCATGGAACATTGTGATAAAAGTGGTCATGTAGCATTGTGATGAAAAGTGCTATGGAGCATTGGGATGACAGGGGTCATGGAACATTGTGATGACCAATGCGTGGAGATTTGTGATGACGAGGACCATGGAGCATTGAGATTACAAGGATCATGCAGCATTGTGATGACAGGGGCCATGGAGCATTGTGATGAAAACGGACCTGGAGCATTGTGATGAAAGGGGTCACGGCTCATTGTGATGACAGGGGGCCTGGAACATTGTGATGACAGGGGTCACGGGGCATTGTGATGACAAGGGCCATGGAACATTTTGATGACAGTGGTCATATGGCATTTTGAATGACAGGGGCCATGAAACATTGTGATGACAAGAGTCATGGGGACTTGTGATGACAGGGGGCATGGAGCTTTGTGATTTCACAGGCATGTAGCATTTTAGACAAGGGTCATGGAGCATTGTGATGAAAGGGGTCATGGATCATTGTGATGATAAGGGCATGGAGCATTGTGATGACAATGGCATGTAGCATTGCGATGACAAAGGTCATGGAGCATTGTGATGACAGGGGTTATGGAGCATTATGATGACAAGGGCGTGGAGCATTGTGATGACAGTGGTCATGGAACATTGTGACGATAAGGGCATCGAGCCGGGTTAGGGACTGTCTAGCGGCCTTGGGACTAAATTCAGTGCCTGAATTAGGCACAGCATAAGGTCTTTAATTAGCATAAGAGGTAGGACATTAGCTCGGGACAGGGTTAGGGTAAAGGCTTGGAATCGTGTCAGGAAATGACCTAAGGATAGTGTGAGGACCTTTGTTACTGAGACTCTCAGGGACTTATTCAGAAGCAGTGTTAGGGCTTCAGGTAGGGACAACGTCAGGGCCTGACTTAAGGAGAGCGACAGGGCCTGAGTGAGGCCTAATGTCAGGCCCTTAGCTGGGGACCCTGTCAAGGAATGACTTAGGAGCAGCATCAGTGCCTTTGTTGGATCAGCTTTAGGTTCTTAGTTAAAGACATGACCGGAGCCCTAGTTAGTCACAGCGTCAAGGCCTCAGTTAGGGAAAGCTTCAGGGTCTGAGTTACAGACAGCCTCAGGGCTTCACTTAAAGACAGCGACAGGGCTTTCTTAGGGACAGTGTCAGGACCTTGGTTAGAAATGAGTCAGGATATTAACTCAGGAGAGTGTCAGGATTTTAGTTATTGCTGGCAGCAGGGCCTATATTAAGAACAGATTCCGGGCCTTTGTTAGATTCAGTGTCATGGCCTTAGTTAGGAGTAGTCAGGGCCTTAGTTAGGGAGAGCATTAGGGTTTCAGTTAGCATAAGATGCAGGAGATTATCTCGGGACAGAGTCAGGTTCCAGGCCAGAGATAGTGAAAGGAAATGACCAAGGGATAACGAGAAGACCTTAGTTATTGAGAGCATCAGGGCCTTAGTTAGCAGCAGCGTGAGCACCTTAATCAGGACCAGCGCCAGGGCTTGATGTATGGACAGCATCAGAGCCTAACTAAGGTACAGCAACAGGGCCTAAGTGAGGCCTATCTTTAGGGCCTGAGTAAGGGACAGTATCAGGGCATGACTTAGGAGCAGCATAAAGGCCTCTGTAGGATCAGCATTAGGGTCTTCGTTAAAGCTATTATCAGGGCCTCCGTTAGGGATAGCCTCAAGGCCTCACTTAGGGACAGCGTCAGGGCTTACTTTGGGAAAGTTTCAGGACCTTGGTAAGACATGGGTCAGGCTATTAGCTCAGGAGAATATCAGGTGTTCAGATATTGACGGCAGCAGGGCCTTAGTTAGAGGCAGTGTCAGGGCGTAAGGTAGGACTAGCATCAGAGCCTTTGTTAGGTACAGTGACAGTGACTGAGCTAGGTGTAGTGTCAGAGCCTTAGTTAGGGACAGTGTCAGGGCCTGCATTAGGACGAGCCTCCAGGCCTCAGTTAGGGACAGGTTCACGGCCTCGGACCTAAATTCAGGGCCTCATTTAGGGACAGAATCAGGGATTTAGCTAGCATAAGGGGATCTACAGCTGAAAGCAACCTGAACACCACCAGAAGCAGATGCAGAAGTGAACCATGCACGCTCCTATGAAGGAATATTCCACAGCAGTTGAGTACATTTTGTTTAAAGTTAGTAACACTCTAAAAATTAGGTTTTGAAGAAAACTATATACACAAGATGAAAGAATCTCGTTCTAAAGAATCTCTTTAGCTAATCTCGACATTAGCTAAAGAGAAGGTTAGGTTAAGGTCTAGGGAGAGTGTCAGGAAATGACCTAGGGATAGTGTCAAGACCTTAGTTACTTAGCACATCAGGACCTAATTTAGGAGCAGTGAGTGTCAGGGTTTTGGGTAGGAAGAGCGTCAGAGCCTGACTTAGGGAGTGGGACAGGGCCTGAGTGAGGCCTAGCGTCAGGGCCTTAGCTAGAGACAGTGTCAGGGCATGACTTAGGAGCAGCATAAGAGCCACGGTAGGATCAGCCTCAGGGGCTATGTTAAAGATATTCTCAGGGCCTCTGTTAGGGACAGCCTCAAGGCCTCACTTAGAGACAGCATCAGGGCTTCCTTAGGGACAGTTTCAGGACCTTGGTAAGAGATGGGTCAGGAAATTAGCTCAGGATAGTGTCAGGACTTTAGATATTGACGACAGCAAGGCCTTAGTTAGGGACAGTGTCAGGCCCTGAATTAGGACGAACATCGAGGCCTTAGGTACGGACAGGGTCACAGCCTCGAGAGTAATTTTAGGCCCTTAGTTAAGGACAGCAGCAGGGCTGTAGTTAGCATAAGAGGCACGACATTTGCTAGGGACAGGGTCAGCTTATGGTCTAGGGATAGTGTCAGGAAAGGACCTAAGCATAGTGTCAAAACCTTAGTTCCTGAGAGTATCAGATCCTTATTTAGAACCAGTGTCAGGGCTTCAGGTAGGGACAGCATCAGAGCCTGACTTAGGGAGAGCGACAGGGCCTGAGTGAGGCCTAGCGTCAGGCCCTTAGCTGAGGACACTGTCAGGGCATGACTTAGGAACAGAATCAGCGCCTCTGTTGGATCAGCCTTAGCGTCTTTGTTACAGATATGATCAGGGCCTGACTTAGTCACAGCTTCAAGGCCTCAGTTAGGGAAAGCTTCAGGGCCTGAGTTAGGGACAGCCTCAGTTCTTAACATAGGGACAGCGACAGGGCTTTCTTAGGGACAGTGTCAGGACCTTGGTTAGAAATATGTCAGGATATTAACTCAGGCTAGTGTCCAGTTTTTAGTTATTGCTTACAGCAGGGCCTATATTAGGGGCAAATTCTGAGCCTTACTTAGAGACAGTGTCAGGGCCTGAGTTAGGACTAGCATCAGAGCCCTTGTAAAGTACAGTGTCAGGGACTGAGTTAGGTGTAGTGTCAGGGCTTTAGTTAGGAACAGTGTCAGCGCCTCAGTTAGGATGAGCCTCCAACCTCAGTTAGGGACAGGTTGACGGCCTCGGGCCTAATTTCAGGCTCTTAGTTAGAGACAGTATCAGGGATTTAGTTAGCATAAGAGGCTCGACAATAGCTAAAGACAAGTTTAGGTTAAGATCTAGGGATAGTGTCAGGAAATGACCTAGGGATACTGTCAAGACCATAGCTAATTAGAGCATCAGTGCCTACTTTAGGCCCAGCGTCAGGGCTTCAGGTAGGGACAGAGTCTTAGCCTGACTTAGGGAGAGCGACAGGGCCTGAGTGATGCCTAGAGTCAGGGCCTTAGCTACGGACAGCGTCAAGGCATGACATAGGATCAACATAAGGGTCTCTGTAAGATCAGCATTAGAGTTTAGTTAAAGACATTATCAGGACCTCTGTGAGGGACAGCCTCAGGGCCTCACTTAGGGACAGTGTCAGGGCTAACTTTGGGAGAGTTTCAGGACCTTGGTAAGACATGGGTCAGGATATTAGCTCAGGATAATGTCAGGACTTTAGATATTGATGGTAGCAGCGCCTACGTTAGGGAAACTTTCAAGGCGATTAGTGTCAAGGCCTCATTTAGGACCAATTTTAGGGCTTTAGTTTGGACCAGCAACAAAGCCTTAGTTAAGTATCATGTCGGGGCCCAATTTAGGTGTAGTGTCAGGGCCTTAGTTAGGGACATTATCAGGGCCTGAATTAGCAGTAGTGTCAAAAGTCCTCAGTGAGGAGAGTAAGGAGTAAGTCAGGACTCAGGCCCTGACACTGTTCTTAAATAAGGCCCTGACATTACCTGTAACACAGGTCCTGATCTGATTCCTATCATAGGCGCTGATGTTGGACTTAACTAAGGCCCTGACACTGGTCCTAACTAAAGCTGTGACACTACTCTTAACTCAGGCCCTGACACTGTCCCTAACAAAGCCTCTGACACTACTCCTAAATCAGGCACTGACACTGTCCCTAACTATGGCCCTGACATACACCTAACTCAGGCCCTGACACTGTCTCTAACTAAGGCCCTGATACTACTCCAAACTCAGCACTGACACTGTCACTAACTAAGGCCCTGACACTATTCATAGCTCACGCCCTAACACAGCTCCTAAATCATGCCCTGACAATGTCCCTAACTAAGGCCCTGACACTATTCCTAACTCAGGCGCTGACACAATACTTAAGGAAGGCCCTGACATTACTCCTAACTCAGGCCCTGAAAAGGTCCCTAACTAAGGCCGACACAACTCCTAACTCAGGCACTAACACTGTCCTAAATAAGGCCCTGAAACTATTCCCAACTGAGGCGCTGATACAATACCTAACGAAGGCACTGATGCTACTCCTAACTAAGGCCCTGACACTACTCCTATCTCAAGCAATGACACTGTCCCTAACTTAGACCCTGACTCTACTCCTGACTCAGGCACTGACACTGGCCCTAACTTAGGCCCTGACACTACTCCTAACTAAGCAACTGACACTGTCCCTAACTAAGGCCCGGACACTACTCCTTACTCAGGCACTGACAATGTCACTAACTAAGGCCGTGACACTACTCCCAAAATAGGCACTGAGACTGTCCCGAAATATTCCCTGACAGTACTCCGAACTCAGGCACTGACACTGTCCTTAACTAAGGCCCTGATACTACTTCCACCTCAGGCACTGACACTCTCCCTAAGTAAGCCCTGACATTACTCCCAATTCCGGCATTGACACTTTCGCTAACTAAGGCCCTGAAACTACTCACAACTCAGGCCCTTACACGGGTACTAACTACCAGTCTCAGACTACTCCTAACTCAGGCCCTGGCACTGTCCGTAACTTAGGCTCTGGCACTATTCCTAACTCAGACACTGACGCTGTCCCTTAACTAAGGGTCTGACACTACTCCCAACTCAGACAGTGACACTCTCCCAAATTAAGGCCTTGACACTACTCTTAACTCAGGCCCTGACACAGTCCATAATAAAGACCCTGAAACTAATCCCAACTCAGGCCCTGGCACTGTCCGTAACTAAGGGCCTGACACTACTTCCATCTCAGCAACTGACACCATCCCTAACTATGGCCCTGACACTACTCCCAACTCAGGCACTGGCGCTGTCTCTAACTAAGGCACTGGCACTACTCCCAACTCAGGCACTGACACTCTCCCTAATTAAGGTCCTGACACTACTCCCAACACAGGCACTGACACTGTCCCTAACTAAGGCCCTGACACTACTCCTAACTCAGGCACTGACACTACCGTAAATAAGGCCCTGACTCCACTCCTAACTCAGGCACTGTCACTGTCACTAAATAAGGCCGTTACACTTCTCTTAACTCAAAAACTGACACTCTCCGTAACTAAGGCTTTGACACAATACTTAACTCATGCCCTGACACTGTCCTTAACTAAGACCCTGAGAGTACTCCCAACTCAGTCACTGACGCTGTTCCTAACTACGGCCCAGAGACTACTCCCAATTCAGGCCCTGACACTGTCCCTAACTAAGGCCCTGACACCACTCCCATCTCAGCCACTGACACTGTCCCTAACTAAGGCCCTGACATTACTCCCAACTTAGGCACTGTCACTGTCCCTAACTAAGGCCCTGACACTACTCCCAAATCAGGCACTGACACTGTCCCTAACTAAGGCCTTGACACTACTCCCATCTCAGCCACTGACACTGTCCCTAATGCCCTGACACTACTTCCAACTCAGGCCCTGACACTGTCCCTAACTAGGCCCTGACACCACTCCCAAACTAGGCACTGACACTGTCCCTAACTAAGGCCCTGACACTACTCCCAAATCAGGCACTGACACTGTCCCTAACTAAGGCCCTGACACTACTCCCATCTCAGCCACTGACACTGTCCCTAATGCCCTGACACTACTTCCAACTCAGGCCCTGACACTGTCCCTAACTAGGCCCTGACACTACTCCCAAACTAGGCACTGACACTGTCTCTAACTAAGGCCCTGACATAACTCCCTAACTCCGGCACTGACACTTTCTCTAACTAAGGCCCTGAAACTACTCACAACTCAGGCCCTGACAGTGTTCCTAACTACCGGTCTCAGACTCCTCCTAACTTAGGCCCTGACACTATTCCTAACACAGTCACTGACACTCTCCCTAACTAAGGTCTTGAGACTATTTCTAACTCAGACCCTGACACTGTCCCTAACTTAGGCCATGTCACTACTCCCAACTCAGGCACTGACGCTGTTCCTAACTAAGGGTCTGACACTACTCCAAACTGAGACACTGACACTCCTCCAAATTAAGGCCTTGACACTACTCTTAACTCAGGCCCTGACACTGTCCATAATAAAGACCCTGACAAAAATCCCAACTTAGGCACTGACAATGTCCGTAACTAAGGCCCTGACACTATTCCCATCTCAGCCACTGACACTGTCCCTAACTATGGCCCTGACACTACTCCCAACGCAAGCACTGGCGCTGTCCCTAACTAAGGCACTGGCACTACTCCCAACTCGTCCTGGCGCTGTCCCTAACTAAGGCTCTGACACATTGCCCAATTCAGGCAATGACAGTGTCCCTAACTGAGGCAATGATACTACTCCCAACTCAAGCACTAAGGCTCTGGATCATTGTGATGACAAGCGCCATGGAGCACTGTGATGACAAGGGCCATGGAGAATTGTGATGACGGGTCCTGGAGCATTGTGGTGACAAGGGCCATGGAGCATTTTGATGACAGGGGTCATGGGGCATTGTGATGAAAGTGGTCATGGAGCATTGTGATGAAAGTGGTCATGGAACATTGTGATAAAAGTGGTCATGTAGCATTGTGATGAAAAGTGCTATGGAGCATTGGGATGACAGGGGTCATGGAACATTGTGATGACCAATGCGTGGAGATTTGTGATGACGAGGACCATGGAGCATTGAGATTACAAGGATCATGCAGCATTGTGATGACAGGGGCCATGGAGCATTGTGATGAAAACGGACCTGGAGCATTGTGATGAAAGGGGTCACGGCTCATTGTGATGACAGGGGGCCTGGAACATTGTGATGACAGGGGTCACGGGGCATTGTGATGACAAGGGCCATGGAACATTTTGATGACAGTGGTCATATGGCATTTTGAATGACAGGGGCCATGAAACATTGTGATGACAAGAGTCATGGGGACTTGTGATGACAGGGGGCATGGAGCTTTGTGATTTCACAGGCATGTAGCATTTTAGACAAGGGTCATGGAGCATTGTGATGAAAGGGGTCATGGATCATTGTGATGATAAGGGCATGGAGCATTGTGATGACAATGGCATGTAGCATTGCGATGACAAAGGTCATGGAGCATTGTGATGACAGGGGTTATGGAGCATTATGATGACAAGGGCGTGGAGCATTGTGATGACAGTGGTCATGGAACATTGTGACGATAAGGGCATCGAGCCGGGTTAGGGACTGTCTAGCGGCCTTGGGACTAAATTCAGTGCCTGAATTAGGCACAGCATAAGGTCTTTAATTAGCATAAGAGGTAGGACATTAGCTCGGGACAGGGTTAGGGTAAAGGCTTGGAATCGTGTCAGGAAATGACCTAAGGATAGTGTGAGGACCTTTGTTACTGAGACTCTCAGGGACTTATTCAGAAGCAGTGTTAGGGCTTCAGGTAGGGACAACGTCAGGGCCTGACTTAAGGAGAGCGACAGGGCCTGAGTGAGGCCTAATGTCAGGCCCTTAGCTGGGGACCCTGTCAAGGAATGACTTAGGAGCAGCATCAGTGCCTTTGTTGGATCAGCTTTAGGTTCTTAGTTAAAGACATGACCGGAGCCCTAGTTAGTCACAGCGTCAAGGCCTCAGTTAGGGAAAGCTTCAGGGTCTGAGTTACAGACAGCCTCAGGGCTTCACTTAAAGACAGCGACAGGGCTTTCTTAGGGACAGTGTCAGGACCTTGGTTAGAAATGAGTCAGGATATTAACTCAGGAGAGTGTCAGGATTTAAGTTATTGCTGGCAGCAGGGCCTATATTAAGGACAGATTCCGGGCCTTTGTTAGATTCAGTGTCATGGCCTTAGTTAGGAGTAGTCAGGGCCTTAGTTAGGGAGAGCATTAGGGTTTCAGTTAGCATAAGATGCAGGAGATTATCTCGGGACAGAGTCAGGTTCCAGGCCAGAGATAGTGAAAGGAAATGACCAAGGGATAACGAGAAGACCTTAGTTATTGAGAGCATCAGGGCCTTAGTTAGCAGCAGCGTGAGCACCTTAATCAGGACCAGCGCCAGGGCTTGATGTATGGACAGCATCAGAGCCTAACTAAGGTACAGCAACAGGGCCTAAGTGAGGCCTATCTTTAGGGCCTGAGTAAGGGACAGTATCAGGGCATGACTTAGGAGCAGCATAAAGGCCTCTGTAGGATCAGCATTAGGGTCTTCGTTAAAGCTATTATCAGGGCCTCCGTTAGGGATAGCCTCAAGGCCTCACTTAGGGACAGCGTCAGGGCTTACTTTGGGAAAGTTTCAGGACCTTGGTAAGACATGGGTCAGGCTATTAGCTCAGGAGAATATCAGGTGTTCAGATATTGACGGCAGCAGGGCCTTAGTTAGAGGCAGTGTCAGGGCGTAAGGTAGGACTAGCATCAGAGCCTTTGTTAGGTACAGTGACAGTGACTGAGCTAGGTGTAGTGTCAGAGCCTTAGTTAGGGACAGTGTCAGGGCCTGCATTAGGACGAGCCTCCAGGCCTCAGTTAGGGACAGGTTCACGGCCTCGGACCTAAATTCAGGGCCTCATTTAGGGACAGAATCAGGGATTTAGCTAGCATAAGGGGATCTACAGCTGAAAGCAACCTGAACACCACCAGAAGCAGATGCAGAAGTGAACCATGCACGCTCCTATGAAGGAATATTCCACAGCAGTTGAGTACATTTTGTTTAAAGTTAGTAACACTCTAAAAATTAGGTTTTGAAGAAAACTATATACACAAGATGAAAGAATCTCGTTCTAAAGAATCTCTTTAGCTAATCTCGACATTAGCTAAAGAGAAGGTTAGGTTAAGGTCTAGGGAGAGTGTCAGGAAATGACCTAGGGATAGTGTCAAGACCTTAGTTACTTAGCACATCAGGACCTAATTTAGGAGCAGTGAGTGTCAGGGTTTTGGGTAGGAAGAGCGTCAGAGCCTGACTTAGGGAGTGGGACAGGGCCTGAGTGAGGCCTAGCGTCAGGGCCTTAGCTAGAGACAGTGTCAGGGCATGACTTAGGAGCAGCATAAGAGCCACGGTAGGATCAGCCTCAGGGGCTATGTTAAAGATATTCTCAGGGCCTCTGTTAGGGACAGCCTCAAGGCCTCACTTAGAGACAGCATCAGGGCTTCCTTAGGGACAGTTTCAGGACCTTGGTAAGAGATGGGTCAGGAAATTAGCTCAGGATAGTGTCAGGACTTTAGATATTGACGACAGCAAGGCCTTAGTTAGGGACAGTGTCAGGCCCTGAATTAGGACGAACATCGAGGCCTTAGGTACGGACAGGGTCACAGCCTCGAGAGTAATTTTAGGCCCTTAGTTAAGGACAGCAGCAGGGCTGTAGTTAGCATAAGAGGCACGACATTTGCTAGGGACAGGGTCAGCTTATGGTCTAGGGATAGTGTCAGGAAAGGACCTAAGCATAGTGTCAAAACCTTAGTTCCTGAGAGTATCAGATCCTTATTTAGAACCAGTGTCAGGGCTTCAGGTAGGGACAGCATCAGAGCCTGACTTAGGGAGAGCGACAGGGCCTGAGTGAGGCCTAGCGTCAGGCCCTTAGCTGAGGACACTGTCAGGGCATGACTTAGGAACAGAATCAGCGCCTCTGTTGGATCAGCCTTAGCGTCTTTGTTACAGATATGATCAGGGCCTGACTTAGTCACAGCTTCAAGGCCTCAGTTAGGGAAAGCTTCAGGGCCTGAGTTAGGGACAGCCTCAGTTCTTAACATAGGGACAGCGACAGGGCTTTCTTAGGGACAGTGTCAGGACCTTGGTTAGAAATATGTCAGGATATTAACTCAGGCTAGTGTCCAGTTTTTAGTTATTGCTTACAGCAGGGCCTATATTAGGGGCAAATTCTGAGCCTTACTTAGAGACAGTGTCAGGGCCTGAGTTAGGACTAGCATCAGAGCCCTTGTAAAGTACAGTGTCAGGGACTGAGTTAGGTGTAGTGTCAGGGCTTTAGTTAGGAACAGTGTCAGCGCCTCAGTTAGGATGAGCCTCCAACCTCAGTTAGGGACAGGTTGACGGCCTCGGGCCTAATTTCAGGCTCTTAGTTAGAGACAGTATCAGGGATTTAGTTAGCATAAGAGGCTCGACAATAGCTAAAGACAAGTTTAGGTTAAGATCTAGGGATAGTGTCAGGAAATGACCTAGGGATACTGTCAAGACCATAGCTAATTAGAGCATCAGTGCCTACTTTAGGCCCAGCGTCAGGGCTTCAGGTAGGGACAGAGTCTTAGCCTGACTTAGGGAGAGCGACAGGGCCTGAGTGATGCCTAGAGTCAGGGCCTTAGCTACGGACAGCGTCAAGGCATGACATAGGATCAACATAAGGGTCTCTGTAAGATCAGCATTAGAGTTTAGTTAAAGACATTATCAGGACCTCTGTGAGGGACAGCCTCAGGGCCTCACTTAGGGACAGTGTCAGGGCTAACTTTGGGAGAGTTTCAGGACCTTGGTAAGACATGGGTCAGGATATTAGCTCAGGATAATGTCAGGACTTTAGATATTGATGGTAGCAGCGCCTACGTTAGGGAAACTTTCAAGGCGATTAGTGTCAAGGCCTCATTTAGGACCAATTTTAGGGCTTTAGTTTGGACCAGCAACAAAGCCTTAGTTAAGTATCATGTCGGGGCCCAATTTAGGTGTAGTGTCAGGGCCTTAGTTAGGGACATTATCAGGGCCTGAATTAGCAGTAGTGTCAAAAGTCCTCAGTGAGGAGAGTAAGGAGTAAGTCAGGACTCAGGCCCTGACACTGTTCTTAAATAAGGCCCTGACATTACCTGTAACACAGGTCCTGATCTGATTCCTATCATAGGCGCTGATGTTGGACTTAACTAAGGCCCTGACACTGGTCCTAACTAAAGCTGTGACACTACTCTTAACTCAGGCCCTGACACTGTCCCTAACAAAGCCTCTGACACTACTCCTAAATCAGGCACTGACACTGTCCCTAACTATGGCCCTGACATACACCTAACTCAGGCCCTGACACTGTCTCTAACTAAGGCCCTGATACTACTCCAAACTCAGCACTGACACTGTCACTAACTAAGGCCCTGACACTATTCATAGCTCACGCCCTAACACAGCTCCTAAATCATGCCCTGACAATGTCCCTAACTAAGGCCCTGACACTATTCCTAACTCAGGCGCTGACACAATACTTAAGGAAGGCCCTGACATTACTCCTAACTCAGGCCCTGAAAAGGTCCCTAACTAAGGCCGACACAACTCCTAACTCAGGCACTAACACTGTCCTAAATAAGGCCCTGAAACTATTCCCAACTGAGGCGCTGATACAATACCTAACGAAGGCACTGATGCTACTCCTAACTAAGGCCCTGACACTACTCCTATCTCAAGCAATGACACTGTCCCTAACTTAGACCCTGACTCTACTCCTGACTCAGGCACTGACACTGGCCCTAACTTAGGCCCTGACACTACTCCTAACTAAGCAACTGACACTGTCCCTAACTAAGGCCCGGACACTACTCCTTACTCAGGCACTGACAATGTCACTAACTAAGGCCGTGACACTACTCCCAAAATAGGCACTGAGACTGTCCCGAAATATTCCCTGACAGTACTCCGAACTCAGGCACTGACACTGTCCTTAACTAAGGCCCTGATACTACTTCCACCTCAGGCACTGACACTCTCCCTAAGTAAGCCCTGACATTACTCCCAATTCCGGCATTGACACTTTCGCTAACTAAGGCCCTGAAACTACTCACAACTCAGGCCCTTACACGGGTACTAACTACCAGTCTCAGACTACTCCTAACTCAGGCCCTGGCACTGTCCGTAACTTAGGCTCTGGCACTATTCCTAACTCAGACACTGACGCTGTCCCTTAACTAAGGGTCTGACACTACTCCCAACTCAGACAGTGACACTCTCCCAAATTAAGGCCTTGACACTACTCTTAACTCAGGCCCTGACACAGTCCATAATAAAGACCCTGAAACTAATCCCAACTCAGGCCCTGGCACTGTCCGTAACTAAGGGCCTGACACTACTTCCATCTCAGCAACTGACACCATCCCTAACTATGGCCCTGACACTACTCCCAACTCAGGCACTGGCGCTGTCTCTAACTAAGGCACTGGCACTACTCCCAACTCAGGCACTGACACTCTCCCTAATTAAGGTCCTGACACTACTCCCAACACAGGCACTGACACTGTCCCTAACTAAGGCCCTGACACTACTCCTAACTCAGGCACTGACACTACCGTAAATAAGGCCCTGACTCCACTCCTAACTCAGGCACTGTCACTGTCACTAAATAAGGCCGTTACACTTCTCTTAACTCAAAAACTGACACTCTCCGTAACTAAGGCTTTGACACAATACTTAACTCATGCCCTGACACTGTCCTTAACTAAGACCCTGAGAGTACTCCCAACTCAGTCACTGACGCTGTTCCTAACTACGGCCCAGAGACTACTCCCAATTCAGGCCCTGACACTGTCCCTAACTAAGGCCCTGACACCACTCCCATCTCAGCCACTGACACTGTCCCTAACTAAGGCCCTGACATTACTCCCAACTTAGGCACTGTCACTGTCCCTAACTAAGGCCCTGACACTACTCCCAAATCAGGCACTGACACTGTCCCTAACTAAGGCCTTGACACTACTCCCATCTCAGCCACTGACACTGTCCCTAATGCCCTGACACTACTTCCAACTCAGGCCCTGACACTGTCCCTAACTAGGCCCTGACACCACTCCCAAACTAGGCACTGACACTGTCCCTAACTAAGGCCCTGACACTACTCCCAAATCAGGCACTGACACTGTCCCTAACTAAGGCCCTGACACTACTCCCATCTCAGCCACTGACACTGTCCCTAATGCCCTGACACTACTTCCAACTCAGGCCCTGACACTGTCCCTAACTAGGCCCTGACACTACTCCCAAACTAGGCACTGACACTGTCTCTAACTAAGGCCCTGACATAACTCCCTAACTCCGGCACTGACACTTTCTCTAACTAAGGCCCTGAAACTACTCACAACTCAGGCCCTGACAGTGTTCCTAACTACCGGTCTCAGACTCCTCCTAACTTAGGCCCTGACACTATTCCTAACACAGTCACTGACACTCTCCCTAACTAAGGTCTTGAGACTATTTCTAACTCAGACCCTGACACTGTCCCTAACTTAGGCCATGTCACTACTCCCAACTCAGGCACTGACGCTGTTCCTAACTAAGGGTCTGACACTACTCCAAACTGAGACACTGACACTCCTCCAAATTAAGGCCTTGACACTACTCTTAACTCAGGCCCTGACACTGTCCATAATAAAGACCCTGACAAAAATCCCAACTTAGGCACTGACAATGTCCGTAACTAAGGCCCTGACACTATTCCCATCTCAGCCACTGACACTGTCCCTAACTATGGCCCTGACACTACTCCCAACGCAAGCACTGGCGCTGTCCCTAACTAAGGCACTGGCACTACTCCCAACTCGTCCTGGCGCTGTCCCTAACTAAGGCTCTGACACATTGCCCAATTCAGGCAATGACAGTGTCCCTAACTGAGGCAATGATACTACTCCCAACTCAAGCACTAAGGCTCTGGATCATTGTGATGACAAGCGCCATGGAGCACTGTGATGACAAGGGCCATGGAGAATTGTGATGACGGGTCCTGGAGCATTGTGGTGACAAGGGCCATGGAGCATTTTGATGACAGGGGTCATGGGGCATTGTGATGAAAGTGGTCATGGAGCATTGTGATGAAAGTGGTCATGGAACATTGTGATAAAAGTGGTCATGTAGCATTGTGATGAAAAGTGCTATGGAGCATTGGGATGACAGGGGTCATGGAACATTGTGATGACCAATGCGTGGAGATTTGTGATGACGAGGACCATGGAGCATTGAGATTACAAGGATCATGCAGCATTGTGATGACAGGGGCCATGGAGCATTGTGATGAAAACGGACCTGGAGCATTGTGATGAAAGGGGTCACGGCTCATTGTGATGACAGGGGGCCTGGAACATTGTGATGACAGGGGTCACGGGGCATTGTGATGACAAGGGCCATGGAACATTTTGATGACAGTGGTCATATGGCATTTTGAATGACAGGGGCCATGAAACATTGTGATGACAAGAGTCATGGGGACTTGTGATGACAAGGGGCATGGAGCTTTGTGATTTCACAGGCATGTAGCATTTTAGACAAGGGTCATGGAGCATTGTGATGAAAGGGGTCATGGATCATTGTGATGATAAGGGCATGGAGCATTGTGATGACAATGGCATGTAGCATTGCGATGACAAAGGTCATGGAGCATTGTGATGACAGGGGTTATGGAGCATTATGATGACAAGGGCGTGGAGCATTGTGATGACAGTGGTCATGGAACAATGTGACGATAAGGGCATCGAGCCGGGTTAGGGACTGTCTAGAGGCCTTGGGACTAAATTCAGTGCCTGAATTAGGCACAGCATAAGGTCTTTAATTAGCATAAGAGGTAGGACATTAGCTCGGGACAGGGTTAGGGTAAAGGCTTGGAATCGTGTCAGGAAATGACCTAAGGATAGTGTGAAGACCTTTGTTACTGAGACTCTCAGGGACTTATTCAGAAGCAGTGTTAGGGCTTCAGGTAGGGACAACGTCAGGGCCTGACTTAAGGAGAGCGACAGGGCCTGAGTGAGGCCTAATGTCAGGCCCTTAGCTCGGGACCCTGTCAAGGAATGACTTAGGAGCAGCATCAGTGCCTTTGTTGGATCAGCTTTAGGTTCTTAGGTAAAGACATGACCAGAGCCCTAGTTAGTCACAGCGTCAAGGCCTCAGTTAGGGAAAGCTTCAGGGTCTGAGTTACAGACAGCCTCAGGGCTTCACTTAAAGACAGCGACAGGGCTTTCTTAGGGACAGTGTCAGGACCTTGGTTAGAAATAAATCAGGTTATTAACTCAGGAGAGTGTCAGGATTTTAGTTATTGCTGGCAGCAGGGCCTAAATTAAGGACAGATTCCGGGCCTTTGTTAGATTCAGTGTCATGGCCTTAGTTAGGAGTAGTCAGGGCCTTAGTTAGGGAGAGCATTAGGGTTTCAGTTAGCATAAGATACAGGAGATTATCTCGGGACAGAGTCAAGTTCCAGGCCAGAGATAGTGAAAGGAAATGACCAAGGGATAACGAGAAGACCTTAGTTATTGAGAGCATCAGGGCCTTAGTTAGCAGCAGCGTGAGCACTTTAATCAGGACCAGCGCCAGGGCTTGATGTATGGACAGCATCAGAGCCTAACTAAGGTACAGCAACAGGGCCTAAGTGAGGCCTATCTTTAGGGCCTGAGTAAGGGACAGTATCAGGGCATGACTTAGGAGCAGCATAAAGGCCTCTGTAGGATCAGCATTAGGGTCTTCGTTAAAGCTATTATCAGGGCCTCCGTTAGGGATAGCCTCAAGGCCTCACTCAGGGACAGCGTCAGGGCTTACTTTGGGAAAGTTTCAGGACCTTGGGAAGACATGGGTCAGGATATTAGCTCAGGATAATGTCAGGTGTTCAGATATTGACGGCAGCAGGGCCTTAGTTAGAGGCAGTGTCAGGCCTAAGTTAGGACTAGCATCAGAGCCTTTGTTAGGTACAGTGTCAGTGACTGAGTTAGGTGTAGTGTCAGGGCCTTAGTTAGGGACAGTGTCAGGACCTGCGTTAGGACGAGCCTCCAGGCCTCAGTTAGGGACAGGTTCACGGCCTCGGACCTAAATTCAGGGCCTCATTTAGGGACAGAATCACAGATTTAGCTAGCATAAGAGGATCTACAGCTGAAAGCAACTTGAACACCACCACAAGCAGAAGCAGAAGTGAACCATGCACGCCCCTATGAAGGAATATTCCACAGCAGTTGAGTACATTTTGTTTAAAGTTAGTAACACTCTAAAAATGATGTTTTTAAGAAAACCACATTCAGAAGATGAAAGAATCTCGTTCTAAAGAATCTCTTTAGGTAATCTCGACATTAGCTAAAGAGAAGGTTAGGTTAAGATCTAGGGATAGTGTCAGGAAATGACCTAGGGATAGTGTCAAGACCTTAGTTACTTAGAGCATCAGGGCCTAATTAAGGACCAGTAAGTGTCAGGGCTTCGGGTAGGGACAGCGTCAGAGCCTAACTTAGGGAGAGCGACAGGGCCTGAGTGAGGCCTAGCGTCAGGGCCTTAGCTAGGGACAGTGTCAGGGCATGACTTAGGAGCAACATAAGAGCCACGGTAGGATCAGCCTCAGGGGCTATGTTAAAGATATTATCAGGGCCTCTGTTAGGGACAGCCTCAAGGCCTCACTTAGGGAGAGCATCAGGGCTTCCTTAGGGAGAGTTTCAGGACCTTGGTAAGAGATGAGTTAGGATATTAGCTCAGGATAATGTCAGGACTTTTGATATTGATGGTAGCAGGGCCTACGTAAGGGACAGTGTCAAGGCGTTAGTTAGGAGTAGCGGGCCCCTGATAGGTCCAGTGTCAGGTCCTCAGTTAGCAATAGTGTTAGGGCCTTAGTTAGGGACAGTGTCAGGGCCAGATGTAGGACGAGCATCTAGGCCTTAGTTCGGGACAGTTTCACGGTCTTGGGACTAAATTCAGTGCCTGAGGCAGGCACAACCTAAGGGCTTCAGTTAGCATAAGAGGCAGGACATTAGCTAGTGACAGTGTCAGTTTAACATGTAGGGATAGTGTCAGGAAATGACCTAAGGATAGTGTGAAGACCTTTGTTACTGAGACTCTCAGGGCCTTATTCAGAACCAGGGTTAGGGCTTCAGGTAGGGACAGCATCAGAGCCTGACTTAGGGAGAGCGATAGGGTCTGAGTGAGGCCTAGCATCAGACCCTTAGCTGGGGACACTGTCAGGGCATGACTTAGGAGCAGCCTCAGGGCTTCTGTTGGATCAGCCTTAGGGTCTTAGTTAAAGACATGACCAGGGTCTGAGTTAGTCACAGTATCAAGGCCTGAGTTAGTTAGGGAAAGCTGCAGGGCCTCACTTAGGGACAGCGTCAGGGCTTACTTTGGGACAGTTTCAGGACCTTGGTAAGACATGTGTCAGAATATTAGCTCCGGATAATGTCAGGACTTTAGATATTGATGGCAGCAGCCCTTAGTTAGAGACAGTGTCAGGCCCTGAGTTACGACTAGCATCAGAGCCTTTGTTAGGTACAATGTACGGGACTGAGTTAGGAGTAGAGTCAGGGCGTTAGTTAGTGACAGTGTCAGGGCCTGACTTCGGGAGAGCGACAGGGCCTGAGTGGGGCCTAGCGTCAGGCCCTTTGCTGGGCACACTGTCAGGGCATGACTTTGGAGCAGCATCAGCGTCTTTGCTGGATCAGCACTAAGGTCTTCGTGAAATACATGATCAGGGCCTGAGTTAGTCACAGCTTCAAGGCTTCAGTTAAGGAAAGCTTCAGGGCCTGAGTTAGGGACAGCCTCAGGTCTTCACTTACGGACAACGTCAGGGCTTACTTTGGGACCGTTTCAGGACCTTGGAAAGACATAGGTCAGGATATTAGCTCAGGATAATGTCAGGACTTTACATACTGATGGCAGCAGGGCCTTAGTTACAGACAGTTTCAGGGCCTGAGTTAGGCCTAGCATCAGTGACTTTGTTAGGTACAGTGTAAGGGACTGAGTTAGGAGTAGTGTCAAGGCCTTGCTTAGGGACAGTGTCAGGGTCTGAGTTAGGTGTACTGTCAGAGACCTAGTTAGGGACAGTGCTAGGGCCTGAGTTACGATTCGTGTCAAGGCCTTATTTAGGACCAATTTCAGGGCCTTAGTTTGGAGTAGCATCAGAGCCATTGTTAGGAATCGTATGAGGGCCTGAGTTAGGCGTACTGTCAGGGCCTTAGCTAGGGACAGTGTTAGGGCCTGAGTTAGGATTCGTGTCAAGGCCTTATTTAAGACCAATTTTAGGGCTTTAGTTTGGACTAGCAACAGAGCCTTTGTTAGGTATCATTTCGGGGCCTGAGTTAGGTGTAGTGTCAGGGCCATTGTTAGGGACAGTATCAGGGCCTGACTTCGGAGAAGTTCAGGGCCTTAGCCAGGGAAAGGGTCACGGCCTTAGTAAGGGATATTATCAGGACCTGAATTAGCAGTAGTGTCAAAAATCCTTAGTGAGGAAAGTTAGGAATAAGTCAGGACTCGGGCCCTGACACTGTCCTTAACTAAGGCCCTGACACTACTCGTAACACAGGCCCTGATCTGATTCCTATCATAGGCCCTGACACTGGTCTTAACTAAGGCCCTGACACTGGCCCTAACTAAAGCTGTGACGCTACTCTTAACTCAGGCACTGACACTGTCCCTATCAAAGCCTCTGACACTACTCCTAACTCAGGCCCTGACACTGTCTCTAACTAAGGCCCTGATACTACTACGAACTCAGCACTGGCACTGTCCCTAACTTAGGCCCTGACTCTACTCCTAACTCAGGAACTGACACTGTCACTAACTAAGGCCCTGACACTGTTCATAACTCACACCCTAACACTACTCCTAAATCATGCCCTGGCAATGTCCCTAACTAAGGCCTTGACACTATTCCTAATTCAGGCACTGATACAATACCTAAGGAAGGCCCTGACATTACTCCTAACTCAGGCCCTGGAAAGGTCCCTAACTAAGGCCGACAAAACTCCTAACTCAGGCACTGACACTGTCCCAAAATAAGGCCCTGAATCTATTCCTAAGTGAGGCGCTGATACAATACCTAACGAAGGCACTGATGCTACTCCTAACTAAGGCCCTGACACTACTCCTAACTCAGGCAATGACACAGTCCATAACTAAGGCCCTGACACTATTCCCAACTCAGGCACTGACAGTGTACGTAACTAAAACCCTGACACTACACCTAACTCAGGCACTGACAGTGTCCCTAACAAGAGCCCTCACACTACTCCCAAATCAGTCACTGACATTTTCCCTAATTGAGGCAATGATACTACTCCCAACTCAGGAACTAAGGCTCTGGATCATTGTGATGACAAGCGCCATGGAGCACTGTGATGACAAGGGTCATGGAGAATTGTGATGACAAGTGCATGGAGCATTGTGATGACAAGGGCCATGGAGAATTGTGATGACAGGGGTCATGGAGAATTGTGATGACAAGGGCCACGGAGCATTGTGATGACAGAGTTCATGGGGCATTGTGATGAAAGTGGTCATGGAGCATTGTGATGAAAATGGTCATGGAGCATAGTGATGAAAGTGGTCATGGAGGATTGTGATGAAAAGTGCTATGGAGCATTGTGAGGACAGGGTTCATGGAGCATTGTGAGGACAAGTGCCATGGAGCATTGTGATGATAGGACTCATGGGGCATTGTTATGACAGGGATCTTGGAGCTTTGTGGTGAAAGGGGTCATGGAACATTGTGATTACAATGACCTGGAGCATTGTGATAACAAGGGTCATGGAGCATTGTGATGACAATCACCATGGATCATTGTGATTAGTGGGGTAATGGAGCATTGTCATGAAAGGGGTCATGGATCATTGTGATTACAGGGAATCGAGGAGCATTGTTTGGACAAGCTCCAGGGATCATTGTGATGAAAGGGGAAAAGGAGAATTGTGATGAAAGGAATCATGGATCATTGTGATGACAGGGATCATGGAGCATTGTTACGACAAGAGCGAAGGAGCACTGTGATGACAAGGGCCATGGATCATGGTGATGACAGGGGTCAGGGAGCATTGTAATGACAGGGCTCATGGAGCATTGTGATCTCAATGGTCATGGAGAATGTTGATGAAAGGGGTCATGGAGCATTGTGCTGAAAGTGGTCATGGATCTTTGTGATGACATGCACCAGGGAGCATTGTGATGACAAGGGCCATGGATCATTGTGATGACAGTGGTTATGGAGCATTGTGATGAAAGGTGTCATGGCTCATTGTGATGACAGGGGGCCTGGAGCATTGTGATGACAGGGTTCATGGGGTATTGTGATGACAAGGGCCTTGGAGCATTGTGATGAAAGTGGTCATATGGCATTTTGAATGATAGGGGCCATGGAACATTGTGATGACAAGTGTCATGGAGCCTTGTAATGACAGGGTGCATGGAACATTGTGATGTCACCGCCATGTAGCATTTTAGGCAAGGGTCAAGGAGTATTGTGATGATAAGTGCGTGGAACATTGCGAAGACAGGTGTCATGGAGCATTGTGATGATAAGGGCATGGAGCCTTGTGATGACAGGGGGCATGGAACATTGTAATGAAAGGGGGCATGGAACATTGTGATGAAAGTGGTCATGGAGCATTGTGATGAAAGACGTCTGGGAGCATTGTGATGAAAGGGGCCATGGGGCATTGCGAAGAGAAGGGGTCATGGAGCATTGTGATGACAAGCGCCATGGGGCATTGTGATGGCAAGAGCCATGGAATATTGTGATGAAAAGGGTCATGGACCACTGTGCTGAATGTGGTCATGGAGCATTGTGATGCAAAGCGCCATGGAGCATTGGGATGACAAGCGTCATGGAGCTTTGTGAGGAATTGTCTCATGGAACATTGTGATGACAGGGCTTGTGGAGCACTGTGATTACATTGAACATGGAGCATTGTGATGACAAAGGCCATGGAGCACTGTGATGAGAAGGGCATGGAGCATTGTGATGACAAAAGTCATAGAGCAGTGCGATGAAAGGATTAATGGAGCATTGTGATGAAAGGGGTCATGGAGCATTGTGATGACTGGGGGCATGGAGCACTGTGATGAAAGGGGTTATGGAGCACTCTGACTACAGGGGTAATTGTGATGCATTTTGATGAAAGGGGACATGAGAGAGGGGTAATGGAGCATTCTGATGAAAGTTTTCATGGCTCATTGTGAAGAAAAGGGGCATGGAGCATTGTGAGGAAAAGGGTTATGGAGCACTGTGATTACAGGGGTAATTTAGAGCATTGTGATAAACGGGGACCTGGAGCAATTTGATGACAGGGGTCATGGGGCATTGTGAGGGCAAGGACCATGAAGCATTGTGATGACAGGGGTAATTTGGCTTTGTGAATGACAGGGGACCTGGAGCATTGTGATGACAAGGGTAATGGAGCATTATGATGACCGGGGTCATGGAGCATTGTGATGACAGGGGGCATGGAGCATTGTGATCACAAGAGTATGGAACATTGTGAGACAAGGGTCATGGGCCAATGTGATGACATGGGGTATGGAGCATTGTGATGACAATGGTATGTAGCATTGCGATGACACGGGTCATGAAGCATTGCGATGAGAGTGGTCATGGAGCTTTGGGATGCCAGGGGTCATGGAGCATTGTGATGACAATGGTCATGGCGCATTTTGATGAAAGGGGTCACGGAGCATTGTGACGGAAGGGGTCATGGAGCATTGTGATGACAGGGGTCATGGGGCATTGTGATGAAAAGGGCGTGGAGCATTGTGATGACAGTGGTCACGGAACATTGTGACGATAAGGGCATGGAGCCTAGTGAGGGACAGTCTAGCGGTCTTGGGACTAAATTCAGTGACTGAGGTAGGCACAGCATAAAGTCTTTAGTTAGCATAAGAGGTAGGATATTAGCTCGGGACAGGGTTACGGTGAAGGCTAGGAATCGTGTCAGGAAATGACTTAAGGATAGTGTGAAGACCTTTGTTACTGAGAATATCAGGGCCTTATTCAGAACCAGTGTTAGGGCTTCAGGCAGGGACAGTATCAGGGCCTGACTTAGGGAGAGCGACAGGGTCTGAGTGAGGCCTAATGTCAGGCCCTTAGCTGGGGACACTGTCAGGGAGTGACTTAGGAGCAGCATCAGTGCCTTTGTTGGATCAGCTTTAGGCTCTTAGTTAAAGATGACCAGAGCCCTAGTTAGTCACAGCCTCAAGGCCTCAGTTAGGGAAAGCTTCAGGGCCTGAGTTACGGACAGCCTCAGGTCTTCACTTAAAGACAGCGACAGGGCTTTCTTAGGGAGAGTGTCAAGACCTTGGTTAGAAATGGGTCAGGATATTATCTCAGGAGAGTGTCAGGATTTTAGTTATTGCTGGCAGCAGGGCCTATATTAGGGACAGATTCTGGGCCTTTGTTAGAGACAGTGTCATGGCCTTAGTTAGGAGTAGTCAGGGCCTTAGTTAGGGAGAGCATTAGGGTTTCAGTCAGCATAAGATGCAGGAGATTATCTCGGGACAGAGTCAGGTTCCAGGCCAGAGATAGTGAAAGGAAATGACCAAGGGATAACGAGAAGACCTTAGTCATTGAGAGCATCAGGGCCTTAGTTAGCAGCAGCGTGAGGGCCTTAATCAGGACCAGTGCCAGGGCTTGATGTACGGACAGCGTCAGAGCCTAACTAAGGTACAGCAACAGGGCCTAAGTGAGGCCTATCTTTGGGGCCTGAGTAAGGGACAGTATCAGGGCATGACTTAGGAGCAGCAGAAAGGCCTCTGTAGGATCAGCATTAGGGTCTTCGTTAAAGATATTATCAGGGCCTCTGTTAGGGAAAGCCTCAAGGTCTCACTTAGGGACAGCGTCAGGGCTTACTTTGGGAAAGTTTCAGGACCTTGGGAAGACATGGGTCAGGATATTAGCTCCGGATAATGTCAGGTGTTCAGATATTGACGGCAGCAGGGCCTTAGTTAGAGGCAGTGTCAGGCCTAAGTTAGGACTAGCATCAGAGCCTTTGTTAGGTACAGTGTCAGTGACTGAGTTAGGTGTAGTGTCAGGGCCTTAGTTAGGGACAGTGTCAGGACCTGCGTTAGGACGAGCCTCCAGGCCTCAGTTAGGGACAGGTTCACGGCCTCGGACCTAAATTCAGGGCCTCATTTAGGGACAGAATCACAGATTTAGCTAGCATAAGAGGATCTACAGCTGAAAGCAACTTGAACACCACCACAAGCAGATGCAGAAGTGAACCATGCACGCCCCTATGAAGGAATATTGCACAGCAGTTGAGTACATTTTGTTTAAAGTTAGTAACACTATAAAAATGATGTTTTTAAGAAAACCATATTCAGAAGATGAAAGAATCTCGTTCTAAAGAATCTCTTTAGCTAATCTCGACATTAGCTAAAGAGAAGGTTAGGTTAAGATCTAGGGATAGTGTCAGGAAATGACCTAGGGATAGTGTCAAGACCTTAGTTACTTAGAGCATCAGGGCCTAATTAAGGACCAGTAAGTGTCAGGGCTTCGGGTAGGGACAGCGTCAGAGCCTGACTTAGGGAGAGCGACAGGGCCTGAGTGAGGCCTAGCGTCAGGGCCTTAGCTAGGGACAGTGTCAGGGCATGACTTAGGAGCAACATAAGAGCCACGGTAGGATCAGCCTCAGGGGCTATGTTAAAGATATTATCAGGGCCTCTGTTAGGGACAGCCTCAAGACCTCACTTAGGGAGAGCATCAGGGCTTCCTTAGGGAGAGTTTCAGGACCTTGGTAAGAGATGAGTTAGGATATTAGCTCAGGATAATGTCAGGACTTTAGATATTGATGGTAGCAGGGCCTACGTAAGGGACAGTGTCAAGGCGTTAGTTAGGAGTAGCGGGCCCCTGATAGGTCCAGTGTCAGGTCCTCAGTTAGCAATAGTGTTAGGGCCTTAGTTAGGGACAGTGTCAGGGCCAGATGTAGGACGAGCATCTAGGCCTTAGTTCGGGACAGTTTCACGGTCTTGGGACTAAATTCAGTGCCCGAGGCAGGCACAACCTAAGGGCTTCAGTTAGCATAAGAGGCAGGACATTAGCTAGTGACGGTGTCAGTTTAACATGTAGGGATAGTGTCAGGAAATGACCTAAGGATAGTGTGAAGACCTTTGTTACTGAGACTCTCAGGGCCTTATTCAGAACCAGGGTTAGGGCTTCAGGTAGGGACAGCATCAGAGCCTGACTTAGGGAGAGCGATAGGGTCTGAGTGAGGCCTAGCATCAGACCCTTAGCTGGGGACACTGTCAGGGCATGACTTAGGAGCAGCCTCAGGGCTTCTGTTGCATCAGCCTTAGGGTCTTAGTTAAAGACATGACCAGGGTCTGAGTTAGTCACAGCATCAAGGCCTGAGTTAGTTAGGGCAAGCTGCAGGGCCTCACTTAGGGACAGCGTCAGGGCTTACTTTGGGACAGTTTCAGGACCTTGGTAAGACATGGGTCAGAATATTAGCTCCGGATAATGTCAGGACTTTAGATATTGATGGCAGCAGCCCTTAGTTAGAGACAGTGTCAGGCCCTGAGTTACGACTAGCATCAGAGCCTTTGTTAGGTACAATGTACGGGACTGTGTTAGGAGTAGAGTCAGGGCGTTAGTTAGTGACAGTGTCAGGGCCTGACTTCGGGAGAGCGACAGGGCCTGAGTGGGGCCTAGCGTCAGGCCCTTTGCTGGGCACACTGTCAGGGCA
This sequence comes from Balaenoptera physalus, assembly GCF_965194825.1. NCBI lineage: Eukaryota > Metazoa > Chordata > Mammalia > Artiodactyla > Balaenopteridae > Balaenoptera > Balaenoptera physalus. The sequence goes on along the minus strand of NW_028126104.1, from coordinate 512,170 downwards.
TGACTTTGGAGCAGCATCAGCGTCTTTGCTGGATCAGCACTAAGGTCTTCGTGAAATACATGATCAGGGCCTGAGTTAGTCACAGCTTCAAGGCTTCAGTTAAGGAAAGCTTCAGGGCCTGAGTTAGGGACAGCCTCAGGTCTTCACTTACGGACAGCGTCAGGGCTGACTTTGGGACAGTTTCAGGACCTTGGAAAGACATAGGTCAGGATATTAGCTCAGGATAATGTCAGGACTTTACATACTGATGGCAGCAGGGCCTTAGTTACAGACAGTTTCAGGGCCTGAGTTAGGCCTAGCATCAGTGACTTTGTTAGGTACAGTGTAAGGGACTGAGTTAGGAGTAGTGTCAGGGCCTTGCTTAGGGACAGTGTCAGGGTCTGAGTTAGGTGTACTGTCAGAGACCTAGTTAGGGACAGTGCTAGGGCCTGAGTTACGATTCGTGTCAAGGCCTTATTTAGGACCAATTTCAGGGCCTTAGTTTGGAGTAGCATCAGAGCCATTGTTAGGAATCGTATGAGGGCCTGAGTTAGGCGTACTGTCAGGGCCTTAGCTAGGGACAGTGTTAGGGCCTGAGTTAGGATTAGTGTCAAGGCCTTATTTAAGACCAATTTTAGGGCTTTAGTTTGGACTAGCAACAGAGCCTTTGTTAGGTATCATTTCGGGGCCTAAGTTAGGTGTAGTGTCAGGGCCATTGTTAGGGACAGTATCAGGGCCTGACTTCGGAGAAGTTCAGGGCCTTAGCCAGGGAAAGGGTCAGGGCCTTAGTAAGGGATATTATCAGGACCTGAATTAGCAGTAGTGTCAAAAATCCTTAGTGAGGAAAGTTAGGAATAAGTCAGGACTCAGGCCCTGACACTGTCCTTAACTAAGGCCCTGACACTACTCGTAACACAGGCCCTGATCTGATTCCTATCATAGGCCCTGACACTGGTCTTAACTAAGGCCCTGACACTGGCCCTAACTAAAGCTGTGACGCTACTCTTAACTCAGGCACTGACACTGTCCCTAACAAAGCCTCTGACACTACTCCTAACTCAGGCCCTGACACTGTCTCTAACTAAGGCCCTGATACTACTACGAACTCAGCACTGGCACTGTCCCTAACTTAGGCCCTGACTCTACTCCTAACTCAGGAACTGACACTGTCACTAACTAAGGCCCTGACACTGTTCATAACTCACACCCTAACACTACTCCTAAATCATGCCCTGGCAATGTCCCTAACTAAGGCCTTGACACTATTCCTAACTCAGGCACTGATACAATACCTAAGGAAGGCCCTGACATAACTCCTAACTCAGGCCCTGGAAAGGTCCCTAACTAAGGCTGACAAAACTCCTAACTCAGGCACTGACACTGTCCCAAAATAAGGCCCTGAATCTATTCCTAAGTGAGGCGCTGATACAATACCTAACGAAGGCACTGATGCTACTCCTAACTAAGGCCCTGACACTACTCCTAACTCAGGCAATGACACAGTCCATAACTAAGGCCCTGACACTATTCCCAACTCAGGCACTGACAGTGTACGTAACTAAAACCCTGACACTACACCTAACTCAGGCACTGACAGTGTCCCTAACAAGAGCCCTCACACTACTCCCAAATCAGTCACTGACATTTTCCCTAATTGAGGCAATGATACTACTCCCAACTCAGGAACTAAGGCTCTGGATCATTGTGATGACAAACGCCATGGAGCACTGTGATGACAAGGGTCATGGAGAATTGTGATGACAAGTGCATGGAGCATTGTGATGACAAGGGCCATGGAGAATTGTGATGACAGGGGTCATGGAAAATTGTGATGACAAGGGCCATGGAGCATTGTGATGACAGAGTTCATGGGGCATTGTGATGAAAGTGGTCATGGAGCATTGTGATGAAAATGGTCATGGAGCATTGTGATGAAAGTGGTCATGGAGGATTGTGATGAAAAACACTATGGAGCATTGTGATGACAGGGGTCATGGAGCATTGTGAGGACAAGTGCCATGGAGCATTGTGATGATAGGAGTCATGGGGCATTGTGATGACAGGCATCTTGGAGCTTTGTGGTGAAAGGGGTCATGGAACATTGTGATTACAACGACCTGGAGCATTGTGATGACAAGGGTCATGGAGCATTGTGATGACAATCACCATGGATCATTGTGATTAGTGGGGTAATGGAGCATTGTCATGAAAGGGGTCATGGATCATTGTGATTACAGGGAATCGAGGAGCATTGTTTTGACAAGCTCCAGGGATCATTGTGATGAAAGGGGAAAAGGAGAATTGTGATGAAAGGAATCATGGATCATTGTGATGACAGGGATCATGGAGCATTGTTACGACAAGAGCGAAGGAGCACTGTGATGACAAGGGCCATGGATCATGGTGATGACAGGGGTCAGGGAGCGTTGTAATGACAGGGCTCATGGAGCATTGTGATCTCAATGGTCATGGAGAATGTTGATGAAAGGGGTCATGGAGCATTGTGCTGAAAGTGGTCATGGATCTTTGTGATGACATGCACCAGGGAGCATTGTGATGACAAGGGCCATGGATCATTGTGATGACAGTGGTTATGGAGCATTGTGATGAAAGGTGTCATGGCTCATTGTGATGACAGGGGGCCTGGAGCATTTTGATGACAGGGTTCATGGGGTATTGTGATGACAAGGGACTTGGAGCATTGTGATGAAAGTGGTCATATGGCATTTTGAATGATAGGGGCCATGGAACATTGTGATGACAAGTGTCATGGAGCCTTGTAATGACAGGGTGCATGGAACATTGTGATGTCACCGCCATGTAGCATTTTAGACAAGGGTCAAGGAGTATTGTGATGATAAGTGCGTGGAACATTGCGAAGACAGGTGTCATGGAGCATTGTGATGATAAGGGCATGGAGCCTTGTGATGACAGGGGGCATGGAACATTGTAATGAAAGGGGGCATGGAACATTGTGATGAAAGTGGTCATGGAGCATTGTGATGAAAGACGTCTGGGAGCATTGTGATGAAAGGGGCCATGGGGCATTGCGAAGAGAAGGGGTCATGGAGCATTGTGATGACAAGCGCCATGGGGCATTGTGATGGCAAGAGCCATGGAATATTGTGATGAAAAGGGTCATGGACCACTGTGCTGAATGTGGTCATGGAGCATTGTGATGCAAAGCGCCATGGAGCATTGGGATGACAAGCGTCATGGAGCTTTGTGAGGAATTGTCTCATGGAACATTGTGATGACAGGGCTTGTGGAGCACTGTGATTACATTGAACATGGAGCATTGTGATGACAAAGGCCATGGAGCACTGTGATGAGAAGGGCATGGAGCATTGTGATGACAAAAGTCATAGAGCAGTGCGATGAAAGGATTAATGGAGCATTGTGATGAAAGGGGTCATGGAGCATTGTGATGACAGGGGGCATGGAGCACTGTGATGAAAGGGGTTATGGAGCACTCTGACTACAGGGGTAATTGTGATGCATTTTGATGAAAGGGGACATGAGAGAGGGGTAATGGAGCATTCTGATGAAAGTTTTCATGGCTCATTGTGATGAAAAGGGGCATGGAGCATTGTGAGGAAAAGGGTTATGGAGCACTGTGATTACAGGGGTAATTTAGAGCATTGTGATAAACGGGGATCTGGAGGAATTTGATGACAGGGGTCATGGGGCATTGTGAGGGCAAGGACCATGAAGCATTGTGATGACAGGGGTAATTTGGCTTTGTGAATGACAGGGGACCTGGAGCATTGTGATGACAAGGGTAATGGAGCATTATGATGACCGGGGTCATGGAGCATTGTGATGACAGGGGGCATGGAGCATTGTGATCACAAGAGCATGGAACATTGTGAGACAACGGTCATGGGCCAATGTGATGACATGGGGTATGGAGCATTGTGATGACAATGGTATGTAGCATTGCGATGACACGGGTCATGAAGCATTGCGATGAGAGTGGTCATGGAGCTTTGGGATGCCAGGGGTCATGGAGCATTGTGATGACAGGGGTCATGGGGCATTGTGATGAAAAGGGCGTGGAGCATTGTGATGACAGTGGTCACGGAACATTGTGACGATAAGGGCATGGAGCCTAGTGAGGGACAGTCTAGCGGTCTTGGAACTAAATTCAGTGACTGAGGTAGGCACAGCATAAAGTCTTTAGTTAGCATAAGAGGTAGGATATTAGCTCGGGACAGGGTTACGGTGAAGGCTAGGAATCGTGTCAGGAAATGACCTAAGGATAGTGTGAAGACCTTTGTTACTGAGAATATCAGGGCCTTATTCAGAACCAGTGTTAGGGCTTCAGGCAGGGACAGTATCAGGGCCTGACTTAGGGAGAGCGACAGGGTCTGAGTGAGGCCTAATGTCAGGCCCTTAGCTGGGGACACTGTCAGGGAGTGACGTAGGAGCAGCATCAGTGCCTTTGTTGGATCAGCTTTAGGCTCTTAGTTAAAGATGACCAGAGCCCTAGTTAGTCACAGCGTCAAGGCCTCAGTTAGGGAAAGCTTCAGGGCCTGAGTTACGGACAGCCTCAGGTCTTCACTTAAAGACAGCGACAGGGCTTTCTTAGGGAGAGTGTCAAGACCTTGGTTAGAAATGGGTCAGGATATTATCTCAGGAGAGTGTCAGGATTTTAGTTATTGCTGGCAGCAGGGCCTATATTAGGGACAGATTCTGGGCCTTTGTTAGAGACAGTGTCATGGCCTTAGTTAGGAGTAGTCAGGGCCTTAGTTAGGGAGAGCATTAGGGTTTCAGTCAGCATAAGATGCAGGAGATTATCTCGGGACAGAGTCAGGTTCCAGGCCAGAGATAGTGAAAGGAAATGACCAAGGGATAACGAGAAGACCTTAGTCATTGAGAGCATCAGGGCCTTAGTTAGCAGCAGCGTGAGGGCCTTAATCAGGACCAGTGCCAGGGCTTGATGTACGGACAGCGTCAGAGCCTAACTAAGGTACAGCAACAGGGCCTAAGTGAGTCCTATCTTTGGGGCCTGAGTAAGGGACAGTATCAGGGCATGACTTAGGAGCAGCAGAAAGGCCTCTGTAGGATCAGCATTAGGGTCTTCGTTAAAGATATTATCAGGGCCTCTGTTAGGGACAGCCTCAAGGTCTCACTTAGGGACAGCGTCAGGGCTTACTTTGGGAAAGTTTCAGGACCTTGGGAAGACATGGGTCAGGATATTAGCTCAGGATAATGTCAGGTGTTCAGATATTGACGGCAGCAGGGCCTTAGTTAGAGGCAGTGTCAGGCCTAAGTTAGGACTAGCATCCTAACTAGAGCCTTTGTTAGGTACAGTGTCAGTGACTGAGTTAGGTGTAGTGTCAGGGCCTTAGTTAGGGACAGTGTCAGGACCTGCGTTAGGACGAGCCTCCAGGCCTCAGGTAGGGACAGGTTCACGGCCTCGGACCTAAATTCAGGGCCTCATTTAGGGACAGAATCACAGATTTAGCTAGCATAAGAGGATCTACAGCTGAAAGCAACTTGAACACCACCACAAGCAGATGCAGAAGTGAACCATGCACGCCCCTATGAAGGAATATTGCACAGCAGTTGAGTACATTTTGTTTAAAGTTAGTAACACTATAAAAATGATGTTTTTAAGAAAACCATATTCAGAAGATGAAAGAATCTCGTTCTAAAGAATCTCTTTAGCTAATCTCGACATTAGCTAAAGAGAAGGTTAGGTTAAGATCTAGGGATAGTGTCAGGAAATGACCTAGGGATAGTGTCAAGACCTTAGTTACTTAGAGCATCAGGGCCTAATTAAGGACCAGTAAGTGTCAGGGCTTCGGGTAGGGACAGCGTCAGAGCCTGACTTTGGGAGAGCGACAGGGCCTGAGTGAGGCCTAGCGTCAGGGCCTTAGCTAGGGACAGTGTCAGGGCATGACTTAGGAGCAACATAAGAGCCACGGTAGGATCAGCCTCAGGGGCTATGTTAAAGATATTATCAGGGCCTCTGTTAGGGACAGCCTCAAGGCCTCACTTAGGGAGAGCATCAGGGCTTCCTTAGGGAGAGTTTCAGGACCTTGGTAAGAGATGAGTTAGGATATTAGCTCAGGATAATGTCAGGACTTTAGATATTGATGGTAGCAGGGCCTACGTAAGGGACAGTGTCAAGGCGTTAGTTAGGAGTAACGGGTCCCTGATAGGTCCAGTGTCAGGTCCTCAGTTAGCAATAGTGTTAGGGCCTTAGTTAGGGACAGTGTCAGGGCCAGATGTAGGACGAGCATCTAGGCCTTAGTTCGGGACAGTTTCACGGTCTTGGGACTAAATTCAGTGCCTGAGGCAGGCACAACCTAAGGGCTTCAGTTAGCATAAGAGGCAGGACATTAGCTAGTGACAGTGTCAGTTTAACATGTAGGGATAGTGTCAGGAAATGACCTAAGGATAGTGTGAAGACCTTTGTTACTGAGACTCTCAGGGCCTTATTCAGAACCAGGGTTAGGGCTTCAGGTAGGGACAGCATCAGAGCCTGACTTAGGGAGAGCGATAGGGTCTGAGTGAGGCCTAGCATCAGACCCTTAGCTGGGGACACTGTCAGGGCATGACTTAGGAGCAGCCTCAGGGCTTCTGTTGGATCAGCCTTAGGGTCTTAGTTAAAGACATAACCAGGGTCTGAGTTAGGCACAGCATCAAGGCCTGAGTTAGTTAGGGAAAGCTGCAGGGCCTCACTTAGGGACAGCGTCAGGGCTTACTTTGGGACAGTTTCAGGACCTTGGTAAGACATGGGTCAGAATATTAGCTCCGGATAATGTCAGGACTTTAGATATTGATGGCAGCAGCCCTTAGTTAGAGACAGTGTCAGGCCCTGAGTTACGACTAGCATCAGAGCCTTTGTTAGGTACAATGTACGGGACTGAGTTAGGAGTAGAGTCAGGGCGTTAGTTAGTGACAGTGTCAGGGCCTGACTTCGGGAGAGCGACAGGGCCTGAGTGGGGCCTAGCGTCAGGCCCTTTGCTGGGCACACTGTCAGGGCATGACTTTGGAGCAGCATCAGCGTCTTTGCTGGATCAGCACTAAGGTCTTCGTGAAATACATGATCAGGGCCTGAGTTAGTCACAGCTTCAAGGCTTCAGTTAAGGAAAGCTTCAGGGCCTGAGTTAGGGACAGCCTCAGGTCTTCACTTACGGACAGCGTCAGGGCTTACTTTGGGACAGTTTCAGGACCTTGGAAAGACATAGGTCAGGATATTAGCTCAGGATAATGTCAGGACTTTACATACTGATGGCAGCAGGGCCTTAGTTACAGACAGTTTCAGGGCCTGAGTTAGGCCTAGCATCAGTGACTTTGTTAGGTACAGTGTAAGGGACTGAGTTAGGAGTAGTGTCAGGGCCTTGCTTAGGGACAGTGTCAGGGTCTGAGTTAGGTGTACTGTCAGAGACCTAGTTAGGGACAGTGCTAGGGCCTGAGTTACGATTCGTGTCAAGGCCTTATTTAGGACCAATGTCAGGGCCTTAGTTTGGACTAGCATCAGGGCCATTGTTAGGAATCGTATGAGGGCCTGAGTTAGGCGTACTGTCAGGGCCTTAGCTAGGGACAGTGTTAGGGCCTGAGTTAGGATTAGTGTCAAGGCCTTATTTAAGACCAATTTTAGGGCTTTAGTTTGGACTAGCAACAGAGCCTTTGTTAGGTATCATTTCGGGGCCTAAGTTAGGTGTAGTGTCAGGGCCATTGTTAGGGACAGTATCAGGGCCTGACTTCGGAGAAGTTCAGGGCCTTAGCCAGGGAAAGGGTCAGGGCCTTAGTAAGGGATAGTATCAGGACCTGAATTAGCAGTAGTGTCAAAAATCCTTAGTGAGGAAAGTTAGGAATAAGTCAGGACTCAGGCCCTGACACTGTCCTTAACTAAGGCCCTGACACTACTCGTAACACAGGCCCTGATCTGATTCCTATCATAGGCCCTGACACTGGTCTTAACTAAGGCCCTGACACTGGCCCTAACTAAAGCTGTGACGCTACTCTTAACTCAGGCACTGACACTGTCCCTAACAAAGCCTCTGACACTACTCCTAACTCAGGCCCTGACACTGTCTCTAACTAAGGCCCTGATACTACTACGAACTCAGCACTGGCACTGTCCCTAACTTAGGCCCTGACTCTACTCCTAACTCAGGAACTGACACTGTCACTAACTAAGGCCCTGACACTGTTCATAACTCACACCCTAACACTACTCCTAAATCATGCCCTGGCAATGTCCCTAACTAAGGCCTTGACACTATTCCTAATTCAGGCACTGATACAATACCTAAGGAAGGCCCTGACATAACTCCTAACTCAGGCCCTGGAAAGGTCCCTAACTAAGGCCGACAAAACTCCTAACTCAGGCACTGACACTGTCCCAAAATAAGGCCCTGAATCTATTCCTAAGTGAGGCGCTGATACAATACCTAACGAAGGCACTGATGCTACTCCTAACTAAGGCCCTGACACTACTCCTAACTCAGGCAATGACACAGTCCATAACTAAGGCCCTGACACTATTCCCAACTCAGGCACTGACAGTGTACGTAACTAAAACCCTGACACTACACCTAACTCAGGCACTGACAGTGTCCCTAACAAGAGCCCTCACACTACTCCCAAATCAGTCACTGACATTTTCCCTAATTGAGGCAATGATACTACTCCCAACTCAGGAACTAAGGCTCTGGATCATTGTGATGACAAGCGCCATGGAGCACTGTGATGACAAGGGTCATGGAGAATTGTGATGACAAGTGCATGGAGCATTGTGAGGACAAGGGCCATGGAGAATTGTGATGACAGGGGTCATGGAGAATTGTGATGACAAGGGCCACGGAGAATTGTGATGACAGAGTTCATGGGGCATTGTGATGAAAGTGGTCATGGAGCATTTTGATGAAAATGGTCATGGAGCATTGTGATGAAAGTGGTCATGGAGGATTGTGATGAAAAGCGCTATGGAGCATTGTGAGGACAGGGGTCATGGAGCATTGTGAGGACAAGTGCCATGGAGCATTGTGATGATAGGACTCATGGGGCATTGTGATGACAGGGATCTTGGAGCTTTGTGGTGAAAGGGGTCATGGAACATTGTGATTACAATGACCTGGAGCATTGTGATAACAAGGGTCATGGAGCATTGTTATGACAATCACCATGGATCATTGTGATTAGTGGGGAAATGGAGCATTGTCATGAAAGGGGTCATGGATCATTGTGATTACAGGGAATCGAGGAGCATTGTTTGGACAAGCTCCAGGGATCATTGTGATGAAAGGGGAAAAGGAGAATTGTGATGAAAGGAATCATGGATCATTGTGATGACAGGGATCATGGAGCATTGTTACGACAAGAGCGAAGGAGCACTGTGATGACAAGGGCCATGGATCATGGTGATGACAGGGGTCAGGGAGCATTGTAATGACAGGGCTCATGGAGCATTGTGATCTCAATGGTCATGGAGAATGTTGATGAAAGGGGTCATGGAGCATTGTGCTGAAAGTGGTCATGGATCTTTGTGATGACATGCAGCAGGGAGCATTGTGATGACAAGGGCCATGGATCATTGTGATGACAGTGGTTATGGAGCATTGTGATGAAAGGTGTCATGGCTCATTGTGATGACAGGGGGCCTGGAGCATTGTGATGACAGGGTTCATGGGGCATTGTGATGACAAGGGCCTTGGAGCATTGTGATGAAAGTGGTCATATGGCATTTTGAATGATAGGGGCCATGGAACATTGTGATGACAAGTGTCATGGAGCCTTGTAATGACAGGGTGCATGGAACATTGTGATGTCACCGCCATGTAGCATTTTAGACAAGGGTCAAGGAGTATTGTGATGATAAGTGCGTGGAACATTGCGAAGACAGGTGTCATGGAGCATTGTGATGATAAGGGCATGGAGCCTTGTGATGACAGGGGGCATGGAACATTGTAATGAAAGGGGGCATGGAACATTGTGATGAAAGTGGTCATGGAGCATTGTGATGAAAGACGTCTGGGAGCATTGTGATGAAAGGGGCCATGGGGCATTGCGATGAGAAGGGGTCAAGGAGCATTGTGATGACAAGCGCCATGGGGCATTGTGATGGCAAGAGCCATGGAATATTGTGATGAAAAGGGTCATGGACCACTGTGCTGAATGTGGTCATGGAGCATTGTGATGCAAAGCGCCATGGAGCATTGGGATGACAAGCGTCATGGAGCTTTGTGATGAATTGTCTCATGGAACATTGTGATGACAGGGGTTGTGGAGCACTGTGATTACATTGAACATGGAGCATTGTGATGACAAAGGCCATGGAGCATTGTGATGAGAAGGGCATGGAGCATTGTGATGACAAAAGTCATAAAGCAGTGCGATGAAAGGATTAATGGAGCATTGTGATGAAAGGGGTCATGGAGCATTGTGATGACAGGGGGCATGGAGCACTGTGATGAAAGGGGTTATGGAGCACTGTGATTACAGGGGTAATTGTGATGCATTGTGATGAAAGGGGACATGAGAGAGGGGTAATGGAGCATTCTGATGAAAGTTTTCATGGCTCATTGTGAAGAAAAGGGGCATGGAGCATTGTGAGGAAAAGGGTTATGGAGCACTGTGATTACAGGGGTAATTTAGAGCATTGTGATAAACGGGGACCTGGAGCAATTTGATGACAGGGGTCATGGGGCATTGTGAGGGCAAGGACCATGAAGCATTGTGATGACAGGGGTCATTTGGCTTTGTGAATGACAGGGGACCTGGAGCATTGTGATGACAAGGGTAATGGAGCATTGTGATGACCGGGGTCATGGAGCATTGTGATGACAGGGGGCATGGAGCATTGTGATCACAAGAGCATGGAACATTGTGAGACAAGGGTCATGGGCCAATGTGATGACATGGGGTATGGAGCATTGTGATGACAATGGTATGTAGCATTGCGATGACACGGGTCATGAAGCATTGCGATGAGAGTGGTCATGGAGCTTTGGGATGCCAGGAGTCATGGAGCATTGTGATGACAATGGCCATGGCGCATTTTGATGAAAGGGGTCACGGAGCATTGTGACGGAAGGGGTCATGGAGCATTGTGATGACAGGGGTCATGGGGCATTGTGATGAAAAGGGCGTGGAGCATTGTGATGACAGTGGTCACGGAACATTGTGACGATAAGGGCATGGAGCCTAGTGAGGGACAGTCTAGCGGTCTTGGGACTAAATTCAGTGACTGAGGTAGGCACAGCATAAAGACTTTAGTTAGCATAAGAGGTAGGATATTAGCTCGGGACAGGGTTACGGTGAAGGCTAGGAATCGTGTCAGGAAATGACCTAAGGATAGTGTGAAGACCTTTGTTACTGAGAATATCAGGGCCTTATTCAGAACCAGTGTTAGGGCTTCAGGCAGGGACAGTATCAGGGCCTGACTTAGGGAGAGCGACAGGGTCTGAGTGAGGCCTAATGTCAGGCCCTTAGCTGGGGACACTGTCAGGGAGTGACGTAGGAGCAGCATCAGTGCCTTTGTTGGATCAGCTTTAGGCTCTTAGTTAAAGATGACCAGAGCCCTAGTTAGTCACAGCGTCAAGGCCTCAGTTAGGGAAAGCTTCAGGGCCTGAGTTACGGACAGCCTCAGGTCTTCACTTAAAGACAGCGACAGGGCTTTCTTAGGGAGAGTGTCAAGACCTTGGTTAGAAATGGGTCAGGATATTATCTCAGGAGAGTGTCAGGATTTTAGTTATTGCTGGCAGCAGGGCCTATATTAGGGACAGATTCTGGGCCTTTGTTAGAGACAGTGTCATGGCCTTAGTTAGGAGTAGTCAGGGCCTTAGTTAGGGAGAGCATTAGGGTTTCAGTCAGCATAAGATGCAGGAGATTATCTCGGGACAGAGTCAGGTTCCAGGCCAGAGATAGTGAAAGGAAATGACCAAGGGATAACGAGAAGACCTTAGTCATTGAGAGCATCAGGGCCTTAGTTAGCAGCAGCGTGAGGGCCTTAATCAGGACCAGTGCCAGGGCTTGATGTACGGACAGCGTCAGAGCCTAACTAAGGTACAGCAACAGGGCCTAAGTGAGGCCTATCTTTGGGGCCTGAGTAAGGGACAGTATCAGGGCATGACTTAGGAGCAGCAGAAAGGCCTCTGTAGGATCAGCATTAGGGTCTTCGTTAAAGATATTATCAGGGCCTCTGTTAGGGACAGCCTCAAGGTCTCACTTAGGGACAGCGTCAGGGCTTACTTTGGGAAAGTTTCAGGACCTTGGGAAGACATGGGTCAGGATATTAGCTCAGGATAATGTCAGGTGTTCAGATATTGACGGCAGCAGGGCCTTAGTTAGAGGCAGTGTCAGGCCTAAGTTAGGACTAGCATCCTAACTAGAGCCTTTGTTAGGTACAGTGTCAGTGACTGAGTTAGGTGTAGTGTCAGGGCCTTAGTTAGGGACAGTGTCAGGACCTGCGTTAGGACGAGCCTCCAGGCCTCAGGTAGGGACAGGTTCACGGCCTCGGACCTAAATTCAGGGCCTCATTTAGGGACAGAATCACAGATTTAGCTAGCATAAGAGGATCTACAGCTGAAAGCAACTTGAACACCACCACAAGCAGATGCAGAAGTGAACCATGCACGCCCCTATGAAGGAATATTGCACAGCAGTTGAGTACATTTTGTTTAAAGTTAGTAACACTATAAAAATGATGTTTTTAAGAAAACCATATTCAGAAGATGAAAGAATCTCGTTCTAAAGAATCTCTTTAGCTAATCTCGACATTAGCTAAAGAGAAGGTTAGGTTAAGATCTAGGGATAGTGTCAGGAAATGACCTAGGGATAGTGTCAAGACCTTAGTTACTTAGAGCATCAGGGCCTAATTAAGGACCAGTAAGTGTCAGGGCTTCGGGTAGGGACAGCGTCAGAGCCTGACTTTGGGAGAGCGACAGGGCCTGAGTGAGGCCTAGCGTCAGGGCCTTAGCTAGGGACAGTGTCAGGGCATGACTTAGGAGCAACATAAGAGCCACGGTAGGATCAGCCTCAGGGGCTATGTTAAAGATATTATCAGGGCCTCTGTTAGGGACAGCCTCAAGGCCTCACTTAGGGAGAGCATCAGGGCTTCCTTAGGGAGAGTTTCAGGACCTTGGTAAGAGATGAGTTAGGATATTAGCTCAGGATAATGTCAGGACTTTAGATATTGATGGTAGCAGGGCCTACGTAAGGGACAGTGTCAAGGCGTTAGTTAGGAGTAACGGGTCCCTGATAGGTCCAGTGTCAGGTCCTCAGTTAGCAATAGTGTTAGGGCCTTAGTTAGGGACAGTGTCAGGGCCAGATGTAGGACGAGCATCTAGGCCTTAGTTCGGGACAGTTTCACGGTCTTGGGACTAAATTCAGTGCCTGAGGCAGGCACAACCTAAGGGCTTCAGTTAGCATAAGAGGCAGGACATTAGCTAGTGACAGTGTCAGTTTAACATGTAGGGATAGTGTCAGGAAATGACCTAAGGATAGTGTGAAGACCTTTGTTACTGAGACTCTCAGGGCCTTATTCAGAACCAGGGTTAGGGCTTCAGGTAGGGACAGCATCAGAGCCTGACTTAGGGAGAGCGATAGGGTCTGAGTGAGGCCTAGCATCAGACCCTTAGCTGGGGACACTGTCAGGGCATGACTTAGGAGCAGCCTCAGGGCTTCTGTTGGATCAGCCTTAGGGTCTTAGTTAAAGACATAACCAGGGTCTGAGTTAGGCACAGCATCAAGGCCTGAGTTAGTTAGGGAAAGCTGCAGGGCCTCACTTAGGGACAGCGTCAGGGCTTACTTTGGGACAGTTTCAGGACCTTGGTAAGACATGGGTCAGAATATTAGCTCCGGATAATGTCAGGACTTTAGATATTGATGGCAGCAGCCCTTAGTTAGAGACAGTGTCAGGCCCTGAGTTACGACTAGCATCAGAGCCTTTGTTAGGTACAATGTACGGGACTGAGTTAGGAGTAGAGTCAGGGCGTTAGTTAGTGACAGTGTCAGGGCCTGACTTCGGGAGAGCGACAGGGCCTGAGTGGGGCCTAGCGTCAGGCCCTTTGCTGGGCACACTGTCAGGGCATGACTTTGGAGCAGCATCAGCGTCTTTGCTGGATCAGCACTAAGGTCTTCGTGAAATACATGATCAGGGCCTGAGTTAGTCACAGCTTCAAGGCTTCAGTTAAGGAAAGCTTCAGGGCCTGAGTTAGGGACAGCCTCAGGTCTTCACTTACGGACAGCGTCAGGGCTTACTTTGGGACAGTTTCAGGACCTTGGAAAGACATAGGTCAGGATATTAGCTCAGGATAATGTCAGGACTTTACATACTGATGGCAGCAGGGCCTTAGTTACAGACAGTTTCAGGGCCTGAGTTAGGCCTAGCATCAGTGACTTTGTTAGGTACAGTGTAAGGGACTGAGTTAGGAGTAGTGTCAGGGCCTTGCTTAGGGACAGTGTCAGGGTCTGAGTTAGGTGTACTGTCAGAGACCTAGTTAGGGACAGTGCTAGGGCCTGAGTTACGATTCGTGTCAAGGCCTTATTTAGGACCAATGTCAGGGCCTTAGTTTGGACTAGCATCAGGGCCATTGTTAGGAATCGTATGAGGGCCTGAGTTAGGCGTACTGTCAGGGCCTTAGCTAGGGACAGTGTTAGGGCCTGAGTTAGGATTAGTGTCAAGGCCTTATTTAAGACCAATTTTAGGGCTTTAGTTTGGACTAGCAACAGAGCCTTTGTTAGGTATCATTTCGGGGCCTAAGTTAGGTGTAGTGTCAGGGCCATTGTTAGGGACAGTATCAGGGCCTGACTTCGGAGAAGTTCAGGGCCTTAGCCAGGGAAAGGGTCAGGGCCTTAGTAAGGGATAGTATCAGGACCTGAATTAGCAGTAGTGTCAAAAATCCTTAGTGAGGAAAGTTAGGAATAAGTCAGGACTCAGGCCCTGACACTGTCCTTAACTAAGGCCCTGACACTACTCGTAACACAGGCCCTGATCTGATTCCTATCATAGGCCCTGACACTGGTCTTAACTAAGGCCCTGACACTGGCCCTAACTAAAGCTGTGACGCTACTCTTAACTCAGGCACTGACACTGTCCCTAACAAAGCCTCTGACACTACTCCTAACTCAGGCCCTGACACTGTCTCTAACTAAGGCCCTGATACTACTACGAACTCAGCACTGGCACTGTCCCTAACTTAGGCCCTGACTCTACTCCTAACTCAGGAACTGACACTGTCACTAACTAAGGCCCTGACACTGTTCATAACTCACACCCTAACACTACTCCTAAATCATGCCCTGGCAATGTCCCTAACTAAGGCCTTGACACTATTCCTAATTCAGGCACTGATACAATACCTAAGGAAGGCCCTGACATAACTCCTAACTCAGGCCCTGGAAAGGTCCCTAACTAAGGCCGACAAAACTCCTAACTCAGGCACTGACACTGTCCCAAAATAAGGCCCTGAATCTATTCCTAAGTGAGGCGCTGATACAATACCTAACGAAGGCACTGATGCTACTCCTAACTAAGGCCCTGACACTACTCCTAACTCAGGCAATGACACAGTCCATAACTAAGGCCCTGACACTATTCCCAACTCAGGCACTGACAGTGTACGTAACTAAAACCCTGACACTACACCTAACTCAGGCACTGACAGTGTCCCTAACAAGAGCCCTCACACTACTCCCAAATCAGTCACTGACATTTTCCCTAATTGAGGCAATGATACTACTCCCAACTCAGGAACTAAGGCTCTGGATCATTGTGATGACAAGCGCCATGGAGCACTGTGATGACAAGGGTCATGGAGAATTGTGATGACAAGTGCATGGAGCATTGTGAGGACAAGGGCCATGGAGAATTGTGATGACAGGGGTCATGGAGAATTGTGATGACAAGGGCCACGGAGAATTGTGATGACAGAGTTCATGGGGCATTGTGATGAAAGTGGTCATGGAGCATTTTGATGAAAATGGTCATGGAGCATTGTGATGAAAGTGGTCATGGAGGATTGTGATGAAAAGCGCTATGGAGCATTGTGAGGACAGGGGTCATGGAGCATTGTGAGGACAAGTGCCATGGAGCATTGTGATGATAGGACTCATGGGGCATTGTGATGACAGGGATCTTGGAGCTTTGTGGTGAAAGGGGTCATGGAACATTGTGATTACAATGACCTGGAGCATTGTGATAACAAGGGTCATGGAGCATTGTTATGACAATCACCATGGATCATTGTGATTAGTGGGGAAATGGAGCATTGTCATGAAAGGGGTCATGGATCATTGTGATTACAGGGAATCGAGGAGCATTGTTTGGACAAGCTCCAGGGATCATTGTGATGAAAGGGGAAAAGGAGAATTGTGATGAAAGGAATCATGGATCATTGTGATGACAGGGATCATGGAGCATTGTTACGACAAGAGCGAAGGAGCACTGTGATGACAAGGGCCATGGATCATGGTGATGACAGGGGTCAGGGAGCATTGTAATGACAGGGCTCATGGAGCATTGTGATCTCAATGGTCATGGAGAATGTTGATGAAAGGGGTCATGGAGCATTGTGCTGAAAGTGGTCATGGATCTTTGTGATGACATGCAGCAGGGAGCATTGTGATGACAAGGGCCATGGATCATTGTGATGACAGTGGTTATGGAGCATTGTGATGAAAGGTGTCATGGCTCATTGTGATGACAGGGGGCCTGGAGCATTGTGATGACAGGGTTCATGGGGCATTGTGATGACAAGGGCCTTGGAGCATTGTGATGAAAGTGGTCATATGGCATTTTGAATGATAGGGGCCATGGAACATTGTGATGACAAGTGTCATGGAGCCTTGTAATGACAGGGTGCATGGAACATTGTGATGTCACCGCCATGTAGCATTTTAGACAAGGGTCAAGGAGTATTGTGATGATAAGTGCGTGGAACATTGCGAAGACAGGTGTCATGGAGCATTGTGATGATAAGGGCATGGAGCCTTGTGATGACAGGGGGCATGGAACATTGTAATGAAAGGGGGCATGGAACATTGTGATGAAAGTGGTCATGGAGCATTGTGATGAAAGACGTCTGGGAGCATTGTGATGAAAGGGGCCATGGGGCATTGCGATGAGAAGGGGTCAAGGAGCATTGTGATGACAAGCGCCATGGGGCATTGTGATGGCAAGAGCCATGGAATATTGTGATGAAAAGGGTCATGGACCACTGTACTGAATGTGGTCATGGAGCATTGTGATGCAAAGCGCCATGGAGCATTGGGATGACAAGCGTCATGGAGCTTTGTGATGAATTGTCTCATGGAACATTGTGATGACAGGGGTTGTGGAGCACTGTGATTACATTGAACATGGAGCATTGTGATGACAAAGGCCATGGAGCATTGTGATGAGAAGGGCATGGAGCATTGTGATGACAAAAGTCATAAAGCAGTGCGATGAAAGGATTAATGGAGCATTGTGATGAAAGGGGTCATGGAGCATTGTGATGACAGGGGGCATGGAGCACTGTGATGAAAGGGGTTATGGAGCACTGTGACTACAGGGGAAATTGTGATGCATTTTGATGAAAGGGGACATGAGAGAGGGGTAATGGAGCATTCTGATGAAAGTTTTCATGGCTCATTGTGAAGAAAAGGGGCATGGAGCATTGTGAGGAAAAGGGTTATGGAGCACTGTGATTACAGGGGTAATTTAGAGCATTGTGATAAACGGGGACCTGGAGCAATTTGATGACAGGGGTCATGGGGCATTGTGAGGGCAAGGACCATGAAGCATTGTGATGACAGGGGTAATTTGGCTTTGTGAATGACAGGGGACCTGGAGCATTGTGATGACAAGGGTAATGGAGCATTGTGATGACCGGGGTCATGGAGCATTGTGATGACAGGGGGCATGGAGCATTGTGATCACAAGAGCATGGAACATTGTGAGACAAGGGTCATGGGCCAATGTGATGACATGGGGTATGGAGCATTGTGATGACAATGGTATGTAGCATTGCGATGACACGGGTCATGAAGCATTGCGATGAGAGTGGTCATGGAGCTTTGGGATGCCAGGGGTCATGGAGCATTGTGATGACAATGGCCATGGCGCATTTTGATGAAAGGGGTCACGGAGCATTGTGACGGAAGGGGTCATGGAGCATTGTGATGACAGGGGTCATGGGGCATTGTGATGAAAAGGGCGTGGAGCATTGTGATGACAGTGGTCACGGAACATTGTGACGATAAGGGCATGGAGCCTAGTGAGGGACAGTCTAGCGGTCTTGGGACTAAATTCAGTGACTGAGGTAGGCACAGCATAAAGTCTTTAGTTAGCATAAGAGGTAGGATATTAGCTCGGGACAGGGTTACGGTGAAGGCTAGGAATCGTGTCAGGAAATGACCTAAGGATAGTGTGAAGACCTTTGTTACTGAGAATATCAGGGCCTTATTCAGAACCAGTGTTAGGGCTTCAGGCAGGGACAGTATCAGGGCCTGACTTAGGGAGAGCGACAGGGTCTGAGTGAGGCCTAATGTCAGGCCCTTAGCTGGGGACACTGTCAGGGAGTGACTTAGGAGCAGCATCAGTGCCTTTGTTGGATCAGCTTTAGGCTCTTAGTTAAAGATGACCAGAGCCCTAGTTAGTCACAGCGTCAAGGCCTCAGTTAGGGAAAGCTTCAGGGCCTGAGTTACGGACAGCCTCAGGTCTTCACTTAAAGACAGCGACAGGGCTTTCTTAGGGAGAGTGTCAAGACCTTGGTTAGAAATGGGTCAGGATATTATCTCAGGAGAGTGTCAGGATTTTAGTTATTGCTGGCAGCAGGGCCTATATTAGGGACAGATTCTGGGCCTTTGTTTGAGACAGTGTCATGGCCTTAGTTAGGAGTAGTCAGGGCCTTAGTTAGGGAGAGCATTAGGGTTTCAGTCAGCATAAGATGCAGGAGATTATCTCGGGACAGAGTCAGGTTCCAGGCCAGAGATAGTGAAAGGAAATGACCAAGGGATAACGAGAAGACCTTAGTTATTGAGAGCATCAGGGCCTTAGTTAGCAGCAGCGTGAGCACCTTAATCAGGACCAGCGCCAGGGCTTGATGTATGGACAGCATCAGAGCCTAACTAAGGTACAGCAACAGGGCCTAAGTGAGGCCTATCTTTGGGGCCTGAGTAAGGGACAGTATCAGGGCATGACTTAGGAGCAGCAGAAAGGCCTCTGTAGGATCAGCATTAGGGTCTTCGTTAAAGATATTATCAGGGCCTCTGTTAGGGACAGCCTCAAGGTCTCACTTAGGGACAGCGTCAGGGCTTACTTTGGGAAAGTTTCAGGACCTTGGGAAGACATGGGTCAGGATATTAGCTCAGGATAATGTCAGGTGTTCAGATATTGACGGCAGCAGGGCCTTAGTTAGAGGCAGTGTCAGGCCTAAGTTAGGACTAGCATCCTAACTAGAGCCTTTGTTAGGTACAGTGTCAGTGACTGAGTTAGGTGTAGTGTCAGGGCCTTAGTTAGGGACAGTGTCAGGACCTGCGTTAGGACGAGCCTCCAGGCCTCAGGTAGGGACAGGTTCACGGCCTCGGACCTAAATTCAGGGCCTCATTTAGGGACAGAATCACAGATTTAGCTAGCATAAGAGGATCTACAGCTGAAAGCAACTTGAACACCACCACAAGCAGATGCAGAAGTGAACCATGCACGCCCCTATGAAGGAATATTGCACAGCAGTTGAGTACATTTTGTTTAAAGTTAGTAACACTATAAAAATGATGTTTTTAAGAAAACCATATTCAGAAGATGAAAGAATCTCGTTCTAAAGAATCTCTTTAGCTAATCTCGACATTAGCTAAAGAGAAGGTTAGGTTAAGATCTAGGGATAGTGTCAGGAAATGACCTAGGGATAGTGTCAAGACCTTAGTTACTTAGAGCATCAGGGCCTAATTAAGGACCAGTAAGTGTCAGGGCTTCGGGTAGGGACAGCGTCAGAGCCTGACTTTGGGAGAGCGACAGGGCCTGAGTGAGGCCTAGCGTCAGGGCCTTAGCTAGGGACAGTGTCAGGGCATGACTTAGGAGCAACATAAGAGCCACGGTAGGATCAGCCTCAGGGGCTATGTTAAAGATATTATCAGGGCCTCTGTTAGGGACAGCCTCAAGGCCTCACTTAGGGAGAGCATCAGGGCTTCCTTAGGGAGAGTTTCAGGACCTTGGTAAGAGATGAGTTAGGATATTAGCTCAGGATAATGTCAGGACTTTAGATATTGATGGTAGCAGGGCCTACGTAAGGGACAGTGTCAAGGCGTTAGTTAGGAGTAACGGGTCCCTGATAGGTCCAGTGTCAGGTCCTCAGTTAGCAATAGTGTTAGGGCCTTAGTTAGGGACAGTGTCAGGGCCAGATGTAGGACGAGCATCTAGGCCTTAGTTCGGGACAGTTTCACGGTCTTGGGACTAAATTCAGTGCCTGAGGCAGGCACAACCTAAGGGCTTCAGTTAGCATAAGAGGCAGGACATTAGCTAGTGACAGTGTCAGTTTAACATGTAGGGATAGTGTCAGGAAATGACCTAAGGATAGTGTGAAGACCTTTGTTACTGAGACTCTCAGGGCCTTATTCAGAACCAGGGTTAGGGCTTCAGGTAGGGACAGCATCAGAGCCTGACTTAGGGAGAGCGATAGGGTCTGAGTGAGGCCTAGCATCAGACCCTTAGCTGGGGACACTGTCAGGGCATGACTTAGGAGCAGCCTCAGGGCTTCTGTTGGATCAGCCTTAGGGTCTTAGTTAAAGACATAACCAGGGTCTGAGTTAGGCACAGCATCAAGGCCTGAGTTAGTTAGGGAAAGCTGCAGGGCCTCACTTAGGGACAGCGTCAGGGCTTACTTTGGGACAGTTTCAGGACCTTGGTAAGACATGGGTCAGAATATTAGCTCCGGATAATGTCAGGACTTTAGATATTGATGGCAGCAGCCCTTAGTTAGAGACAGTGTCAGGCCCTGAGTTACGACTAGCATCAGAGCCTTTGTTAGGTACAATGTACGGGACTGAGTTAGGAGTAGAGTCAGGGCGTTAGTTAGTGACAGTGTCAGGGCCTGACTTCGGGAGAGCGACAGGGCCTGAGTGGGGCCTAGCGTCAGGCCCTTTGCTGGGCACACTGTCAGGGCATGACTTTGGAGCAGCATCAGCGTCTTTGCTGGATCAGCACTAAGGTCTTCGTGAAATACATGATCAGGGCCTGAGTTAGTCACAGCTTCAAGGCTTCAGTTAAGGAAAGCTTCAGGGCCTGAGTTAGGGACAGCCTCAGGTCTTCACTTACGGACAGCGTCAGGGCTTACTTTGGGACAGTTTCAGGACCTTGGAAAGACATAGGTCAGGATATTAGCTCAGGATAATGTCAGGACTTTACATACTGATGGCAGCAGGGCCTTAGTTACAGACAGTTTCAGGGCCTGAGTTAGGCCTAGCATCAGTGACTTTGTTAGGTACAGTGTAAGGGACTGAGTTAGGAGTAGTGTCAGGGCCTTGCTTAGGGACAGTGTCAGGGTCTGAGTTAGGTGTACTGTCAGAGACCTAGTTAGGGACAGTGCTAGGGCCTGAGTTACGATTCGTGTCAAGGCCTTATTTAGGACCAATTTCAGGGCCTTAGTTTGGACTAGCATCAGGGCCATTGTTAGGAATCGTATGAGGGCCTGAGTTAGGCGTACTGTCAGGGCCTTAGCTAGGGACAGTGTTAGGGCCTGAGTTAGGATTAGTGTCAAGGCCTTATTTAAGACCAATTTTAGGGCTTTAGTTTGGACTAGCAACAGAGCCTTTGTTAGGTATCATTTCGGGGCCTAAGTTAGGTGTAGTGTCAGGGCCATTGTTAGGGACAGTATCAGGGCCTGACTTCGGAGAAGTTCAGGGCCTTAGCCAGGGAAAGGGTCAGGGCCTTAGTAAGGGATATTATCAGGACCTGAATTAGCAGTAGTGTCAAAAATCCTTAGTGAGGAAAGTTAGGAATAAGTCAGGACTCAGGCCCTGACACTGTCCTTAACTAAGGCCCTGACACTACTCGTAACACAGGCCCTGATCTGATTCCTATCATAGGCCCTGACACTGGTCTTAACTAAGGCCCTGACACTGGCCCTAACTAAAGCTGTGACGCTACTCTTAACTCAGGCACTGACACTGTCCCTAACAAAGCCTCTGACACTACTCCTAACTCAGGCCCTGACACTGTCTCTAACTAAGGCCCTGATACTACTACGAACTCAGCACTGGCACTGTCCCTAACTTAGGCCCTGACTCTACTCCTAACTCAGGAACTGACACTGTCACTAACTAAGGCCCTGACACTGTTCATAACTCACACCCTAACACTACTCCTAAATCATGCCCTGGCAATGTCCCTAACTAAGGCCTTGACACTATTCCTAATTCAGGCACTGATACAATACCTAAGGAAGGCCCTGACATAACTCCTAACTCAGGCCCTGGAAAGGTCCCTAACTAAGGCCGACAAAACTCCTAACTCAGGCACTGACACTGTCCCAAAATAAGGCCCTGAATCTATTCCTAAGTGAGGCGCTGATACAATACCTAACGAAGGCACTGATGCTACTCCTAACTAAGGCCCTGACACTACTCCTAACTCAGGCAATGACACAGTCCATAACTAAGGCCCTGACACTATTCCCAACTCAGGCACTGACAGTGTACGTAACTAAAACCCTGACACTACACCTAACTCAGGCACTGACAGTGTCCCTAACAAGAGCCCTCACACTACTCCCAAATCAGTCACTGACATTTTCCCTAATTGAGGCAATGATACTACTCCCAACTCAGGAACTAAGGCTCTGGATCATTGTGATGACAAGCGCCATGGAGCACTGTGATGACAAGGGTCATGGAGAATTGTGATGACAAGTGCATGGAGCATTGTGAGGACAAGGGCCATGGAGAATTGTGATGACAGGGGTCATGGAGAATTGTGATGACAAGGGCCACGGAGAATTGTGATGACAGAGTTCATGGGGCATTGTGATGAAAGTGGTCATGGAGCATTTTGATGAAAATGGTCATGGAGCATTGTGATGAAAGTGGTCATGGAGGATTGTGATGAAAAGCGCTATGGAGCATTGTGAGGACAGGGGTCATGGAGCATTGTGAGGACAAGTGCCATGGAGCATTGTGATGATAGGACTCATGGGGCATTGTGATGACAGGGATCTTGGAGCTTTGTGGTGAAAGGGGTCATGGAACATTGTGATTACAATGACCTGGAGCATTGTGATAACAAGGGTCATGGAGCATTGTTATGACAATTACCATGGATCATTGTGATTAGTGGGGAAATGGAGCATTGTCATGAAAGGGGTCATGGATCATTGTGATTACAGGGAATCGAGGAGCATTGTTTGGACAAGCTCCAGGGATCATTGTGATGAAAGGGGAAAAGGAGAATTGTGATGAAAGGAATCATGGATCATTGTGATGACAGGGATCATGGAGCATTGTTACGACAAGAGCGAAGGAGCACTGTGATGACAAGGGCCATGGATCATGGTGATGACAGGGGTCAGGGAGCATTGTAATGACAGGGCTCATGGAGCATTGTGATCTCAATGGTCATGGAGAATGTTGATGAAAGGGGTCATGGAGCATTGTGCTGAAAGTGGTCATGGATCTTTGTGATGACATGCAGCAGGGAGCATTGTGATGACAAGGGCCATGGATCATTGTGATGACAGTGGTTATGGAGCATTGTGATGAAAGGTGTCATGGCTCATTGTGATGACAGGGGGCCTGGAGCATTGTGATGACAGGGTTCATGGGGCATTGTGATGACAAGGGCCTTGGAGCATTGTGATGAAAGTGGTCATATGGCATTTTGAATGATAGGGGCCATGGAACATTGTGATGACAAGTGTCATGGAGCCTTGTAATGACAGGGTGCATGGAACATTGTGATGTCACCGCCATGTAGCATTTTAGACAAGGGTCAAGGAGTATTGTGATGATAAGTGCGTGGAACATTGCGAAGACAGGTGTCATGGAGCATTGTGATGATAAGGGCATGGAGCCTTGTGATGACAGGGGGCATGGAACATTGTAATGAAAGGGGGCATGGAACATTGTGATGAAAGTGGTCATGGAGCATTGTGATGAAAGACGTCTGGGAGCATTGTGATGAAAGGGGCCATGGGGCATTGCGATGAGAAGGGGTCAAGGAGCATTGTGATGACAAGCGCCATGGGGCATTGTGATGGCAAGAGCCATGGAATATTGTGATGAAAAGGGTCATGGACCACTGTGCTGAATGTGGTCATGGAGCATTGTGATGCAAAGCGCCATGGAGCATTGGGATGACAAGCGTCATGGAGCTTTGTGATGAATTGTCTCATGGAACATTGTGATGACAGGGGTTGTGGAGCACTGTGATTACATTGAACATGGAGCATTGTGATGACAAAGGCCATGGAGCATTGTGATGAGAAGGGCATGGAGCATTGTGATGACAAAAGTCATAAAGCAGTGCGATGAAAGGATTAATGGAGCATTGTGATGAAAGGGGTCATGGAGCATTGTGATGACAGGGGGCATGGAGCACTGTGATGAAAGGGGTTATGGAGCACTGTGACTACAGGGGAAATTGTGATGCATTTTGATGAAAGGGGACATGAGAGAGGGGTAATGGAGCATTCTGATGAAAGTTTTCATGGCTCATTGTGAAGAAAAGGGGCATGGAGCATTGTGAGGAAAAGGGTTATGGAGCACTGTGATTACAGGGGTAATTTAGAGCATTGTGATAAACGGGGACCTGGAGCAATTTGATGACAGGGGTCATGGGGCATTGTGAGGGCAAGGACCATGAAGCATTGTGATGACAGGGGTAATTTGGCTTTGTGAATGACAGGGGACCTGGAGCATTGTGATGACAAGGGTAATGGAGCATTGTGATGACCGGGGTCATGGAGCATTGTGATGACAGGGGGCATGGAGCATTGTGATCACAAGAGCATGGAACATTGTGAGACAAGGGTCATGGGCCAATGTGATGACATGGGGTATGGAGCATTGTGATGACAATGGTATGTAGCATTGCGATGACACGGGTCATGAAGCATTGCGATGAGAGTGGTCATGGAGCTTTGGGATGCCAGGAGTCATGGAGCATTGTGATGACAATGGCCATGGCGCATTTTGATGAAAGGGGTCACGGAGCATTGTGACGGAAGGGGTCATGGAGCATTGTGATGACAGGGGTCATGGGGCATTGTGATGAAAAGGGCGTGGAGCATTGTGATGACAGTGGTCACGGAACATTGTGACGATAAGGGCATGGAGCCTAGTGAGGGACAGTCTAGCGGTCTTGGGACTAAATTCAGTGACTGAGGTAGGCACAGCATAAAGACTTTAGTTAGCATAAGAGGTAGGATATTAGCTCGGGACAGGGTTACGGTGAAGGCTAGGAATCGTGTCAGGAAATGACCTAAGGATAGTGTGAAGACCTTTGTTACTGAGAATATCAGGGCCTTATTCAGAACCAGTGTTAGGGCTTCAGGCAGGGACAGTATCAGGGCCTGACTTAGGGAGAGCGACAGGGTCTGAGTGAGGCCTAATGTCAGGCCCTTAGCTGGGGACACTGTCAGGGAGTGACGTAGGAGCAGCATCAGTGCCTTTGTTGGATCAGCTTTAGGCTCTTAGTTAAAGATGACCAGAGCCCTAGTTAGTCACAGCGTCAAGGCCTCAGTTAGGGAAAGCTTCAGGGCCTGAGTTACGGACAGCCTCAGGTCTTCACTTAAAGACAGCGACAGGGCTTTCTTAGGGAGAGTGTCAAGACCTTGGTTAGAAATGGGTCAGGATATTATCTCAGGAGAGTGTCAGGATTTTAGTTATTGCTGGCAGCAGGGCCTATATTAGGGACAGATTCTGGGCCTTTGTTAGAGACAGTGTCATGGCCTTAGTTAGGAGTAGTCAGGGCCTTAGTTAGGGAGAGCATTAGGGTTTCAGTCAGCATAAGATGCAGGAGATTATCTCGGGACAGAGTCAGGTTCCAGGCCAGAGATAGTGAAAGGAAATGACCAAGGGATAACGAGAAGACCTTAGTCATTGAGAGCATCAGGGCCTTAGTTAGCAGCAGCGTGAGGGCCTTAATCAGGACCAGTGCCAGGGCTTGATGTACGGACAGCGTCAGAGCCTAACTAAGGTACAGCAACAGGGCCTAAGTGAGGCCTATCTTTGGGGCCTGAGTAAGGGACAGTATCAGGGCATGACTTAGGAGCAGCAGAAAGGCCTCTGTAGGATCAGCATTAGGGTCTTCGTTAAAGATATTATCAGGGCCTCTGTTAGGGACAGCCTCAAGGTCTCACTTAGGGACAGCGTCAGGGCTTACTTTGGGAAAGTTTCAGGACCTTGGGAAGACATGGGTCAGGATATTAGCTCAGGATAATGTCAGGTGTTCAGATATTGACGGCAGCAGGGCCTTAGTTAGAGGCAGTGTCAGGCCTAAGTTAGGACTAGCATCCTAACTAGAGCCTTTGTTAGGTACAGTGTCAGTGACTGAGTTAGGTGTAGTGTCAGGGCCTTAGTTAGGGACAGTGTCAGGACCTGCGTTAGGACGAGCCTCCAGGCCTCAGGTAGGGACAGGTTCACGGCCTCGGACCTAAATTCAGGGCCTCATTTAGGGACAGAATCACAGATTTAGCTAGCATAAGAGGATCTACAGCTGAAAGCAACTTGAACACCACCACAAGCAGATGCAGAAGTGAACCATGCACGCCCCTATGAAGGAATATTGCACAGCAGTTGAGTACATTTTGTTTAAAGTTAGTAACACTATAAAAATGATGTTTTTAAGAAAACCATATTCAGAAGATGAAAGAATCTCGTTCTAAAGAATCTCTTTAGCTAATCTCGACATTAGCTAAAGAGAAGGTTAGGTTAAGATCTAGGGATAGTGTCAGGAAATGACCTAGGGATAGTGTCAAGACCTTAGTTACTTAGAGCATCAGGGCCTAATTAAGGACCAGTAAGTGTCAGGGCTTCGGGTAGGGACAGCGTCAGAGCCTGACTTTGGGAGAGCGACAGGGCCTGAGTGAGGCCTAGCGTCAGGGCCTTAGCTAGGGACAGTGTCAGGGCATGACTTAGGAGCAACATAAGAGCCACGGTAGGATCAGCCTCAGGGGCTATGTTAAAGATATTATCAGGGCCTCTGTTAGGGACAGCCTCAAGGCCTCACTTAGGGAGAGCATCAGGGCTTCCTTAGGGAGAGTTTCAGGACCTTGGTAAGAGATGAGTTAGGATATTAGCTCAGGATAATGTCAGGACTTTAGATATTGATGGTAGCAGGGCCTACGTAAGGGACAGTGTCAAGGCGTTAGTTAGGAGTAACGGGTCCCTGATAGGTCCAGTGTCAGGTCCTCAGTTAGCAATAGTGTTAGGGCCTTAGTTAGGGACAGTGTCAGGGCCAGATGTAGGACGAGCATCTAGGCCTTAGTTCGGGACAGTTTCACGGTCTTGGGACTAAATTCAGTGCCTGAGGCAGGCACAACCTAAGGGCTTCAGTTAGCATAAGAGGCAGGACATTAGCTAGTGACAGTGTCAGTTTAACATGTAGGGATAGTGTCAGGAAATGACCTAAGGATAGTGTGAAGACCTTTGTTACTGAGACTCTCAGGGCCTTATTCAGAACCAGGGTTAGGGCTTCAGGTAGGGACAGCATCAGAGCCTGACTTAGGGAGAGCGATAGGGTCTGAGTGAGGCCTAGCATCAGACCCTTAGCTGGGGACACTGTCAGGGCATGACTTAGGAGCAGCCTCAGGGCTTCTGTTGGATCAGCCTTAGGGTCTTAGTTAAAGACATAACCAGGGTCTGAGTTAGGCACAGCATCAAGGCCTGAGTTAGTTAGGGAAAGCTGCAGGGCCTCACTTAGGGACAGCGTCAGGGCTTACTTTGGGACAGTTTCAGGACCTTGGTAAGACATGGGTCAGAATATTAGCTCCGGATAATGTCAGGACTTTAGATATTGATGGCAGCAGCCCTTAGTTAGAGACAGTGTCAGGCCCTGAGTTACGACTAGCATCAGAGCCTTTGTTAGGTACAATGTACGGGACTGAGTTAGGAGTAGAGTCAGGGCGTTAGTTAGTGACAGTGTCAGGGCCTGACTTCGGGAGAGCGACAGGGCCTGAGTGGGGCCTAGCGTCAGGCCCTTTGCTGGGCACACTGTCAGGGCATGACTTTGGAGCAGCATCAGCGTCTTTGCTGGATCAGCACTAAGGTCTTCGTGAAATACATGATCAGGGCCTGAGTTAGTCACAGCTTCAAGGCTTCAGTTAAGGAAAGCTTCAGGGCCTGAGTTAGGGACAGCCTCAGGTCTTCACTTACGGACAGCGTCAGGGCTTACTTTGGGACAGTTTCAGGACCTTGGAAAGACATAGGTCAGGATATTAGCTCAGGATAATGTCAGGACTTTACATACTGATGGCAGCAGGGCCTTAGTTACAGACAGTTTCAGGGCCTGAGTTAGGCCTAGCATCAGTGACTTTGTTAGGTACAGTGTAAGGGACTGAGTTAGCAGTAGTGTCAGGGCCTTGCTTAGGGACAGTGTCAGGGTCTGAGTTAGGTGTACTGTCAGAGACCTAGTTAGGGACAGTGCTAGGGCCTGAGTTACGATTCGTGTCAAGGCCTTATTTAGGACCAATTTCAGGGCCTTAGTTTGGACTAGCATCAGGGCCATTGTTAGGAATCGTATGAGGGCCTGAGTTAGGCGTACTGTCAGGGCCTTAGCTAGGGACAGTGTTAGGGCCTGAGTTAGGATTAGTGTCAAGGCCTTATTTAAGACCAATTTTAGGGCTTTAGTTTGGACTAGCAACAGAGCCTTTGTTAGGTATCATTTCGGGGCCTAAGTTAGGTGTAGTGTCAGGGCCATTGTTAGGGACAGTATCAGGGCCTGACTTCGGAGAAGTTCAGGGCCTTAGCCAGGGAAAGGGTCAGGGCCTTAGTAAGGGATAGTATCAGGACCTGAATTAGCAGTAGTGTCAAAAATCCTTAGTGAGGAAAGTTAGGAATAAGTCAGGACTCAGGCCCTGACACTGTCCTTAACTAAGGCCCTGACACTACTCGTAACACAGGCCCTGATCTGATTCCTATCATAGGCCCTGACACTGGTCTTAACTAAGGCCCTGACACTGGCCCTAACTAAAGCTGTGACGCTACTCTTAACTCAGGCACTGACACTGTCCCTAACAAAGCCTCTGACACTACTCCTAACTCAGGCCCTGACACTGTCTCTAACTAAGGCCCTGATACTACTACGAACTCAGCACTGGCACTGTCCCTAACTTAGGCCCTGACTCTACTCCTAACTCAGGAACTGACACTGTCACTAACTAAGGCCCTGACACTGTTCATAACTCACACCCTAACACTACTCCTAAATCATGCCCTGGCAATGTCCCTAACTAAGGCCTTGACACTATTCCTAACACAGGCACTGATACAATACCTAAGGAAGGCCCTGACATAACTTCTAACTCAGGCCCTGGAAAGGTCCCTAACTAAGGCCGACAAAACTCCTAACTCAGGCACTGACACTGTCCCAAAATAAGGCCCTGAATCTATTCCTAACTGAGGCGCTGATACAATACCTAACGAAGGCACTGATGCTACTCCTAACTAAGGCCCTGACACTACTCCTAACTCAGGCAATGACACAGTCCATAACTAAGGCCCTGACACTATTCCCAACTCAGGCACTGACAGTGTACGTAACTAAAACCCTGACACTACACCTAACTCAGGCACTGACAGTGTCCCTAACAAGAGCCCTCACACTACTCCCAAATCAGTCACTGACATTTTCCCTAATTGAGGCAATGATACTACTCCAAACTCAGGAACTAAGGCTCAGGATCATTGTGATGACAAGCGCCATGGAGCACTGTGATGACGAGGGTCATGGAGAATTGTGATGACAAGTGCATGGAGCATTGTGAGGACAAGGGCCATGGAGAATTGTGAGGACAGGGGTCATGGAGAATTGTGATGACAAGGGCCACGGAGCATTGTGATGACAGAGTTCATGGGGCATTGTGATGAAAGTGGTCATGGAGCATTGTGATGAAAATGGTCATGAAGCATTGTGATGAAAGTGGTCATGGAGGATTGTGATGAAAAGCGCTATGGAGCATTGTGAGGACAGGGGTCATGGAGCATTGTGAGGACAAGTGCCATGGAGCATTGTGATGATAGGACTCATGGGGCATTGTGATGACAGGGATCTTGGAGTTTTGTGGTGAAAGGGGTCATGGAACATTGTGATTACAATGACCTGGAGCATTGTGATAACAAGGGTCATGGAGCATTGTGATGACAATCACCATGGATCATGGTGATTAGTGGGGTAATGGAGCATTGTCATGAAAGGGGTCATGGATCATTGTGATTACAGGGAATCGAGGAGCATTGTTTGGACAAGCTCCAGGGATCATTGTGATGAAAGGGGAAAAGGAGAATTGTGATGAAAGGAATCATGGATCATTGTGATGACAGGGATCATGGAGCATTGTTATGACAAGAGCGAAGGAGCACTGTGATGACAAGGGCCATGGATCATGGTGATGACAGGGGTCAGGGAGCGTTGTAATGACAGGGCTCATGGAGCATTGTGATCTCAATGGTCATGGAGAATGTTGATGAAAGGGGTCATGGAGCATTGTGCTGAAAGTGGTCATGGATCTTTGTGATGACATGCACCAGGGAGCATTGTGATGACAAGGGCCATGGATCATTGTGATGACAGTGGTTATGGAGCATTGTGATGAAAGGTGTCATGGCTCATTGTGATGACAGGGGGCCTGGAGCATTTTGATGACAGGGTTCATGGGGTATTGTGATGACAAGGGACTTGGAGCATTGTGATGAAAGTGGTCATATGGCATTTTGAATGATAGGGGCCATGGAACATTGTGATGACAAGTGTCATGGAGCCTTGTAATGACAGGGTGCATGGAACATTGTGATGTCACCGCCATGTAGCATTTTAGACAAGGGTCAAGGAGTATTGTGATGATAAGTGCGTGGAACATTGCGAAGACAGGTGTCATGGAGCATTGTGATGATAAGGGCATGGAGCCTTGTGATGACAGGGGGCATGGAACATTGTAATGAAAGGGGGCATGGAACATTGTGATGAAAGTGGTCATGGAGCATTGTGATGAAAGACGTCTGGGAGCATTGTGATGAAAGGGGCCATGGGGCATTGCGAAGAGAAGGGGTCATGGAGCATTGTGATGACAAGCGCCATGGGGCATTGTGATGGCAAGAGCCATGGAATATTGTGATGAAAAGGGTCATGGACCACTGTGCTGAATGTGGTCATGGAGCATTGTGATGCAAAGCACCATGGAGCATTGGGATGACAAGAGTCATGGAGCTTTGTGATGAATTGTCTCATGGAACATTGTGATGACAGGGCTTGTGGAGCACTGTGATTACATTGAACATGGAGCATTGTGATGACAAAGGCCATGGAGCACTGTGATGAGAAGGGCATGGAGCATTGTGATGACAAAAGTCATAGAGCAGTGCGATGAAAGGATTAATGGAGCATTGTGATGAAAGGGGTCATGGAGCATTGTGATGACAGGGGGCATGGAGCACTGTGATGAAAGGGGTTATGGAGCACTCTGACTACAGGGGTAATTGTGATGCATTTTGATGAAAGGGGACATGAGAGAAGGGTAATGGAGCATTCTGATGAAAGTTTTCATGGCTCATTGTGATGAAAAGGGGCATGGAGCATTGTGAGGAAAAGGGTTATGGAGCACTGTGATTACAGGGGTAATTTAGAGCATTGTGATAAACGGGGACCTGGAGCAATTTGATGACAGGGGTCATGGGGCATTGTGAGGGCAAGGACCATGAAGCATTGTGATGACAGGGGTAATTTGGCTTTGTGAATGACAGGGGACCTGGAGCATTGTGATGACAAGGGTAATGGAGCATTATGATGACCGGGGTCATGGAGCATTGTGATGACAGGGGGCATGGAGCATTGTGATCACAAGAGCATGGAACATTGTGAGACAAGGGTCATGGGCCAATGTGATGACATGGGGTATGGAGCATTGTGATGACAATGGTATGTAGCATTGCGATGACACGGGTCATGAAGCATTGCGATGAGAGTGGTCATGGAGCTTTGGGATGCCAGGAGTCATGGAGCATTGTGATGACAATGGCCATGGCGCATTTTGATGAAAGGGGTCACGGAGCACTGTGACGGAAGGGGTCATGGAGCATTGTGATGACAGGGGTCATGGGGCATTGTGATGAAAAGGGCGTGGAGCATTGTGATGACAGTGGTCACGGAACATTGTGACGATAAGGGCATGGAGCCTAGTGAGGGACAGTCTAGCGGTCTTGGGACTAAATTCAGTGACTGAGGTAGGCACAGCATAAAGTCTTTAGTTAGCATAAGAGGTAGGATATTAGCTCGGGACAGGGTTACGGTGAAGGCTAGGAATCGTGTCAGGAAATGACCTAAGGATAGTGTGAAGACCTTTGTTACTGAGAATATCAGGGCCTTATTCAGAACCAGTGTTAGGGCTTCAGGCAGGGACAGTATCAGGGCCTGACTTAGGGAGAGCGACAGGGTCTGAGTGAGGCCTAATGTCAGGCCCTTAGCTGGGGACACTGTCAGGGAGTGACTTAGGAGCAGCATCAGTGCCTTTGTTGGATCAGCTTTAGGCTCTTAGTTAAAGATGACCAGAGCCCTAGTTAGTCACAGCGTCAAGGCCTCAGTTAGGGAAAGCTTCAGGGCCTGAGTTACGGACAGCCTCAGGTCTTCACTTAAAGACAGCGACAGGGCTTTCTTAGGGAGAGTGTCAAGACCTTGGTTAGAAATGGGTCAGGATATTATCTCAGGAGAGTGTCAGGATTTTAGTTATTGCTGGCAGCAGGGCCTATATTAGGGACAGATTCTGGGCCTTTGTTTGAGACAGTGTCATGGCCTTAGTTAGGAGTAGTCAGGGCCTTAGTTAGGGAGAGCATTAGGGTTTCAGTCAGCATAAGATGCAGGAGATTATCTCGGGACAGAGTCAGGTTCCAGGCCAGAGATAGTGAAAGGAAATGACCAAGGGATAACGAGAAGACCTTAGTCATTGAGAGCATCAGGGCCTTAGTTAGCAGCAGCGTGAGGGCCTTAATCAGGACCAGTGCCAGGGCTTGATGTACGGACAGCGTCAGAGCCTAACTAAGGTACAGCAACAGGGCCTAAGTGAGGCCTATCTTTGGGGCCTGAGTAAAGGACAGTATCAGGGCATGACTTAGGAGCAGCAGAAAGGCCTCTGTAGGATCAGCATTAGGGTCTTTGTTAAAGATATTATCAGGGCCTCTGTTAGGGACAGCCTCAAGGTCTCACTTAGGGACAGCGTCAGGGCTTACTTTGGGAAAGTTTCAGGACCTTGGGAAGACATGGGTCAGGATATTAGCTCAGGATAATGTCAGGTGTTCAGATATTGACGGCAGCAGGGCCTTAGTTAGAGGCAGTGTCAGGCCTAAGTTAGGACTAGCATCCTAACTAGAGCCTTTGTTAGGTACAGTGTCAGTGACTGAGTTAGGTGTAGTGTCAGGGCCTTAGTTAGGGACAGTGTCAGGACCTGCGTTAGGACGAGCCTCCAGGCCTCAGGTAGGGACAGGTTCACGGCCTCGGACCTAAATTCAGGGCCTCATTTAGGGACAGAATCACAGATTTAGCTAGCATAAGAGGATCTACAGCTGAAAGCAACTTGAACACCACCACAAGCAGATGCAGAAGTGAACCATGCACGCCCCTATGAAGGAATATTGCACAGCAGTTGAGTACATTTTGTTTAAAGTTAGTAACACTATAAAAATGATGTTTTTAAGAAAACCATATTCAGAAGATGAAAGAATCTCGTTCTAAAGAATCTCTTTAGCTAATCTCGACATTAGCTAAAGAGAAGGTTAGGTTAAGATCTAGGGATAGTGTCAGGAAATGACCTAGGGATAGTGTCAAGACCTTAGTTACTTAGAGCATCAGGGCCTAATTAAGGACCAGTAAGTGTCAGGGCTTCGGGTAGGGACAGCGTCAGAGCCTGACTTTGGGAGAGCGACAGGGCCTGAGTGAGGCCTAGCGTCAGGGCCTTAGCTAGGGACAGTGTCAGGGCATGACTTAGGAGCAACATAAGAGCCACGGTAGGATCAGCCTCAGGGGCTATGTTAAAGATATTATCAGGGCCTCTGTTAGGGACAGCCTCAAGGCCTCACTTAGGGAGAGCATCAGGGCTTCCTTAGGGAGAGTTTCAGGACCTTGGTAAGAGATGAGTTAGGATATTAGCTCAGGATAATGTCAGGACTTTAGATATTGATGGTAGCAGGGCCTACGTAAGGGACAGTGTCAAGGCGTTAGTTAGGAGTAACGGGTCCCTGATAGGTCCAGTGTCAGGTCCTCAGTTAGCAATAGTGTTAGGGCCTTAGTTAGGGACAGTGTCAGGGCCAGATGTAGGACGAGCATCTAGGCCTTAGTTCGGGACAGTTTCACGGTCTTGGGACTAAATTCAGTGCCTGAGGCAGGCACAACCTAAGGGCTTCAGTTAGCATAAGAGGCAGGACATTAGCTAGTGACAGTGTCAGTTTAACATGTAGGGATAGTGTCAGGAAATGACCTAAGGATAGTGTGAAGACCTTTGTTACTGAGACTCTCAGGGCCTTATTCAGAACCAGGGTTAGGGCTTCAGGTAGGGACAGCATCAGAGCCTGACTTAGGGAGAGCGATAGGGTCTGAGTGAGGCCTAGCATCAGACCCTTAGCTGGGGACACTGTCAGGGCATGACTTAGGAGCAGCCTCAGGGCTTCTGTTGGATCAGCCTTAGGGTCTTAGTTAAAGACATAACCAGGGTCTGAGTTAGGCACAGCATCAAGGCCTGAGTTAGTTAGGGAAAGCTGCAGGGCCTCACTTAGGGACAGCGTCAGGGCTTACTTTGGGACAGTTTCAGGACCTTGGTAAGACATGGGTCAGAATATTAGCTCCGGATAATGTCAGGACTTTAGATATTGATGGCAGCAGCCCTTAGTTAGAGACAGTGTCAGGCCCTGAGTTACGACTAGCATCAGAGCCTTTGTTAGGTACAATGTACGGGACTGAGTTAGGAGTAGAGTCAGGGCGTTAGTTAGTGACAGTGTCAGGGCCTGACTTCGGGAGAGCGACAGGGCCTGAGTGGGGCCTAGCGTCAGGCCCTTTGCTGGGCACACTGTCAGGGCATGACTTTGGAGCAGCATCAGCGTCTTTGCTGGATCAGCACTAAGGTCTTCGTGAAATACATGATCAGGGCCTGAGTTAGTCACAGCTTCAAGGCTTCAGTTAAGGAAAGCTTCAGGGCCTGAGTTAGGGACAGCCTCAGGTCTTCACTTACGGACAGCGTCAGGGCTTACTTTGGGACAGTTTCAGGACCTTGGAAAGACATAGGTCAGGATATTAGCTCAGGATAATGTCAGGACTTTACATACTGATGGCAGCAGGGCCTTAGTTACAGACAGTTTCAGGGCCTGAGTTAGGCCTAGCATCAGTGACTTTGTTAGGTACAGTGTAAGGGACTGAGTTAGGAGTAGTGTCAGGGCCTTGCTTAGGGACAGTGTCAGGGTCTGAGTTAGGTGTACTGTCAGAGACCTAGTTAGGGACAGTGCTAGGGCCTGAGTTACGATTCGTGTCAAGGCCTTATTTAGGACCAATTTCAGGGCCTTAGTTTGGACTAGCATCAGGGCCATTGTTAGGAATCGTATGAGGGCCTGAGTTAGGCGTACTGTCAGGGCCTTAGCTAGGGACAGTGTTAGGGCCTGAGTTAGGATTAGTGTCAAGGCCTTATTTAAGACCAATTTTAGGGCTTTAGTTTGGACTAGCAACAGAGCCTTTGTTAGGTATCATTTCGGGGCCTAAGTTAGGTGTAGTGTCAGGGCCATTGTTAGGGACAGTATCAGGGCCTGACTTCGGAGAAGTTCAGGGCCTTAGCCAGGGAAAGGGTCAGGGCCTTAGTAAGGGATATTATCAGGACCTGAATTAGCAGTAGTGTCAAAAATCCTTAGTGAGGAAAGTTAGGAATAAGTCAGGACTCAGGCCCTGACACTGTCCTTAACTAAGGCCCTGACACTACTCGTAACACAGGCCCTGATCTGATTCCTATCATAGGCCCTGACACTGGTCTTAACTAAGGCCCTGACACTGGCCCTAACTAAAGCTGTGACGCTACTCTTAACTCAGGCACTGACACTGTCCCTAACAAAGCCTCTGACACTACTCCTAACTCAGGCCCTGACACTGTCTCTAACTAAGGCCCTGATACTACTACGAACTCAGCACTGGCACTGTCCCTAACTTAGGCCCTGACTCTACTCCTAACTCAGGAACTGACACTGTCACTAACTAAGGCCCTGACACTGTTCATAACTCACACCCTAACACTACTCCTAAATCATGCCCTGGCAATGTCCCTAACTAAGGCCTTGACACTATTCCTAATTCAGGCACTGATACAATACCTAAGGAAGGCCCTGACATAACTCCTAACTCAGGCCCTGGAAAGGTCCCTAACTAAGGCCGACAAAACTCCTAACTCAGGCACTGACACTGTCCCAAAATAAGGCCCTGAATCTATTCCTAAGTGAGGCGCTGATACAATACCTAACGAAGGCACTGATGCTACTCCTAACTAAGGCCCTGACACTACTCCTAACTCAGGCAATGACACAGTCCATAACTAAGGCCCTGACACTATTCCCAACTCAGGCACTGACAGTGTACGTAACTAAAACCCTGACACTACACCTAACTCAGGCACTGACAGTGTCCCTAACAAGAGCCCTCACACTACTCCCAAATCAGTCACTGACATTTTCCCTAATTGAGGCAATGATACTACTCCCAACTCAGGAACTAAGGCTCTGGATCATTGTGATGACAAGCGCCATGGAGCACTGTGATGACAAGGGTCATGGAGAATTGTGATGACAAGTGCATGGAGCATTGTGAGGACAAGGGCCATGGAGAATTGTGATGACAGGGGTCATGGAGAATTGTGATGACAAGGGCCACGGAGAATTGTGATGACAGAGTTCATGGGGCATTGTGATGAAAGTGGTCATGGAGCATTTTGATGAAAATGGTCATGGAGCATTGTGATGAAAGTGGTCATGGAGGATTGTGATGAAAAGCGCTATGGAGCATTGTGAGGACAGGGGTCATGGAGCATTGTGAGGACAAGTGCCATGGAGCATTGTGATGATAGGACTCATGGGGCATTGTGATGACAGGGATCTTGGAGCTTTGTGGTGAAAGGGGTCATGGAACATTGTGATTACAATGACCTGGAGCATTGTGATAACAAGGGTCATGGAGCATTGTTATGACAATCACCATGGATCATTGTGATTAGTGGGGAAATGGAGCATTGTCATGAAAGGGGTCATGGATCATTGTGATTACAGGGAATCGAGGAGCATTGTTTGGACAAGCTCCAGGGATCATTGTGATGAAAGGGGAAAAGGAGAATTGTGATGAAAGGAATCATGGATCATTGTGATGACAGGGATCATGGAGCATTGTTACGACAAGAGCGAAGGAGCACTGTGATGACAAGGGCCATGGATCATGGTGATGACAGGGGTCAGGGAGCATTGTAATGACAGGGCTCATGGAGCATTGTGATCTCAATGGTCATGGAGAATGTTGATGAAAGGGGTCATGGAGCATTGTGCTGAAAGTGGTCATGGATCTTTGTGATGACATGCAGCAGGGAGCATTGTGATGACAAGGGCCATGGATCATTGTGATGACAGTGGTTATGGAGCATTGTGATGAAAGGTGTCATGGCTCATTGTGATGACAGGGGGCCTGGAGCATTGTGATGACAGGGTTCATGGGGCATTGTGATGACAAGGGCCTTGGAGCATTGTGATGAAAGTGGTCATATGGCATTTTGAATGATAGGGGCCATGGAACATTGTGATGACAAGTGTCATGGAGCCTTGTAATGACAGGGTGCATGGAACATTGTGATGTCACCGCCATGTAGCATTTTAGACAAGGGTCAAGGAGTATTGTGATGATAAGTGCGTGGAACATTGCGAAGACAGGTGTCATGGAGCATTGTGATGATAAGGGCATGGAGCCTTGTGATGACAGGGGGCATGGAACATTGTAATGAAAGGGGGCATGGAACATTGTGATGAAAGTGGTCATGGAGCATTGTGATGAAAGACGTCTGGGAGCATTGTGATGAAAGGGGCCATGGGGCATTGCGATGAGAAGGGGTCAAGGAGCATTGTGATGACAAGCGCCATGGGGCATTGGATGGCAAGAGCCATGGAATATTGTGATGAAAAGGGTCATGGACCACTGTGCTGAATGTGGTCATGGAGCATTGTGATGCAAAGCGCCATGGAGCATTGGGATGACAAGCGTCATGGAGCTTTGTGATGAATTGTCTCATGGAACATTGTGATGACAGGGGTTGTGGAGCACTGTGATTACATTGAACATGGAGCATTGTGATGACAAAGGCCATGGAGCATTGTGATGAGAAGGGCATGGAGCATTGTGATGACAAAAGTCATAAAGCAGTGCGATGAAAGGATTAATGGAGCATTGTGATGAAAGGGGTCATGGAGCATTGTGATGACAGGGGGCATGGAGCACTGTGATGAAAGGGGTTATGGAGCACTGTGACTACAGGGGAAATTGTGATGCATTTTGATGAAAGGGGACATGAGAGAGGGGTAATGGAGCATTCTGATGAAAGTTTTCATGGCTCATTGTGAAGAAAAGGGGCATGGAGCATTGTGAGGAAAAGGGTTATGGAGCACTGTGATTACAGGGGTAATTTAGAGCATTGTGATAAACGGGGACCTGGAGCAATTTGATGACAGGGGTCATGGGGCATTGTGAGGGCAAGGACCATGAAGCATTGTGATGACAGGGGTAATTTGGCTTTGTGAATGACAGGGGACCTGGAGCATTGTGATGACAAGGGTAATGGAGCATTGTGATGACCGGGGTCATGGAGCATTGTGATGACAGGGGGCATGGAGCATTGTGATCACAAGAGCATGGAACATTGTGAGACAAGGGTCATGGGCCAATGTGATGACATGGGGTATGGAGCATTGTGATGACAATGGTATGTAGCATTGCGATGACACGGGTCATGAAGCATTGCGATGAGAGTGGTCATGGAGCTTTGGGATGCCAGGGGTCATGGAGCATTGTGATGACAATGGCCATGGCGCATTTTGATGAAAGGGGTCACGGAGCATTGTGACGGAAGGGGTCATGGAGCATTGTGATGACAGGGGTCATGGGGCATTGTGATGAAAAGGGCGTGGAGCATTGTGATGACAGTGGTCACGGAACATTGTGACGATAAGGGCATGGAGCCTAGTGAGGGACAGTCTAGCGGTCTTGGGACTAAATTCAGTGACTGAGGTAGGCACAGCATAAAGTCTTTAGTTAGCATAAGAGGTAGGATATTAGCTCGGGACAGGGTTACGGTGAAGGCTAGGAATCGTGTCAGGAAATGACCTAAGGATAGTGTGAAGACCTTTGTTACTGAGAATATCAGGGCCTTATTCAGAACCAGTGTTAGGGCTTCAGGCAGGGACAGTATCAGGGCCTGACTTAGGGAGAGCGACAGGGTCTGAGTGAGGCCTAATGTCAGGCCCTTAGCTGGGGACACTGTCAGGGAGTGACGTAGGAGCAGCATCAGTGCCTTTGTTGGATCAGCTTTAGGCTCTTAGTTAAAGATGACCAGAGCCCTAGTTAGTCACAGCGTCAAGGCCTCAGTTAGGGAAAGCTTCAGGGCCTGAGTTACGGACAGCCTCAGGTCTTCACTTAAAGACAGCGACAGGGCTTTCTTAGGGAGAGTGTCAAGACCTTGGTTAGAAATGGGTCAGGATATTATCTCAGGAGAGTGTCAGGATTTTAGTTATTGCTGGCAGCAGGGCCTATATTAGGGACAGATTCTGGGCCTTTGTTAGAGACAGTGTCATGGCCTTAGTTAGGAGTAGTCAGGGCCTTAGTTAGGGAGAGCATTAGGGTTTCAGTCAGCATAAGATGCAGGAGATTATCTCGGGACAGAGTCAGGTTCCAGGCCAGAGATAGTGAAAGGAAATGACCAAGGGATAACGAGAAGACCTTAGTCATTGAGAGCATCAGGGCCTTAGTTAGCAGCAGCGTGAGGGCCTTAATCAGGACCAGTGCCAGGGCTTGATGTACGGACAGCGTCAGAGCCTAACTAAGGTACAGCAACAGGGCCTAAGTGAGGCCTATCTTTGGGGCCTGAGTAAGGGACAGTATCAGGGCATGACTTAGGAGCAGCAGAAAGGCCTCTGTAGGATCAGCATTAGGGTCTTCGTTAAAGATATTATCAGGGCCTCTGTTAGGGACAGCCTCAAGGTCTCACTTAGGGACAGCGTCAGGGCTTACTTTGGGAAAGTTTCAGGACCTTGGGAAGACATGGGTCAGGATATTAGCTCAGGATAATGTCAGGTGTTCAGATATTGACGGCAGCAGGGCCTTAGTTAGAGGCAGTGTCAGGCCTAAGTTAGGACTAGCATCCTAACTAGAGCCTTTGTTAGGTACAGTGTCAGTGACTGAGTTAGGTGTAGTGTCAGGGCCTTAGTTAGGGACAGTGTCAGGACCTGCGTTAGGACGAGCCTCCAGGCCTCAGGTAGGGACAGGTTCACGGCCTCGGACCTAAATTCAGGGCCTCATTTAGGGACAGAATCACAGATTTAGCTAGCATAAGAGGATCTACAGCTGAAAGCAACTTGAACACCACCACAAGCAGATGCAGAAGTAAACCATGCACGCCCCTATGAAGGAATATTCCACAGCAGTTGAGTACATTTTGTTTAAAGTTAGTAACACTATAAAAATGATGTTTTTAAGAAAACCATATTCAGAAGATGAAAGAATCTCGTTCTAAAGAATCTCTTTAGCTAATCTCGACATTAGCTAAAGAGAAGGTTAGGTTAAGATCTAGGGATAGTGTCAGGAAATGACCTAGGGATAGTGTCAAGACCTTAGTTACTTAGAGCATCAGGGCCTAATTAAGGACCAGTAAGTGTCAGGGCTTCGGGTAGGGACAGCGTCAGAGCCTGACTTTGGGAGAGCGACAGGGCCTGAGTGAGGCCTAGCGTCAGGGCCTTAGCTAGGGACAGTGTCAGGGCATGACTTAGGAGCAACATAAGAGCCACGGTAGGATCAGCCTCAGGGGCTATGTTAAAGATATTATCAGGGCCTCTGTTAGGGACAGCCTCAAGGCCTCACTTAGGGAGAGCATCAGGGCTTCCTTAGGGAGAGTTTCAGGACCTTGGTAAGAGATGAGTTAGGATATTAGCTCAGGATAATGTCAGGACTTTAGATATTGATGGTAGCAGGGCCTACGTAAGGGACAGTGTCAAGGCGTTAGTTAGGAGTAACGGGTCCCTGATAGGTCCAGTGTCAGGTCCTCAGTTAGCAATAGTGTTAGGGCCTTAGTTAGGGACAGTGTCAGGGCCAGATGTAGGACGAGCATCTAGGCCTTAGTTCGGGACAGTTTCACGGTCTTGGGACTAAATTCAGTGCCTGAGGCAGGCACAACCTAAGGGCTTCAGTTAGCATAAGAGGCAGGACATTAGCTAGTGACAGTGTCAGTTTAACATGTAGGGATAGTGTCAGGAAATGACCTAAGGATAGTGTGAAGACCTTTGTTACTGAGACTCTCAGGGCCTTATTCAGAACCAGGGTTAGGGCTTCAGGTAGGGACAGCATCAGAGCCTGACTTAGGGAGAGCGATAGGGTCTGAGTGAGGCCTAGCATCAGACCCTTAGCTGGGGACACTGTCAGGGCATGACTTAGGAGCAGCCTCAGGGCTTCTGTTGGATCAGCCTTAGGGTCTTAGTTAAAGACATAACCAGGGTCTGAGTTAGGCACAGCATCAAGGCCTGAGTTAGTTAGGGAAAGCTGCAGGGCCTCACTTAGGGACAGCGTCAGGGCTTACTTTGGGACAGTTTCAGGACCTTGGTAAGACATGGGTCAGAATATTAGCTCCGGATAATGTCAGGACTTTAGATATTGATGGCAGCAGCCCTTAGTTAGAGACAGTGTCAGGCCCTGAGTTACGACTAGCATCAGAGCCTTTGTTAGGTACAATGTACGGGACTGAGTTAGGAGTAGAGTCAGGGCGTTAGTTAGTGACAGTGTCAGGGCCTGACTTCGGGAGAGCGACAGGGCCTGAGTGGGGCCTAGCGTCAGGCCCTTTGCTGGGCACACTGTCAGGGCATGACTTTGGAGCAGCATCAGCGTCTTTGCTGGATCAGCACTAAGGTCTTCGTGAAATACATGATCAGGGCCTGAGTTAGTCACAGCTTCAAGGCTTCAGTTAAGGAAAGCTTCAGGGCCTGAGTTAGGGACAGCCTCAGGTCTTCACTTACGGACAGCGTCAGGGCTTACTTTGGGACAGTTTCAGGACCTTGGAAAGACATAGGTCAGGATATTAGCTCAGGATAATGTCAGGACTTTACATACTGATGGCAGCAGGGCCTTAGTTACAGACAGTTTCAGGGCCTGAGTTAGGCCTAGCATCAGTGACTTTGTTAGGTACAGTGTAAGGGACTGAGTTAGGAGTAGTGTCAGGGCCTTGCTTAGGGACAGTGTCAGGGTCTGAGTTAGGTGTACTGTCAGAGACCTAGTTAGGGACAGTGCTAGGGCCTGAGTTACGATTCGTGTCAAGGCCTTATTTAGGACCAATTTCAGGGCCTTAGTTTGGACTAGCATCAGGGCCATTGTTAGGAATCGTATGAGGGCCTGAGTTAGGCGTACTGTCAGGGCCTTAGCTAGGGACAGTGTTAGGGCCTGAGTTAGGATTAGTGTCAAGGCCTTATTTAAGACCAATTTTAGGGCTTTAGTTTGGACTAGCAACAGAGCCTTTGTTAGGTATCATTTCGGGGCCTAAGTTAGGTGTAGTGTCAGGGCCATTGTTAGGGACAGTATCAGGGCCTGACTTCGGAGAAGTTCAGGGCCTTAGCCAGGGAAAGGGTCAGGGCCTTAGTAAGGGATATTATCAGGACCTGAATTAGCAGTAGTGTCAAAAATCCTTAGTGAGGAAAGTTAGGAATAAGTCAGGACTCAGGCCCTGACACTGTCCTTAACTAAGGCCCTGACACTACTCGTAACACAGGCCCTGATCTGATTCCTATCATAGGCCCTGACACTGGTCTTAACTAAGGCCCTGACACTGGCCCTAACTAAAGCTGTGACGCTACTCTTAACTCAGGCACTGACACTGTCCCTAACAAAGCCTCTGACACTACTCCTAACTCAGGCCCTGACACTGTCTCTAACTAAGGCCCTGATACTACTACGAACTCAGCACTGGCACTGTCCCTAACTTAGGCCCTGACTCTACTCCTAACTCAGGAACTGACACTGTCACTAACTAAGGCCCTGACACTGTTCATAACTCACACCCTAACACTACTCCTAAATCATGCCCTGGCAATGTCCCTAACTAAGGCCTTGACACTATTCCTAATTCAGGCACTGATACAATACCTAAGGAAGGCCCTGACATAACTCCTAACTCAGGCCCTGGAAAGGTCCCTAACTAAGGCCGACAAAACTCCTAACTCAGGCACTGACACTGTCCCAAAATAAGGCCCTGAATCTATTCCTAAGTGAGGCGCTGATACAATACCTAACGAAGGCACTGATGCTACTCCTAACTAAGGCCCTGACACTACTCCTAACTCAGGCAATGACACAGTCCATAACTAAGGCCCTGACACTATTCCCAACTCAGGCACTGACAGTGTACGTAACTAAAACCCTGACACTACACCTAACTCAGGCACTGACAGTGTCCCTAACAAGAGCCCTCACACTACTCCCAAATCAGTCACTGACATTTTCCCTAATTGAGGCAATGATACTACTCCCAACTCAGGAACTAAGGCTCTGGATCATTGTGATGACAAGCGCCATGGAGCACTGTGATGACAAGGGTCATGGAGAATTGTGATGACAAGTGCATGGAGCATTGTGAGGACAAGGGCCATGGAGAATTGTGATGACAGGGGTCATGGAGAATTGTGATGACAAGGGCCACGGAGAATTGTGATGACAGAGTTCATGGGGCATTGTGATGAAAGTGGTCATGGAGCATTTTGATGAAAATGGTCATGGAGCATTGTGATGAAAGTGGTCATGGAGGATTGTGATGAAAAGCGCTATGGAGCATTGT
Organism: Balaenoptera physalus; assembly: GCF_965194825.1. Classification (NCBI taxonomy): domain Eukaryota; kingdom Metazoa; phylum Chordata; class Mammalia; order Artiodactyla; family Balaenopteridae; genus Balaenoptera; species Balaenoptera physalus. Next base: position 467,975 of record NW_028126104.1, on the reverse strand, counting down.
GAGGACAGGGGTCATGGAGCATTGTGAGGACAAGTGCCATGGAGCATTGTGATGATAGGACTCATGGGGCATTGTGATGACAGGGATCTTGGAGCTTTGTGGTGAAAGGGGTCATGGAACATTGTGATTACAATGACCTGGAGCATTGTGATAACAAGGGTCATGGAGCATTGTTATGACAATCACCATGGATCATTGTGATTAGTGGGGAAATGGAGCATTGTCATGAAAGGGGTCATGGATCATTGTGATTACAGGGAATCGAGGAGCATTGTTTGGACAAGCTCCAGGGATCATTGTGATGAAAGGGGAAAAGGAGAATTGTGATGAAAGGAATCATGGATCATTGTGATGACAGGGATCATGGAGCATTGTTACGACAAGAGCGAAGGAGCACTGTGATGACAAGGGCCATGGATCATGGTGATGACAGGGGTCAGGGAGCATTGTAATGACAGGGCTCATGGAGCATTGTGATCTCAATGGTCATGGAGAATGTTGATGAAAGGGGTCATGGAGCATTGTGCTGAAAGTGGTCATGGATCTTTGTGATGACATGCAGCAGGGAGCATTGTGATGACAAGGGCCATGGATCATTGTGATGACAGTGGTTATGGAGCATTGTGATGAAAGGTGTCATGGCTCATTGTGATGACAGGGGGCCTGGAGCATTGTGATGACAGGGTTCATGGGGCATTGTGATGACAAGGGCCTTGGAGCATTGTGATGAAAGTGGTCATATGGCATTTTGAATGATAGGGGCCATGGAACATTGTGATGACAAGTGTCATGGAGCCTTGTAATGACAGGGTGCATGGAACATTGTGATGTCACCGCCATGTAGCATTTTAGACAAGGGTCAAGGAGTATTGTGATGATAAGTGCGTGGAACATTGCGAAGACAGGTGTCATGGAGCATTGTGATGATAAGGGCATGGAGCCTTGTGATGACAGGGGGCATGGAACATTGTAATGAAAGGGGGCATGGAACATTGTGATGAAAGTGGTCATGGAGCATTGTGATGAAAGACGTCTGGGAGCATTGTGATGAAAGGGGCCATGGGGCATTGCGATGAGAAGGGGTCAAGGAGCATTGTGATGACAAGCGCCATGGGGCATTGGATGGCAAGAGCCATGGAATATTGTGATGAAAAGGGTCATGGACCACTGTGCTGAATGTGGTCATGGAGCATTGTGATGCAAAGCGCCATGGAGCATTGGGATGACAAGCGTCATGGAGCTTTGTGATGAATTGTCTCATGGAACATTGTGATGACAGGGGTTGTGGAGCACTGTGATTACATTGAACATGGAGCATTGTGATGACAAAGGCCATGGAGCATTGTGATGAGAAGGGCATGGAGCATTGTGATGACAAAAGTCATAAAGCAGTGCGATGAAAGGATTAATGGAGCATTGTGATGAAAGGGGTCATGGAGCATTGTGATGACAGGGGGCATGGAGCACTGTGATGAAAGGGGTTATGGAGCACTGTGACTACAGGGGAAATTGTGATGCATTTTGATGAAAGGGGACATGAGAGAGGGGTAATGGAGCATTCTGATGAAAGTTTTCATGGCTCATTGTGAAGAAAAGGGGCATGGAGCATTGTGAGGAAAAGGGTTATGGAGCACTGTGATTACAGGGGTAATTTAGAGCATTGTGATAAACGGGGACCTGGAGCAATTTGATGACAGGGGTCATGGGGCATTGTGAGGGCAAGGACCATGAAGCATTGTGATGACAGGGGTAATTTGGCTTTGTGAATGACAGGGGACCTGGAGCATTGTGATGACAAGGGTAATGGAGCATTGTGATGACCGGGGTCATGGAGCATTGTGATGACAGGGGGCATGGAGCATTGTGATCACAAGAGCATGGAACATTGTGAGACAAGGGTCATGGGCCAATGTGATGACATGGGGTATGGAGCATTGTGATGACAATGGTATGTAGCATTGCGATGACACGGGTCATGAAGCATTGCGATGAGAGTGGTCATGGAGCTTTGGGATGCCAGGGGTCATGGAGCATTGTGATGACAATGGCCATGGCGCATTTTGATGAAAGGGGTCACGGAGCATTGTGACGGAAGGGGTCATGGAGCATTGTGATGACAGGGGTCATGGGGCATTGTGATGAAAAGGGCGTGGAGCATTGTGATGACAGTGGTCACGGAACATTGTGACGATAAGGGCATGGAGCCTAGTGAGGGACAGTCTAGCGGTCTTGGGACTAAATTCAGTGACTGAGGTAGGCACAGCATAAAGTCTTTAGTTAGCATAAGAGGTAGGATATTAGCTCGGGACAGGGTTACGGTGAAGGCTAGGAATCGTGTCAGGAAATGACCTAAGGATAGTGTGAAGACCTTTGTTACTGAGAATATCAGGGCCTTATTCAGAACCAGTGTTAGGGCTTCAGGCAGGGACAGTATCAGGGCCTGACTTAGGGAGAGCGACAGGGTCTGAGTGAGGCCTAATGTCAGGCCCTTAGCTGGGGACACTGTCAGGGAGTGACGTAGGAGCAGCATCAGTGCCTTTGTTGGATCAGCTTTAGGCTCTTAGTTAAAGATGACCAGAGCCCTAGTTAGTCACAGCGTCAAGGCCTCAGTTAGGGAAAGCTTCAGGGCCTGAGTTACGGACAGCCTCAGGTCTTCACTTAAAGACAGCGACAGGGCTTTCTTAGGGAGAGTGTCAAGACCTTGGTTAGAAATGGGTCAGGATATTATCTCAGGAGAGTGTCAGGATTTTAGTTATTGCTGGCAGCAGGGCCTATATTAGGGACAGATTCTGGGCCTTTGTTAGAGACAGTGTCATGGCCTTAGTTAGGAGTAGTCAGGGCCTTAGTTAGGGAGAGCATTAGGGTTTCAGTCAGCATAAGATGCAGGAGATTATCTCGGGACAGAGTCAGGTTCCAGGCCAGAGATAGTGAAAGGAAATGACCAAGGGATAACGAGAAGACCTTAGTCATTGAGAGCATCAGGGCCTTAGTTAGCAGCAGCGTGAGGGCCTTAATCAGGACCAGTGCCAGGGCTTGATGTACGGACAGCGTCAGAGCCTAACTAAGGTACAGCAACAGGGCCTAAGTGAGGCCTATCTTTGGGGCCTGAGTAAGGGACAGTATCAGGGCATGACTTAGGAGCAGCAGAAAGGCCTCTGTAGGATCAGCATTAGGGTCTTCGTTAAAGATATTATCAGGGCCTCTGTTAGGGACAGCCTCAAGGTCTCACTTAGGGACAGCGTCAGGGCTTACTTTGGGAAAGTTTCAGGACCTTGGGAAGACATGGGTCAGGATATTAGCTCAGGATAATGTCAGGTGTTCAGATATTGACGGCAGCAGGGCCTTAGTTAGAGGCAGTGTCAGGCCTAAGTTAGGACTAGCATCCTAACTAGAGCCTTTGTTAGGTACAGTGTCAGTGACTGAGTTAGGTGTAGTGTCAGGGCCTTAGTTAGGGACAGTGTCAGGACCTGCGTTAGGACGAGCCTCCAGGCCTCAGGTAGGGACAGGTTCACGGCCTCGGACCTAAATTCAGGGCCTCATTTAGGGACAGAATCACAGATTTAGCTAGCATAAGAGGATCTACAGCTGAAAGCAACTTGAACACCACCACAAGCAGATGCAGAAGTAAACCATGCACGCCCCTATGAAGGAATATTCCACAGCAGTTGAGTACATTTTGTTTAAAGTTAGTAACACTATAAAAATGATGTTTTTAAGAAAACCATATTCAGAAGATGAAAGAATCTCGTTCTAAAGAATCTCTTTAGCTAATCTCGACATTAGCTAAAGAGAAGGTTAGGTTAAGATCTAGGGATAGTGTCAGGAAATGACCTAGGGATAGTGTCAAGACCTTAGTTACTTAGAGCATCAGGGCCTAATTAAGGACCAGTAAGTGTCAGGGCTTCGGGTAGGGACAGCGTCAGAGCCTGACTTTGGGAGAGCGACAGGGCCTGAGTGAGGCCTAGCGTCAGGGCCTTAGCTAGGGACAGTGTCAGGGCATGACTTAGGAGCAACATAAGAGCCACGGTAGGATCAGCCTCAGGGGCTATGTTAAAGATATTATCAGGGCCTCTGTTAGGGACAGCCTCAAGGCCTCACTTAGGGAGAGCATCAGGGCTTCCTTAGGGAGAGTTTCAGGACCTTGGTAAGAGATGAGTTAGGATATTAGCTCAGGATAATGTCAGGACTTTAGATATTGATGGTAGCAGGGCCTACGTAAGGGACAGTGTCAAGGCGTTAGTTAGGAGTAACGGGTCCCTGATAGGTCCAGTGTCAGGTCCTCAGTTAGCAATAGTGTTAGGGCCTTAGTTAGGGACAGTGTCAGGGCCAGATGTAGGACGAGCATCTAGGCCTTAGTTCGGGACAGTTTCACGGTCTTGGGACTAAATTCAGTGCCTGAGGCAGGCACAACCTAAGGGCTTCAGTTAGCATAAGAGGCAGGACATTAGCTAGTGACAGTGTCAGTTTAACATGTAGGGATAGTGTCAGGAAATGACCTAAGGATAGTGTGAAGACCTTTGTTACTGAGACTCTCAGGGCCTTATTCAGAACCAGGGTTAGGGCTTCAGGTAGGGACAGCATCAGAGCCTGACTTAGGGAGAGCGATAGGGTCTGAGTGAGGCCTAGCATCAGACCCTTAGCTGGGGACACTGTCAGGGCATGACTTAGGAGCAGCCTCAGGGCTTCTGTTGGATCAGCCTTAGGGTCTTAGTTAAAGACATAACCAGGGTCTGAGTTAGGCACAGCATCAAGGCCTGAGTTAGTTAGGGAAAGCTGCAGGGCCTCACTTAGGGACAGCGTCAGGGCTTACTTTGGGACAGTTTCAGGACCTTGGTAAGACATGGGTCAGAATATTAGCTCCGGATAATGTCAGGACTTTAGATATTGATGGCAGCAGCCCTTAGTTAGAGACAGTGTCAGGCCCTGAGTTACGACTAGCATCAGAGCCTTTGTTAGGTACAATGTACGGGACTGAGTTAGGAGTAGAGTCAGGGCGTTAGTTAGTGACAGTGTCAGGGCCTGACTTCGGGAGAGCGACAGGGCCTGAGTGGGGCCTAGCGTCAGGCCCTTTGCTGGGCACACTGTCAGGGCATGACTTTGGAGCAGCATCAGCGTCTTTGCTGGATCAGCACTAAGGTCTTCGTGAAATACATGATCAGGGCCTGAGTTAGTCACAGCTTCAAGGCTTCAGTTAAGGAAAGCTTCAGGGCCTGAGTTAGGGACAGCCTCAGGTCTTCACTTACGGACAGCGTCAGGGCTTACTTTGGGACAGTTTCAGGACCTTGGAAAGACATAGGTCAGGATATTAGCTCAGGATAATGTCAGGACTTTACATACTGATGGCAGCAGGGCCTTAGTTACAGACAGTTTCAGGGCCTGAGTTAGGCCTAGCATCAGTGACTTTGTTAGGTACAGTGTAAGGGACTGAGTTAGGAGTAGTGTCAGGGCCTTGCTTAGGGACAGTGTCAGGGTCTGAGTTAGGTGTACTGTCAGAGACCTAGTTAGGGACAGTGCTAGGGCCTGAGTTACGATTCGTGTCAAGGCCTTATTTAGGACCAATTTCAGGGCCTTAGTTTGGACTAGCATCAGGGCCATTGTTAGGAATCGTATGAGGGCCTGAGTTAGGCGTACTGTCAGGGCCTTAGCTAGGGACAGTGTTAGGGCCTGAGTTAGGATTAGTGTCAAGGCCTTATTTAAGACCAATTTTAGGGCTTTAGTTTGGACTAGCAACAGAGCCTTTGTTAGGTATCATTTCGGGGCCTAAGTTAGGTGTAGTGTCAGGGCCATTGTTAGGGACAGTATCAGGGCCTGACTTCGGAGAAGTTCAGGGCCTTAGCCAGGGAAAGGGTCAGGGCCTTAGTAAGGGATATTATCAGGACCTGAATTAGCAGTAGTGTCAAAAATCCTTAGTGAGGAAAGTTAGGAATAAGTCAGGACTCAGGCCCTGACACTGTCCTTAACTAAGGCCCTGACACTACTCGTAACACAGGCCCTGATCTGATTCCTATCATAGGCCCTGACACTGGTCTTAACTAAGGCCCTGACACTGGCCCTAACTAAAGCTGTGACGCTACTCTTAACTCAGGCACTGACACTGTCCCTAACAAAGCCTCTGACACTACTCCTAACTCAGGCCCTGACACTGTCTCTAACTAAGGCCCTGATACTACTACGAACTCAGCACTGGCACTGTCCCTAACTTAGGCCCTGACTCTACTCCTAACTCAGGAACTGACACTGTCACTAACTAAGGCCCTGACACTGTTCATAACTCACACCCTAACACTACTCCTAAATCATGCCCTGGCAATGTCCCTAACTAAGGCCTTGACACTATTCCTAATTCAGGCACTGATACAATACCTAAGGAAGGCCCTGACATAACTCCTAACTCAGGCCCTGGAAAGGTCCCTAACTAAGGCCGACAAAACTCCTAACTCAGGCACTGACACTGTCCCAAAATAAGGCCCTGAATCTATTCCTAAGTGAGGCGCTGATACAATACCTAACGAAGGCACTGATGCTACTCCTAACTAAGGCCCTGACACTACTCCTAACTCAGGCAATGACACAGTCCATAACTAAGGCCCTGACACTATTCCCAACTCAGGCACTGACAGTGTACGTAACTAAAACCCTGACACTACACCTAACTCAGGCACTGACAGTGTCCCTAACAAGAGCCCTCACACTACTCCCAAATCAGTCACTGACATTTTCCCTAATTGAGGCAATGATACTACTCCCAACTCAGGAACTAAGGCTCTGGATCATTGTGATGACAAGCGCCATGGAGCACTGTGATGACAAGGGTCATGGAGAATTGTGATGACAAGTGCATGGAGCATTGTGAGGACAAGGGCCATGGAGAATTGTGATGACAGGGGTCATGGAGAATTGTGATGACAAGGGCCACGGAGAATTGTGATGACAGAGTTCATGGGGCATTGTGATGAAAGTGGTCATGGAGCATTTTGATGAAAATGGTCATGGAGCATTGTGATGAAAGTGGTCATGGAGGATTGTGATGAAAAGCGCTATGGAGCATTGTGAGGACAGGGGTCATGGAGCATTGTGAGGACAAGTGCCATGGAGCATTGTGATGATAGGACTCATGGGGCATTGTGATGACAGGGATCTTGGAGCTTTGTGGTGAAAGGGGTCATGGAACATTGTGATTACAATGACCTGGAGCATTGTGATAACAAGGGTCATGGAGCATTGTTATGACAATCACCATGGATCATTGTGATTAGTGGGGAAATGGAGCATTGTCATGAAAGGGGTCATGGATCATTGTGATTACAGGGAATCGAGGAGCATTGTTTGGACAAGCTCCAGGGATCATTGTGATGAAAGGGGAAAAGGAGAATTGTGATGAAAGGAATCATGGATCATTGTGATGACAGGGATCATGGAGCATTGTTACGACAAGAGCGAAGGAGCACTGTGATGACAAGGGCCATGGATCATGGTGATGACAGGGGTCAGGGAGCATTGTAATGACAGGGCTCATGGAGCATTGTGATCTCAATGGTCATGGAGAATGTTGATGAAAGGGGTCATGGAGCATTGTGCTGAAAGTGGTCATGGATCTTTGTGATGACATGCAGCAGGGAGCATTGTGATGACAAGGGCCATGGATCATTGTGATGACAGTGGTTATGGAGCATTGTGATGAAAGGTGTCATGGCTCATTGTGATGACAGGGGGCCTGGAGCATTGTGATGACAGGGTTCATGGGGCATTGTGATGACAAGGGCCTTGGAGCATTGTGATGAAAGTGGTCATATGGCATTTTGAATGATAGGGGCCATGGAACATTGTGATGACAAGTGTCATGGAGCCTTGTAATGACAGGGTGCATGGAACATTGTGATGTCACCGCCATGTAGCATTTTAGACAAGGGTCAAGGAGTATTGTGATGATAAGTGCGTGGAACATTGCGAAGACAGGTGTCATGGAGCATTGTGATGATAAGGGCATGGAGCCTTGTGATGACAGGGGGCATGGAACATTGTAATGAAAGGGGGCATGGAACATTGTGATGAAAGTGGTCATGGAGCATTGTGATGAAAGACGTCTGGGAGCATTGTGATGAAAGGGGCCATGGGGCATTGCGATGAGAAGGGGTCAAGGAGCATTGTGATGACAAGCGCCATGGGGCATTGTGATGGCAAGAGCCATGGAATATTGTGATGAAAAGGGTCATGGACCACTGTGCTGAATGTGGTCATGGAGCATTGTGATGCAAAGCGCCATGGAGCATTGGGATGACAAGCGTCATGGAGCTTTGTGATGAATTGTCTCATGGAACATTGTGATGACAGGGGTTGTGGAGCACTGTGATTACATTGAACATGGAGCATTGTGATGACAAAGGCCATGGAGCATTGTGATGAGAAGGGCATGGAGCATTGTGATGACAAAAGTCATAAAGCAGTGCGATGAAAGGATTAATGGAGCATTGTGATGAAAGGGGTCATGGAGCATTGTGATGACAGGGGGCATGGAGCACTGTGATGAAAGGGGTTATGGAGCACTGTGACTACAGGGGAAATTGTGATGCATTTTGATGAAAGGGGACATGAGAGAGGGGTAATGGAGCATTCTGATGAAAGTTTTCATGGCTCATTGTGAAGAAAAGGGGCATGGAGCATTGTGAGGAAAAGGGTTATGGAGCACTGTGATTACAGGGGTAATTTAGAGCATTGTGATAAACGGGGACCTGGAGCAATTTGATGACAGGGGTCATGGGGCATTGTGAGGGCAAGGACCATGAAGCATTGTGATGACAGGGGTAATTTGGCTTTGTGAATGACAGGGGACCTGGAGCATTGTGATGACAAGGGTAATGGAGCATTGTGATGACCGGGGTCATGGAGCATTGTGATGACAGGGGGCATGGAGCATTGTGATCACAAGAGCATGGAACATTGTGAGACAAGGGTCATGGGCCAATGTGATGACATGGGGTATGGAGCATTGTGATGACAATGGTATGTAGCATTGCGATGACACGGGTCATGAAGCATTGCGATGAGAGTGGTCATGGAGCTTTGGGATGCCAGGAGTCATGGAGCATTGTGATGACAATGGCCATGGCGCATTTTGATGAAAGGGGTCACGGAGCATTGTGACGGAAGGGGTCATGGAGCATTGTGATGACAGGGGTCATGGGGCATTGTGATGAAAAGGGCGTGGAGCATTGTGATGACAGTGGTCACGGAACATTGTGACGATAAGGGCATGGAGCCTAGTGAGGGACAGTCTAGCGGTCTTGGGACTAAATTCAGTGACTGAGGTAGGCACAGCATAAAGTCTTTAGTTAGCATAAGAGGTAGGATATTAGCTCGGGACAGGGTTACGGTGAAGGCTAGGAATCGTGTCAGGAAATGACCTAAGGATAGTGTGAAGACCTTTGTTACTGAGAATATCAGGGCCTTATTCAGAACCAGTGTTAGGGCTTCAGGCAGGGACAGTATCAGGGCCTGACTTAGGGAGAGCGACAGGGTCTGAGTGAGGCCTAATGTCAGGCCCTTAGCTGGGGACACTGTCAGGGAGTGACGTAGGAGCAGCATCAGTGCCTTTGTTGGATCAGCTTTAGGCTCTTAGTTAAAGATGACCAGAGCCCTAGTTAGTCACAGCGTCAAGGCCTCAGTTAGGGAAAGCTTCAGGGCCTGAGTTACGGACAGCCTCAGGTCTTCACTTAAAGACAGCGACAGGGCTTTCTTAGGGAGAGTGTCAAGACCTTGGTTAGAAATGGGTCAGGATATTATCTCAGGAGAGTGTCAGGATTTTAGTTATTGCTGGCAGCAGGGCCTATATTAGGGACAGATTCTGGGCCTTTGTTAGAGACAGTGTCATGGCCTTAGTTAGGAGTAGTCAGGGCCTTAGTTAGGGAGAGCATTAGGGTTTCAGTCAGCATAAGATGCAGGAGATTATCTCGGGACAGAGTCAGGTTCCAGGCCAGAGATAGTGAAAGGAAATGACCAAGGGATAACGAGAAGACCTTAGTCATTGAGAGCATCAGGGCCTTAGTTAGCAGCAGCGTGAGGGCCTTAATCAGGACCAGTGCCAGGGCTTGATGTACGGACAGCGTCAGAGCCTAACTAAGGTACAGCAACAGGGCCTAAGTGAGGCCTATCTTTGGGGCCTGAGTAAGGGACAGTATCAGGGCATGACTTAGGAGCAGCAGAAAGGCCTCTGTAGGATCAGCATTAGGGTCTTCGTTAAAGATATTATCAGGGCCTCTGTTAGGGACAGCCTCAAGGTCTCACTTAGGGACAGCGTCAGGGCTTACTTTGGGAAAGTTTCAGGACCTTGGGAAGACATGGGTCAGGATATTAGCTCAGGATAATGTCAGGTGTTCAGATATTGACGGCAGCAGGGCCTTAGTTAGAGGCAGTGTCAGGCCTAAGTTAGGACTAGCATCCTAACTAGAGCCTTTGTTAGGTACAGTGTCAGTGACTGAGTTAGGTGTAGTGTCAGGGCCTTAGTTAGGGACAGTGTCAGGACCTGCGTTAGGACGAGCCTCCAGGCCTCAGGTAGGGACAGGTTCACGGCCTCGGACCTAAATTCAGGGCCTCATTTAGGGACAGAATCACAGATTTAGCTAGCATAAGAGGATCTACAGCTGAAAGCAACTTGAACACCACCACAAGCAGATGCAGAAGTGAACCATGCACGCCCCTATGAAGGAATATTGCACAGCAGTTGAGTACATTTTGTTTAAAGTTAGTAACACTATAAAAATGATGTTTTTAAGAAAACCATATTCAGAAGATGAAAGAATCTCGTTCTAAAGAATCTCTTTAGCTAATCTCGACATTAGCTAAAGAGAAGGTTAGGTTAAGATCTAGGGATAGTGTCAGGAAATGACCTAGGGATAGTGTCAAGACCTTAGTTACTTAGAGCATCAGGGCCTAATTAAGGACCAGTAAGTGTCAGGGCTTCGGGTAGGGGCAGCGTCAGAGCCTGACTTTGGGAGAGCGACAGGGCCTGAGTGAGGCCTAGCGTCAGGGCCTTAGCTAGGGACAGTGTCAGGGCATGACTTAGGAGCAACATAAGAGCCACGGTAGGATCAGCCTCAGGGGCTATGTTAAAGATATTATCAGGGCCTCTGTTAGGGACAGCCTCAAGGCCTCACTTAGGGAGAGCATCAGGGCTTCCTTAGGGAGAGTTTCAGGACCTTGGTAAGAGATGAGTTAGGATATTAGCTCAGGATAATGTCAGGACTTTAGATATTGATGGTAGCAGGGCCTACGTAAGGGACAGTGTCAAGGCGTTAGTTAGGAGTAACGGGTCCCTGATAGGTCCAGTGTCAGGTCCTCAGTTAGCAATAGTGTTAGGGCCTTAGTTAGGGACAGTGTCAGGGCCAGATGTAGGACGAGCATCTAGGCCTTAGTTCGGGACAGTTTCACGGTCTTGGGACTAAATTCAGTGCCTGAGGCAGGCACAACCTAAGGGCTTCAGTTAGCATAAGAGGCAGGACATTAGCTAGTGACAGTGTCAGTTTAACATGTAGGGATAGTGTCAGGAAATGACCTAAGGATAGTGTGAAGACCTTTGTTACTGAGACTCTCAGGGCCTTATTCAGAACCAGGGTTAGGGCTTCAGGTAGGGACAGCATCAGAGCCTGACTTAGGGAGAGCGATAGGGTCTGAGTGAGGCCTAGCATCAGACCCTTAGCTGGGGACACTGTCAGGGCATGACTTAGGAGCAGCCTCAGGGCTTCTGTTGGATCAGCCTTAGGGTCTTAGTTAAAGACATAACCAGGGTCTGAGTTAGGCACAGCATCAAGGCCTGAGTTAGTTAGGGAAAGCTGCAGGGCCTCACTTAGGGACAGCGTCAGGGCTTACTTTGGGACAGTTTCAGGACCTTGGTAAGACATGGGTCAGAATATTAGCTCCGGATAATGTCAGGACTTTAGATATTGATGGCAGCAGCCCTTAGTTAGAGACAGTGTCAGGCCCTGAGTTACGACTAGCATCAGAGCCTTTGTTAGGTACAATGTACGGGACTGAGTTAGGAGTAGAGTCAGGGCGTTAGTTAGTGACAGTGTCAGGGCCTGACTTCGGGAGAGCGACAGGGCCTGAGTGGGGCCTAGCGTCAGGCCCTTTGCTGGGCACACTGTCAGGGCATGACTTTGGAGCAGCATCAGCGTCTTTGCTGGATCAGCACTAAGGTCTTCGTGAAATACATGATCAGGGCCTGAGTTAGTCACAGCTTCAAGGCTTCAGTTAAGGAAAGCTTCAGGGCCTGAGTTAGGGACAGCCTCAGGTCTTCACTTACGGACAGCGTCAGGGCTTACTTTGGGACAGTTTCAGGACCTTGGAAAGACATAGGTCAGGATATTAGCTCAGGATAATGTCAGGACTTTACATACTGATGGCAGCAGGGCCTTAGTTACAGACAGTTTCAGGGCCTGAGTTAGGCCTAGCATCAGTGACTTTGTTAGGTACAGTGTAAGGGACTGAGTTAGGAGTAGTGTCAGGGCCTTGCTTAGGGACAGTGTCAGGGTCTGAGTTAGGTGTACTGTCAGAGACCTAGTTAGGGACAGTGCTAGGGCCTGAGTTACGATTCGTGTCAAGGCCTTATTTAGGACCAATTTCAGGGCCTTAGTTTGGACTAGCATCAGGGCCATTGTTAGGAATCGTATGAGGGCCTGAGTTAGGCGTACTGTCAGGGCCTTAGCTAGGGACAGTGTTAGGGCCTGAGTTAGGATTAGTGTCAAGGCCTTATTTAAGACCAATTTTAGGGCTTTAGTTTGGACTAGCAACAGAGCCTTTGTTAGGTATCATTTCGGGGCCTAAGTTAGGTGTAGTGTCAGGGCCATTGTTAGGGACAGTATCAGGGCCTGACTTCGGAGAAGTTCAGGGCCTTAGCCAGGGAAAGGGTCAGGGCCTTAGTAAGGGATAGTATCAGGACCTGAATTAGCAGTAGTGTCAAAAATCCTTAGTGAGGAAAGTTAGGAATAAGTCAGGACTCAGGCCCTGACACTGTCCTTAACTAAGGCCCTGACACTACTCGTAACACAGGCCCTGATCTGATTCCTATCATAGGCCCTGACACTGGTCTTAACTAAGGCCCTGACACTGGCCCTAACTAAAGCTGTGACGCTACTCTTAACTCAGGCACTGACACTGTCCCTAACAAAGCCTCTGACACTACTCCTAACTCAGGCCCTGACACTGTCTCTAACTAAGGCCCTGATACTACTACGAACTCAGCACTGGCACTGTCCCTAACTTAGGCCCTGACTCTACTCCTAACTCAGGAACTGACACTGTCACTAACTAAGGCCCTGACACTGTTCATAACTCACACCCTAACACTACTCCTAAATCATGCCCTGGCAATGTCCCTAACTAAGGCCTTGACACTATTCCTAATTCAGGCACTGATACAATACCTAAGGAAGGCCCTGACATAACTCCTAACTCAGGCCCTGGAAAGGTCCCTAACTAAGGCCGACAAAACTCCTAACTCAGGCACTAGACACTGTCCCAAAATAAGGCCCTGAATCTATTCCTAAGTGAGGCGCTGATACAATACCTAACGAAGGCACTGATGCTACTCCTAACTAAGGCCCTGACACTACTCCTAACTCAGGCAATGACACAGTCCATAACTAAGGCCCTGACACTATTCCCAACTCAGGCACTGACAGTGTACGTAACTAAAACCCTGACACTACACCTAACTCAGGCACTGACAGTGTCCCTAACAAGAGCCCTCACACTACTCCCAAATCAGTCACTGACATTTTCCCTAATTGAGGCAATGATACTACTCCCAACTCAGGAACTAAGGCTCTGGATCATTGTGATGACAAGCGCCATGGAGCACTGTGATGACAAGGGTCATGGAGAATTGTGATGACAAGTGCATGGAGCATTGTGAGGACAAGGGCCATGGAGAATTGTGATGACAGGGGTCATGGAGAATTGTGATGACAAGGGCCACGGAGAATTGTGATGACAGAGTTCATGGGGCATTGTGATGAAAGTGGTCATGGAGCATTTTGATGAAAATGGTCATGGAGCATTGTGATGAAAGTGGTCATGGAGGATTGTGATGAAAAGCGCTATGGAGCATTGTGAGGACAGGGGTCATGGAGCATTGTGAGGACAAGTGCCATGGAGCATTGTGATGATAGGACTCATGGGGCATTGTGATGACAGGGATCTTGGAGCTTTGTGGTGAAAGGGGTCATGGAACATTGTGATTACAATGACCTGGAGCATTGTGATAACAAGGGTCATGGAGCATTGTTATGACAATCACCATGGATCATTGTGATTAGTGGGGAAATGGAGCATTGTCATGAAAGGGGTCATGGATCATTGTGATTACAGGGAATCGAGGAGCATTGTTTGGACAAGCTCCAGGGATCATTGTGATGAAAGGGGAAAAGGAGAATTGTGATGAAAGGAATCATGGATCATTGAGATGACAGGGATCATGGAGCATTGTTACGACAAGAGCGAAGGAGCACTGTGATGACAAGGGCCATGGATCATGGTGATGACAGGGGTCAGGGAGCATTGTAATGACAGGGCTCATGGAGCATTGTGATCTCAATGGTCATGGAGAATGTTGATGAAAGGGGTCATGGAGCATTGTGCTGAAAGTGGTCATGGATCTTTGTGATGACATGCACCAGGGAGCATTGTGATGACAAGGGCCATGGATCATTGTGATGACAGTGGTTATGGAGCATTGTGATGAAAGGTGTCATGGCTCATTGTGATGACAGGGGGCCTGGAGCATTGTGATGACAGGGTTCATGGGGCATTGTGATGACAAGGGCCTTGGAGCATTGTGATGAAAGTGGTCATATGGCATTTTGAATGATAGGGGCCATGGAACATTGTGATGACAAGTGTGATGGAGCCTTGTAATGACAGGGTGCATGGAACATTGTGATGTCACCGCCATGTAGCATTTTAGACAAGGGTCAAGGAGTATTGTGATGATAAGTGCGTGGAACATTGCGAAGACAGGTGTCATGGAGCATTGTGATGATAAGGGCATGGAGCCTTGTGATGACAGGGGGCATGGAACATTGTAATGAAAGGGGGCATGGAACATTGTGATGAAAGTGGTCATGGAGCATTGTGATGAAAGACGTCTGGGAGCATTGTGATGAAAGGGGCCATGGGGCATTGCGATGAGAAGGGGTCAAGGAGCATTGTGATGACAAGCGCCATGGGGCATTGTGATGGCAAGAGCCATGGAATATTGTGATGAAAAGGGTCATGGACCACTGTGCTGAATGTGGTCATGGAGCATTGTGATGCAAAGCGCCATGGAGCATTGGGATGACAAGCGTCATGGAGCTTTGTGATGAATTGTCTCATGGAACATTGTGATGACAGGGGTTGTGGAGCACTGTGATTACATTGAACATGGAGCATTGTGATGACAAAGGCCATGGAGCATTGTGATGAGAAGGGCATGGAGCATTGTGATGACAAAAGTCATAAAGCAGTGCGATGAAAGGATTAATGGAGCATTGTGATGAAAGGGGTCATGGAGCATTGTGATGACAGGGGGCATGGAGCACTGTGATGAAAGGGGTTATGGAGCACTGTGACTACAGGGGAAATTGTGATGCATTTTGATGAAAGGGGACATGAGAGAGGGGTAATGGAGCATTCTGATGAAAGTTTTCATGGCTCATTGTGAAGAAAAGGGGCATGGAGCATTGTGAGGAAAAGGGTTATGGAGCACTGTGATTACAGGGGTAATTTAGAGCATTGTGATAAACGGGGACCTGGAGCAATTTGATGACAGGGGTCATGGGGCATTGTGAGGGCAAGGACCATGAAGCATTGTGATGACAGGGGTAATTTGGCTTTGTGAATGACAGGGGACCTGGAGCATTGTGATGACAAGGGTAATGGAGCATTGTGATGACCGGGGTCATGGAGCATTGTGATGACAGGGGGCATGGAGCATTGTGATCACAAGAGCATGGAACATTGTGAGACAAGGGTCATGGGCCAATGTGATGACATGGGGTATGGAGCATTGTGATGACAATGGTATGTAGCATTGCGATGACACGGGTCATGAAGCATTGCGATGAGAGTGGTCATGGAGCTTTGGGATGCCAGGGGTCATGGAGCATTGTGATGACAATGGCCATGGCGCATTTTGATGAAAGGGGTCACGGAGCATTGTGACGGAAGGGGTCATGGAGCATTGTGATGACAGGGGTCATGGGGCATTGTGATGAAAAGGGCGTGGAGCATTGTGATGACAGTGGTCACGGAACATTGTGACGATAAGGGCATGGAGCCTAGTGAGGGACAGTCTAGCGGTCTTGGGACTAAATTCAGTGACTGAGGTAGGCACAGCATAAAGTCTTTAGTTAGCATAAGAGGTAGGATATTAGCTCGGGACAGGGTTACGGTGAAGGCTAGGAATCGTGTCAGGAAATGACCTAAGGATAGTGTGAAGAACTTTGTTACTGAGAATATCAGGGCCTTATTCAGAACCAGTGTTAGGGCTTCAGGCAGGGACAGTATCAGGGCCTGACTTAGGGAGAGCGACAGGGTCTGAGTGAGGCCTAATGTCAGGCCCTTAGCTGGGGACACTGTCAGGGAGTGACGTAGGAGCAGCATCAGTGCCTTTGTTGGATCAGCTTTAGGCTCTTAGTTAAAGATGACCAGAGCCCTAGTTAGTCACAGCGTCAAGGCCTCAGTTAGGGAAAGCTTCAGGGCCTGAGTTACGGACAGCCTCAGGTCTTCACTTAAAGACAGCGACAGGGCTTTCTTAGGGAGAGTGTCAAGACCTTGGTTAGAAATGGGTCAGGATATTATCTCAGGAGAGTGTCAGGATTTTAGTTATTGCTGGCAGCAGGGCCTATATTAGGGACAGATTCTGGGCCTTTGTTAGAGACAGTGTCATGGCCTTAGTTAGGAGTAGTCAGGGCCTTAGTTAGGGAGAGCATTAGGGTTTCAGTCAGCATAAGATGCAGGAGATTATCTCGGGACAGAGTCAGGTTCCAGGCCAGAGATAGTGAAAGGAAATGACCAAGGGATAACGAGAAGACCTTAGTCATTGAGAGCATCAGGGCCTTAGTTAGCAGCAGCGTGAGGGCCTTAATCAGGACCAGTGCCAGGGCTTGATGTACGGACAGCGTCAGAGCCTAACTAAGGTACAGCAACAGGGCCTAAGTGAGGCCTATCTTTGGGGCCTGAGTAAGGGACAGTATCAGGGCATGACTTAGGAGCAGCAGAAAGGCCTCTGTAGGATCAGCATTAGGGTCTTCGTTAAAGATATTATCAGGGCCTCTGTTAGGGACAGCCTCAAGGTCTCACTTAGGGACAGCGTCAGGGCTTACTTTGGGAAAGTTTCAGGACCTTGGGAAGACATGGGTCAGGATATTAGCTCAGGATAATGTCAGGTGTTCAGATATTGACGGCAGCAGGGCCTTAGTTAGAGGCAGTGTCAGGCCTAAGTTAGGACTAGCATCCTAACTAGAGCCTTTGTTAGGTACAGTGTCAGTGACTGAGTTAGGTGTAGTGTCAGGGCCTTAGTTAGGGACAGTGTCAGGACCTGCGTTAGGACGAGCCTCCAGGCCTCAGGTAGGGACAGGTTCACGGCCTCGGACCTAAATTCAGGGCCTCATTTAGGGACAGAATCACAGATTTAGCTAGCATAAGAGGATCTACAGCTGAAAGCAACTTGAACACCACCACAAGCAGATGCAGAAGTGAACCATGCACGCCCCTATGAAGGAATATTCCACAGCAGTTGAGTACATTTTGTTTAAAGTTAGTAACACTATAAAAATGATGTTTTTAAGAAAACCATATTCAGAAGATGAAAGAATCTCGTTCTAAAGAATCTCTTTAGCTAATCTCGACATTAGCTAAAGAGAAGGTTAGGTTAAGATCTAGGGATAGTGTCAGGAAATGACCTAGGGATAGTGTCAAGACCTTAGTTACTTAGAGCATCAGGGCCTAATTAAGGACCAGTAAGTGTCAGGGCTTCGGGTAGGGACAGCGTCAGAGCCTGACTTTGGGAGAGCGACAGGGCCTGAGTGAGGCCTAGCGTCAGGGCCTTAGCTAGGGACAGTGTCAGGGCATGACTTAGGAGCAACATAAGAGCCACGGTAGGATCAGCCTCAGGGGCTATGTTAAAGATATTATCAGGGCCTCTGTTAGGGACAGCCTCAAGGCCTCACTTAGGGAGAGCATCAGGGCTTCCTTAGGGAGAGTTTCAGGACCTTGGTAAGAGATGAGTTAGGATATTAGCTCAGGATAATGTCAGGACTTTAGATATTGATGGTAGCAGGGCCTACGTAAGGGACAGTGTCAAGGCGTTAGTTAGGAGTAACGGGTCCCTGATAGGTCCAGTGTCAGGTCCTCAGTTAGCAATAGTGTTAGGGCCTTAGTTAGGGACAGTGTCAGGGCCAGATGTAGGACGAGCATCTAGGCCTTAGTTCGGGACAGTTTCACGGTCTTGGGACTAAATTCAGTGCCTGAGGCAGGCACAACCTAAGGGCTTCAGTTAGCATAAGAGGCAGGACATTAGCTAGTGACAGTGTCAGTTTAACATGTAGGGATAGTGTCAGGAAATGACCTAAGGATAGTGTGAAGACCTTTGTTACTGAGACTCTCAGGGCCTTATTCAGAACCAGGGTTAGGGCTTCAGGTAGGGACAGCATCAGAGCCTGACTTAGGGAGAGCGATAGGGTCTGAGTGAGGCCTAGCATCAGACCCTTAGCTGGGGACACTGTCAGGGCATGACTTAGGAGCAGCCTCAGGGCTTCTGTTGGATCAGCCTTAGGGTCTTAGTTAAAGACATAACCAGGGTCTGAGTTAGGCACAGCATCAAGGCCTGAGTTAGTTAGGGAAAGCTGCAGGGCCTCACTTAGGGACAGCGTCAGGGCTTACTTTGGGACAGTTTCAGGACCTTGGTAAGACATGGGTCAGAATATTAGCTCCGGATAATGTCAGGACTTTAGATATTGATGGCAGCAGCCCTTAGTTAGAGACAGTGTCAGGCCCTGAGTTACGACTAGCATCAGAGCCTTTGTTAGGTACAATGTACGGGACTGAGTTAGGAGTAGAGTCAGGGCGTTAGTTAGTGACAGTGTCAGGGCCTGACTTCGGGAGAGCGACAGGGCCTGAGTGGGGCCTAGCGTCAGGCCCTTTGCTGGGCACACTGTCAGGGCATGACTTTGGAGCAGCATCAGCGTCTTTGCTGGATCAGCACTAAGGTCTTCGTGAAATACATGATCAGGGCCTGAGTTAGTCACAGCTTCAAGGCTTCAGTTAAGGAAAGCTTCAGGGCCTGAGTTAGGGACAGCCTCAGGTCTTCACTTACGGACAGCGTCAGGGCTTACTTTGGGACAGTTTCAGGACCTTGGAAAGACATAGGTCAGGATATTAGCTCAGGATAATGTCAGGACTTTACATACTGATGGCAGCAGGGCCTTAGTTACAGACAGTTTCAGGGCCTGAGTTAGGCCTAGCATCAGTGACTTTGTTAGGTACAGTGTAAGGGACTGAGTTAGGAGTAGTGTCAGGGCCTTGCTTAGGGACAGTGTCAGGGTCTGAGTTAGGTGTACTGTCAGAGACCTAGTTAGGGACAGTGCTAGGGCCTGAGTTACGATTCGTGTCAAGGCCTTATTTAGGACCAATTTCAGGGCCTTAGTTTGGACTAGCATCAGGGCCATTGTTAGGAATCGTATGAGGGCCTGAGTTAGGCGTACTGTCAGGGCCTTAGCTAGGGACAGTGTTAGGGCCTGAGTTAGGATTAGTGTCAAGGCCTTATTTAAGACCAATTTTAGGGCTTTAGTTTGGACTAGCAACAGAGCCTTTGTTAGGTATCATTTCGGGGCCTAAGTTAGGTGTAGTGTCAGGGCCATTGTTAGGGACAGTATCAGGGCCTGACTTCGGAGAAGTTCAGGGCCTTAGCCAGGGAAAGGGTCAGGGCCTTAGTAAGGGATATTATCAGGACCTGAATTAGCAGTAGTGTCAAAAATCCTTAGTGAGGAAAGTTAGGAATAAGTCAGGACTCAGGCCCTGACACTGTCCTTAACTAAGGCCCTGACACTACTCGTAACACAGGCCCTGATCTGATTCCTATCATAGGCCCTGACACTGGTCTTAACTAAGGCCCTGACACTGGCCCTAACTAAAGCTGTGACGCTACTCTTAACTCAGGCACTGACACTGTCCCTAACAAAGCCTCTGACACTACTCCTAACTCAGGCCCTGACACTGTCTCTAACTAAGGCCCTGATACTACTACGAACTCAGCACTGGCACTGTCCCTAACTTAGGCCCTGACTCTACTCCTAACTCAGGAACTGACACTGTCACTAACTAAGGCCCTGACACTGTTCATAACTCACACCCTAACACTACTCCTAAATCATGCCCTGGCAATGTCCCTAACTAAGGCCTTGACACTATTCCTAACACAGGCACTGATACAATACCTAAGGAAGGCCCTGACATAACTTCTAACTCAGGCCCTGGAAAGGTCCCTAACTAAGGCCGACAAAACTCCTAACTCAGGCACTGACACTGTCCCAAAATAAGGCCCTGAATCTATTCCTAAGTGAGGCGCTGATACAATACCTAACGAAGGCACTGATGCTACTCCTAACTAAGGCCCTGACACTACTCCTAACTCAGGCAATGACACAGTCCATAACTAAGGCCCTGACACTATTCCCAACTCAGGCACTGACAGTGTACGTAACTAAAACCCTGACACTACACCTAACTCAGGCACTGACAGTGTCCCTAACAAGAGCCCTCACACTACTCCCAAATCAGTCACTGACATTTTCCCTAATTGAGGCAATGATACTACTCCCAACTCAGGAACTAAGGCTCAGGATCATTGTGATGACAAGCGCCATGGAGCACTGTGATGACGAGGGTAATGGAGAATTGTGATGACAAGTGCATGGAGCATTGTGAGGACAAGGGCCATGGAGAATTGTGAGGACAGGGGTCATGGAGAATTGTGATGACAAGGGCCACGGAGCATTGTGATGACAGAGTTCATGGGGCATTGTGATGAAAGTGGTCATGGAGCATTGTGATGAAAATGGTCATGGAGCATTGTGATGAAAGTGGTCATGGAGGATTGTGATGAAAAGCGCTATGGAGCATTGTGAGGACAGGGGTCATGGAGCATTGTGAGGACAAGTGCCATGGAGCATTGTGATGATAGGACTCATGGGGCATTGTGATGACAGGGATCTTGGAGCTTTGTGGTGAAAGGGGTCATGGAACATTGTGATTACAATGACCTGGAGCATTGTGATAACAAGGGTCATGGAGCATTGTGATGACAATCACCATGGATCATGGTGATTAGTGGGGTAATGGAGCATTGTCATGAAAGGGGTCATGGATCATTGTGATTACAGGGAATCGAGGAGCATTGTTTGGACAAGCTCCAGGGATCATTGTGATGAAAGGGGAAAAGGAGAATTGTGATGAAAGGAATCATGGATCATTGTGATGACAGGGATCATGGAGCATTGTTATGACAAGAGCGAAGGAGCACTGTGATGACAAGGGCCATGGATCATGGTGATGACAGGGGTCAGGGAGCGTTGTAATGACAGGGCTCATGGAGCATTGTGATCTCAATGGTCATGGAGAATGTTGATGAAAGGGGTCATGGAGCATTGTGCTGAAAGTGGTCATGGATCTTTGTGATGACATGCACCAGGGAGCATTGTGATGACAAGGGCCATGGATCATTGTGATGACAGTGGTTATGGAGCATTGTGATGAAAGGTGTCATGGCTCATTGTGATGACAGGGGGCCTGGAGCATTTTGATGACAGGGTTCATGGGGTATTGTGATGACAAGGGACTTGGAGCATTGTGATGAAAGTGGTCATATGGCATTTTGAATGATAGGGGCCATGGAACATTGTGATGACAAGTGTCATGGAGCCTTGTAATGACAGGGTGCATGGAACATTGTGATGTCACCGCCATGTAGCATTTTAGACAAGGGTCAAGGAGTATTGTGATGATAAGTGCGTGGAACATTGCGAAGACAGGTGTCATGGAGCATTGTGATGATAAGGGCATGGAGCCTTGTGATGACAGGGGGCATGGAACATTGTAATGAAAGGGGGCATGGAACATTGTGATGAAAGTGGTCATGGAGCATTGTGATGAAAGACGTCTGGGAGCATTGTGATGAAAGGGGCCATGGGGCATTGCGATGAGAAGGGGTCAAGGAGCATTGTGATGACAAGCGCCATGGGGCATTGTGATGGCAAGAGCCATGGAATATTGTGATGAAAAGGGTCATGGACCACTGTGCTGAATGTGGTCATGGAGCATTGTGATGCAAAGCGCCATGGAGCATTGGGATGACAAGCGTCATGGAGCTTTGTGATGAATTGTCTCATGGAACATTGTGATGACAGGGGTTGTGGAGCACTGTGATTACATTGAACATGGAGCATTGTGATGACAAAGGCCATGGAGCATTGTGATGAGAAGGGCATGGAGCATTGTGATGACAAAAGTCATAAAGCAGTGCGATGAAAGGATTAATGGAGCATTGTGATGAAAGGGGTCATGGAGCATTGTGATGACAGGGGGCATGGAGCACTGTGATGAAAGGGGTTATGGAGCACTGTGACTACAGGGGAAATTGTGATGCATTTTGATGAAAGGGGACATGAGAGAGGGGTAATGGAGCATTCTGATGAAAGTTTTCATGGCTCATTGTGAAGAAAAGGGGCATGGAGCATTGTGAGGAAAAGGGTTATGGAGCACTGTGATTACAGGGGTAATTTAGAGCATTGTGATAAACGGGGACCTGGAGCAATTTGATGACAGGGGTCATGGGGCATTGTGAGGGCAAGGACCATGAAGCATTGTGATGACAGGGGTAATTTGGCTTTGTGAATGACAGGGGACCTGGAGCATTGTGATGACAAGGGTAATGGAGCATTGTGATGACCGGGGTCATGGAGCATTGTGATGACAGGGGGCATGGAGCATTGTGATCACAAGAGCATGGAACATTGTGAGACAAGGGTCATGGGCCAATGTGATGACATGGGGTATGGAGCATTGTGATGACAATGGTATGTAGCATTGCGATGACACGGGTCATGAAGCATTG
Source organism: Balaenoptera physalus (assembly GCF_965194825.1). Lineage (NCBI taxonomy): Eukaryota > Metazoa > Chordata > Mammalia > Artiodactyla > Balaenopteridae > Balaenoptera > Balaenoptera physalus. Next base: position 444,832 of record NW_028126104.1, on the reverse strand, counting down.
CGATGAGAGTGGTCATGGAGCTTTGGGATGCCAGGGGTCATGGAGCATTGTGATGACAATGGCCATGGCGCATTTTGATGAAAGGGGTCACGGAGCATTGTGACGGAAGGGGTCATGGAGCATTGTGATGACAGGGGTCATGGGGCAATGTGATGAAAAGGGCGTGGAGCATTGTGATGACAGTGGTCACGGAACATTGTGACGATAAGGGCATGGAGCCTAGTGAGGGACAGTCTAGCGGTCTTGGGACTAAATTCAGTGACTGAGGTAGGCACAGCATAAAGTCTTTAGTTAGCATAAGAGGTAGGATATTAGCTCGGGACAGGGTTACGGTGAAGGCTAGGAATCGTGTCAGGAAATGACCTAAGGATAGTGTGAAGACCTTTGTTACTGAGAATATCAGGGCCTTATTCAGAACCAGTGTTAGGGCTTCAGGCAGGGACAGTATCAGGGCCTGACTTAGGGAGAGCGACAGGGTCTGAGTGAGGCCTAATGTCAGGCCCTTAGCTGGGGACACTGTCAGGGAGTGACTTAGGAGCAGCATCAGTGCCTTTGTTGGATCAGCTTTAGGCTCTTAGTTAAAGATGACCAGAGCCCTAGTTAGTCACAGCGTCAAGGCCTCAGTTAGGGAAAGCTTCAGGGCCTGAGTTACGGACAGCCTCAGGTCTTCACTTAAAGACAGCGACAGGGCTTTCTTAGGGAGAGTGTCAAGACCTTGGTTAGAAATGGGTCAGGATATTATCTCAGGAGAGTGTCAGGATTTTAGTTATTGCTGGCAGCAGGGCCTATATTAGGGACAGATTCTGGGCCTTTGTTAGAGACAGTGTCATGGCCTTAGTTAGGAGTAGTCAGGGCCTTAGTTAGGGAGAGCATTAGGGTTTCAGTCAGCATAAGATGCAGGAGATTATCTCGGGACAGAGTCAGGTTCCAGGCCAGAGATAGTGAAAGGAAATGACCAAGGGATAACGAGAAGACCTTAGTCATTGAGAGCATCAGGGCCTTAGTTAGCAGCAGCGTGAGGGCCTTAATCAGGACCAGTGCCAGGGCTTGATGTACGGACAGCGTCAGAGCCTAACTAAGGTACAGCAACAGGGCCTAAGTGAGGCCTATCTTTGGGGCCTGAGTAAGGGACAGTATCAGGGCATGACTTAGGAGCAGCAGAAAGGCCTCTGTAGGATCAGCATTAGGGTCTTCGTTAAAGATATTATCAGGGCCTCTGTTAGGGACAGCCTCAAGGTCTCACTTAGGGACAGCGTCAGGGCTTACTTTGGGAAAGTTTCAGGACCTTGGGAAGACATGGGTCAGGATATTAGCTCAGGATAATGTCAGGTGTTCAGATATTGACGGCAGCAGGGCCTTAGTTAGAGGCAGTGTCAGGCCTAAGTTAGGACTAGCATCCTAACTAGAGCCTTTGTTAGGTACAGTGTCAGTGACTGAGTTAGGTGTAGTGTCAGGGCCTTAGTTAGGGACAGTGTCAGGACCTGCGTTAGGACGAGCCTCCAGGCCTCAGGTAGGGACAGGTTCACGGCCTCGGACCTAAATTCAGGGCCTCATTTAGGGACAGAATCACAGATTTAGCTAGCATAAGAGGATCTACAGCTGAAAGCAACTTGAACACCACCACAAGCAGATGCAGAAGTGAACCATGCACGCCCCTATGAAGGAATATTCCACAGCAGTTGAGTACATTTTGTTTAAAGTTAGTAACACTATAAAAATGATGTTTTTAAGAAAACCATATTCAGAAGATGAAAGAATCTCGTTCTAAAGAATCTCTTTAGCTAATCTCGACATTAGCTAAAGAGAAGGTTAGGTTAAGATCTAGGGATAGTGTCAGGAAATGACCTAGGGATAGTGTCAAGACCTTAGTTACTTAAAGCATCAGGGCCTAATTAAGGACCAGTAAGTGTCAGGGCTTCGGGTAGGGACAGCGTCAGAGCCTGACTTTGGGAGAGCGACAGGGCCTGAGTGAGGCCTAGCGTCAGGGCCTTAGCTAGGGACAGTGTCAGGGCATGACTTAGGAGCAACATAAGAGCCACGGTAGGATCAGCCTCAGGGGCTATGTTAAAGATATTATCAGGGCCTCTGTTAGGGACAGCCTCAAGGCCTCACTTAGGGAGAGCATCAGGGCTTCCTTAGGGAGAGTTTCAGGACCTTGGTAAGAGATGAGTTAGGATATTAGCTCAGGATAATGTCAGGACTTTAGATATTGATGGTAGCAGGGCCTACGTAAGGGACAGTGTCAAGGCGTTAGTTAGGAGTAACGGGTCCCTGATAGGTCCAGTGTCAGGTCCTCAGTTAGCAATAGTGTTAGGGCCTTAGTTAGGGACAGTGTCAGGGCCAGATGTAGGACGAGCATCTAGGCCTTAGTTCGGGACAGTTTCACGGTCTTGGGACTAAATTCAGTGCCTGAGGCAGGCACAACCTAAGGGCTTCAGTTAGCATAAGAGGCAGGACATTAGCTAGTGACAGTGTCAGTTTAACATGTAGGGATAGTGTCAGGAAATGACCTAAGGATAGTGTGAAGACCTTTGTTACTGAGACTCTCAGGGCCTTATTCAGAACCAGGGTTAGGGCTTCAGGTAGGGACAGCATCAGAGCCTGACTTAGGGAGAGCGATAGGGTCTGAGTGAGGCCTAGCATCAGACCCTTAGCTGGGGACACTGTCAGGGCATGACTTAGGAGCAGCCTCAGGGCTTCTGTTGGATCAGCCTTAGGGTCTTAGTTAAAGACATAACCAGGGTCTGAGTTAGGCACAGCATCAAGGCCTGAGTTAGTTAGGGAAAGCTGCAGGGCCTCACTTAGGGACAGCGTCAGGGCTTACTTTGGGACAGTTTCAGGACCTTGGTAAGACATGGGTCAGAATATTAGCTCCGGATAATGTCAGGACTTTAGATATTGATGGCAGCAGCCCTTAGTTAGAGACAGTGTCAGGCCCTGAGTTACGACTAGCATCAGAGCCTTTGTTAGGTACAATGTACGGGACTGAGTTAGGAGTAGAGTCAGGGCGTTAGTTAGTGACAGTGTCAGGGCCTGACTTCGGGAGAGCGACAGGGCCTGAGTGGGGCCTAGCGTCAGGCCCTTTGCTGGGCACACTGTCAGGGCATGACTTTGGAGCAGCATCAGCGTCTTTGCTGGATCAGCACTAAGGTCTTCGTGAAATACATGATCAGGGCCTGAGTTAGTCACAGCTTCAAGGCTTCAGTTAAGGAAAGCTTCAGGGCCTGAGTTAGGGACAGCCTCAGGTCTTCACTTACGGACAGCGTCAGGGCTTACTTTGGGACAGTTTCAGGACCTTGGAAAGACATAGGTCAGGATATTAGCTCAGGATAATGTCAGGACTTTACATACTGATGGCAGCAGGGCCTTAGTTACAGACAGTTTCAGGGCCTGAGTTAGGCCTAGCATCAGTGACTTTGTTAGGTACAGTGTAAGGGACTGAGTTAGGAGTAGTGTCAGGGCCTTGCTTAGGGACAGTGTCAGGGTCTGAGTTAGGTGTACTGTCAGAGACCTAGTTAGGGACAGTGCTAGGGCCTGAGTTACGATTCGTGTCAAGGCCTTATTTAGGACCAATTTCAGGGCCTTAGTTTGGACTAGCATCAGGGCCATTGTTAGGAATCGTATGAGGGCCTGAGTTAGGCGTACTGTCAGGGCCTTAGCTAGGGACAGTGTTAGGGCCTGAGTTAGGATTAGTGTCAAGGCCTTATTTAAGACCAATTTTAGGGCTTTAGTTTGGACTAGCAACAGAGCCTTTGTTAGGTATCATTTCGGGGCCTAAGTTAGGTGTAGTGTCAGGGCCATTGTTAGGGACAGTATCAGGGCCTGACTTCGGAGAAGTTCAGGGCCTTAGCCAGGGAAAGGGTCAGGGCCTTAGTAAGGGATATTATCAGGACCTGAATTAGCAGTAGTGTCAAAAATCCTTAGTGAGGAAAGTTAGGAATAAGTCAGGACTCAGGCCCTGACACTGTCCTTAACTAAGGCCCTGACACTACTCGTAACACAGGCCCTGATCTGATTCCTATCATAGGCCCTGACACTGGTCTTAACTAAGGCCCTGACACTGGCCCTAACTAAAGCTGTGACGCTACTCTTAACTCAGGCACTGACACTGTCCCTAACAAAGCCTCTGACACTACTCCTAACTCAGGCCCTGACACTGTCTCTAACTAAGGCCCTGATACTACTACGAACTCAGCACTGGCACTGTCCCTAACTTAGGCCCTGACTCTACTCCTAACTCAGGAACTGACACTGTCACTAACTAAGGCCCTGACACTGTTCATAACTCACACCCTAACACTACTCCTAAATCATGCCCTGGCAATGTCCCTAACTAAGGCCTTGACACTATTCCTAACACAGGCACTGATACAATACCTAAGGAAGGCCCTGACATAACTTCTAACTCAGGCCCTGGAAAGGTCCCTAACTAAGGCCGACAAAACTCCTAACTCAGGCACTGACACTGTCCCAAAATAAGGCCCTGAATCTATTCCTAAGTGAGGCGCTGATACAATACCTAACGAAGGCACTGATGCTACTCCTAACTAAGGCCCTGACACTACTCCTAACTCAGGCAATGACACAGTCCATAACTAAGGCCCTGACACTATTCCCAACTCAGGCACTGACAGTGTACGTAACTAAAACCCTGACACTACACCTAACTCAGGCACTGACAGTGTCCCTAACAAGAGCCCTCACACTACTCCCAAATCAGTCACTGACATTTTCCCTAATTGAGGCAATGATACTACTCCCAACTCAGGAACTAAGGCTCAGGATCATTGTGATGACAAGCGCCATGGAGCACTGTGATGACGAGGGTAATGGAGAATTGTGATGACAAGTGCATGGAGCATTGTGAGGACAAGGGCCATGGAGAATTGTGAGGACAGGGGTCATGGAGAATTGTGATGACAAGGGCCACGGAGCATTGTGATGACAGAGTTCATGGGGCATTGTGATGAAAGTGGTCATGGAGCATTGTGATGAAAATGGTCATGGAGCATTGTGATGAAAGTGGTCATGGAGGATTGTGATGAAAAGCGCTATGGAGCATTGTGAGGACAGGGGTCATGGAGCATTGTGAGGACAAGTGCCATGGAGCATTGTGATGATAGGACTCATGGGGCATTGTGATGACAGGGATCTTGGAGCTTTGTGGTGAAAGGGGTCATGGAACATTGTGATTACAATGACCTGGAGCATTGTGATAACAAGGGTCATGGAGCATTGTGATGACAATCACCATGGATCATGGTGATTAGTGGGGTAATGGAGCATTGTCATGAAAGGGGTCATGGATCATTGTGATTACAGGGAATCGAGGAGCATTGTTTGGACAAGCTCCAGGGATCATTGTGATGAAAGGGGAAAAGGAGAATTGTGATGAAAGGAATCATGGATCATTGTGATGACAGGGATCATGGAGCATTGTTATGACAAGAGCGAAGGAGCACTGTGATGACAAGGGCCATGGATCATGGTGATGACAGGGGTCAGGGAGCGTTGTAATGACAGGGCTCATGGAGCATTGTGATCTCAATGGTCATGGAGAATGTTGATGAAAGGGGTCATGGAGCATTGTGCTGAAAGTGGTCATGGATCTTTGTGATGACATGCACCAGGGAGCATTGTGATGACAAGGGCCATGGATCATTGTGATGACAGTGGTTATGGAGCATTGTGATGAAAGGTGTCATGGCTCATTGTGATGACAGGGGGCCTGGAGCATTTTGATGACAGGGTTCATGGGGTATTGTGATGACAAGGGACTTGGAGCATTGTGATGAAAGTGGTCATATGGCATTTTGAATGATAGGGGCCATGGAACATTGTGATGACAAGTGTCATGGAGCCTTGTAATGACAGGGTGCATGGAACATTGTGATGTCACCGCCATGTAGCATTTTAGACAACGGTCAAGGAGTATTGTGATGATAAGTGCGTGGAACATTGCGAAGACAGGTGTCATGGAGCATTGTGATGATAAGGGCATGGAGCCTTGTGATGACAGGGGGCATGGAACATTGTAATGAAAGGGGGCATGGAACATTGTGATGAAAGTGGTCATGGAGCATTGTGATGAAAGACGTCTGGGAGCCTTGTGATGAAAGGGGCCATGGGGCATTGCGAAGAGAAGGGGTCATGGAGCATTGTGATGACAAGCGCCATGGGGCATTGTGATGGCAAGAGCCATGGAATATTGTGATGAAAAGGGTCATGGACCACTGTGCTGAATGTGGTCATGGAGCATTGTGATGCAAAGCACCATGGAGCATTGGGATGACAAGAGTCATGGAGCTTTGTGATGAATTGTCTCATGGAACATTGTGATGACAGGGCTTGTGGAGCACTGTGATTACATTGAACATGGAGCATTGTGATGACAAAGGCCATGGAGCACTGTGATGAGAAGGGCATGGAGCATTGTGATGACAAAAGTCATAGAGCAGTGCGATGAAAGGATTAATGGAGCATTGTGATGAAAGGGGTCATGGAGCATTGTGATGACAGGGGGCATGGAGCACTGTGATGAAAGGGGTTATGGAGCACTCTGACTACAGGGGTAATTGTGATGCATTTTGATGAAAGGGGACATGAGAGAAGGGTAATGGAGCATTCTGATGAAAGTTTTCATGGCTCATTGTGATGAAAAGGGGCATGGAGCATTGTGAGGAAAAGGGTTATGGAGCACTGTGATTACAGGGGTAATTTAGAGCATTGTGATAAACGGGGAACTGGAGCAATTTGATGACAGGGGTCATGGGGCATTGTGAGGGCAAGGTCCATGAAGCATTGTGATGACAGGGGTAATTTGGCTTTGTGAATGACAGGGGACCTGGAGCATTGTGATGACAAGGGTAATGGAGCATTGTGATGATCGGGGTCATGGAGCATTGTGATGACAGGGGGCATGGAGCATTGTGATCACAAGAGCATGGAACATTGTGAGACAAGGGTCATGGGCCAATGTGATGACATGGGGTATGGAGCATTGTGATGACAATGGTATGTAGCATTGCGATGACACGGGTCATGAAGCATTGCGATGAGAGTGGTCATGGAGCTTTGGGATGCCAGGGGTCATGGAGCATTGTGATGACAATGGCCATGGCGCATTTTGATGAAAGGGGTCACGGAGCATTGTGACGGAAGGGGTCATGGAGCATTGTGATGACAGGGGTCATGGGGCATTGTGATGAAAAGGGCGTGGAGCATTGTGATGACAGTGGTCACGGAACATTGTGACGATAAGGGCATGGAGCCTAGTGAGGGACAGTCTAGCGGTCTTGGGACTAAATTCAGTGACTGAGGTAGGCACAGCATAAAGTCTTTAGTTAGCATAAGAGGTAGGATATTAGCTCGGGACAGGGTTAGGGTGAAGATTGGAACCGTGTCAGGAAATGACCTAAGGATAGTGTGAAGACCTTTGTTACTGTGAATATCAGGGCCTTATTCAGAACCAGTGTTAGGGCTTCAGGTAGGGACAGTATCAGGGCCTGACTTAGGGTGAGCGACAGGGTCTGAGTGAGGCCTAATGTCAGGCCCTTAGCTGGGGACACTGTCAGGGAGTGACTTAGGAGCAGCATCAGTGCCTTTGTTGGATCAGCTTTAGGCTCTTAGTTAAAGATGACCAGAGCCCTAGTTAGTCACAGCGTCAAGGCCTCAGTTAGGGAAAGCTTCAGGGCCTGAGTTACGGACAGCCTCAGGTCTTCACTTAAAGACAGCGACAGGGCTTTCTTAGGGAGAGTGTCAAGACCTTGGTTAGAAATGGGTCAGGATATTATCTCAGGAGAGTGTCAGGATTTTAGTTATTGCTGGCAGCAGGGCCTATATTAGGGACAGATTCTGGGCCTTTGTTAGAGACAGTGTCATGGCCTTAGTTAGGAGTAGTCAGGGCCTTAGTTAGGGAGAGCATTAGGGTTTCAGTCAGCATAAGATGCAGGAGATTATCTCGGGACAGAGTCAGGTTCCAGGCCAGAGATAGTGAAAGGAAATGACCAAGGGATAACGAGAAGACCTTAGTCATTGAGAGCATCAGGGCCTTAGTTAGCAGCAGCGTGAGGGCCTTAATCAGGACCAGTGCCAGGGCTTGATGTACGGACAGCGTCAGAGCCTAACTAAGGTACAGCAACAGGGCCTAAGTGAGGCCTATCTTTGGGGCCTGAGTAAGGGACAGTATCAGGGCATGACTTAGGAGCAGCAGAAAGGCCTCTGTAGGATCAGCATTAGGGTCTTCGTTAAAGATATTATCAGGGCCTCTGTTAGGGACAGCCTCAAGGTCTCACTTAGGGACAGCGTCAGGGCTTACTTTGGGAAAGTTTCAGGACCTTGGGAAGACATGGGTCAGGATATTAGCTCAGGATAATGTCAGGTGTTCAGATATTGACGGCAGCAGGGCCTTAGTTAGAGGCAGTGTCAGGCCTAAGTTAGGACTAGCATCAGAGCCTTTGTTAGGTACAGTGTCAGTGACTGAGCTAGGTGTAGTGTCAGGGCCTTAGTTAGGGACAGTGTCAGGACCTGCGTTAGGACGAGCCTCCAGGCCTCAGTTAGGGACAGGTTCACGGCCTTGGACCTAAATTCAGGGCCTCATTTAGGGACAGAATCACAGATTTAGCTGGCATAAGAGGATCTACAGCTGAAAGCAACTTGAACACCACCACAAGCAGATGCAGAAGTGAACCATGAACGCCCCTATGAAGGAATATTCCACAGCAGTTGAGTACATTTTGTTTAAAGTTAGTAACACTATAAAAATGATGTTTTTAAGAAAACCATATTCAGAAGATGAAAGAATCTCGTTCTAAAGAATCTCTTTAGCTAATCTCGACATTAGCTAAAGAGAAGGTTAGGTTAAGATCTAGGGATAGTGTCAGGAAATGACCTAGGGATAGTGTCAAGACCTTAGTTACTTAGAGCATCAGGGCCTAATTAAAGACCAGTAAGTGTCAGGGCTTCGGGTAGGGACAGCGTCAGAGCCTGACTTAGGGAGAGCGACAGGGCCTGAGTGAGGCCTAGCGTCAGGGCCTTAGCTAGGGACAGTGTCAGGGCATGACTTAGGAGCAACATAAGAGCCACGGTAGGATCAGCCTCAGGGGCTATGTTAAAGATATTCTCAGGGCCTCTGTTAGGGACAGCCTCAAGGCCTCACTTAGGGAGAGCATCAGGGCTTCCTTAGGGAGAGTTTCAGGACCTTGGTAAGAGATGAGTTAGGATATTAGCTCAGGATAATGTCAGGACTTTAGATATTGATGGTAGCAGGGCCTACGTAAGGGACAGTGTCAAGGCGTTAGTTAGGAGTAGCGGGCCCCTGATAGGTCCAGTGTCAGGTCCTCAGTTAGCAATAGTGTTAGGGCCTTAGTTAGGGACAGTGTCAGGGCCAGATGTAGGACGAGCATCTAGGCCTTAGTTCGGGACAGTTTCACGGTCTTGGGACTAAATTCAGTGCCCGAGGCAGGCACAACCTAAGGGCTTCAGTTAGCATAAGAGGCAGGACATTAGCTAGTGACAGTTTCAGTTTAACATGTAGGGATAGTGTCAGGAAATGACCTAAGGATAGTGTGAAGACCTTTGTTACTGAGACTCTCAGGGCCTTATTCAGAACCAGGGTTAGGGCTTCAGGTAGGGACAGCATCAGAGCCTGACTTAGGGAGAGCGATAGGGTCTGAGTGAGGCCTAGCATCAGACCCTTAGCTGGGGACACTGTCAGGGCATGACTTAGGAGCAGCCTCAGGGCTTCTGTTGGATCAGCCTTAGGGTCTTAGTTAAAGACATGACCAGGGTCTGAGTTAGTCACAGCATCAAGGCCTGAGTTAGTTAGGGAAAGCTGCAGGGCCTCACTCAGGGACAGCGTCAGGGCTTACTTTGGGACAGTTTCAGGACCTTGGTAAGACATGGGTCAGAATATTAGCTCCGGATAATGTCAGGACTTTAGATATTGATGGCAGCAGCCCTTAGTTAGAGACAGTGTCAGGCCCTGAGTTACGACTAGCATCAGAGCCTTTGTTAGGTACAATGTACGGGACTGAGTTAGGAGTAGAGTCAGGGCGTTAGTTAGTGACAGTGTCAGGGCCTGACTTCGGGAGAGCGACAGGGCCTGAGTGGGGCCTAGCGTCAGGCCCTTTGCTGGGCACACTGTCAGGGCATGACTTTGGAGCAGCATCAGCGTCTTTGCTGGATCAGCACTAAGGTCTTCGTGAAATACATGATCAGGGCCTGAGTTAGTCACAGCTTCAAGGCTTCAGTTAAGGAAAGCTTCAGGGCCTGAGTTAGGGACAGCCTCAGGTCTTCACTTACGGACAGCGTCAGGGCTTACTTTGGGACAGTTTCAAGACCTTGGAAAGACATAGGTCAGGATATTAGCTCAGGATAATGTCAGGACTTTACATACTGATGGCAGCAGGGCCTTAGTTACAGACAGTTTCAGGGCCTGAGTTAGGCCTAGCATCAGTGACTTTGTTAGGTACAGTGTAAGGGACTGAGTTAGGAGTAGTGTCAAGGCCTTGCTTAGGGACAGTGTCAGGGTCTGAGTTAGGTGTACTGTCAGAGACCTAGTTAGGGACAGTGCTAGGGCCTGAGTTACGATTCGTGTCAAGGCCTTATTTAGGACCAATTTCAGGGCCTTAGTTTGGAGTAGCATCAGAGCCATTGTTAGGAATCGTATGAGGGCCTGAGTTAGGCGTACTGTCAGGGCCTTAGCTAGGGACAGTGTTAGGGCCTGAGTTAGGATTAGTGTCAAGGCCTTATTTAAGACCAATTTTAGGGCTTTAGTTTGGACTAGCAACAGAGCCTTTGTTAGGTATCATTTCGGGGCCTAAGTTAGGTGTAGTGTCAGGGCCATTGTTAGGGACAGTATCAGGGCCTGACTTCGGAGAAGTTCAGGGCCTTAGCCAGGGAAAGGGTCAGGGCCTTAGTAAGGGATATTATCAGGACCTGAATTAGCAGTAGTGTCAAAAATCCTTAGTGAGGAAAGTTAGGAATAAGTCAGGACTCAGGCCCTGACACTGTCCTTAACTAAGGCCCTGACACTACTCGTAACACAGGCCCTGATCTGATTCCTATCATAGGCCCTGACACTGGTCTTAACTAAGGCCCTGACACTGGCCCTAACTAAAGCTGTGACGCTACTCTTAACTCAGGCACTGACACTGTCCCTAACAAAGCCTCTGACACTACTCCTAACTCAGGCCCTGACACTGTCTCTAACTAAGGCCCTGATACTACTACGAACTCAGCACTGGCACTGTCCCTAACTTAGGCCCTGACTCTACTCCTAACTCAGGAACTGACACTGTCACTAACTAAGGCCCTGACACTGTTCATAACTCACACCCTAACACTACTCCTAAATCATGCCCTGGCAATGTCCCTAACTAAGGCCTTGACACTATTCCTAATTCAGGCACTGATACAATACCTAAGGAAGGCCCTGACATAACTCCTAACTCAGGCCCTGGAAAGGTCCCTAACTAAGGCCGACAAAACTCCTAACTCAGGCACTGACACTGTCCCAAAATAAGGCCCTGAATCTATTCCTAAGTGAGGCGCTGATACAATACCTAACGAAGGCACTGATGCTACTCCTAACTAAGGCCCTGACACTACTCCTAACTCAGGCAATGACACAGTCCATAACTAAGGCCCTGACACTATTCCCAACTCAGGCACTGACAGTGTACGTAACTAAAACCCTGACACTACACCTAACTCAGGCACTGACAGTGTCCCTAACAAGAGCCCTCACACTACTCCCAAATCAGTCACTGACATTTTCCCTAATTGAGGCAATGATACTACTCCCAACTCAGGAACTAAGGCTCTGGATCATTGTGATGACAAGCGCCATGGAGCACTGTGATGACAAGGGTCATGGAGAATTGTGATGACAAGTGCATGGAGCATTGTGAGGACAAGGGCCATGGAGAATTGTGATGACAGGGGTCATGGAGAATTGTGATGACAAGGGCCACGGAGAATTGTGATGACAGAGTTCATGGGGCATTGTGATGAAAGTGGTCATGGAGCATTTTGATGAAAATGGTCATGGAGCATTGTGATGAAAGTGGTCATGGAGGATTGTGATGAAAAGCGCTATGGAGCATTGTGATGACAGGGGTCATGGAGCATTGTGAGGACAAGTGCCATGGAGCATTGTGATGATAGGACTCATGGGGCATTGTGATGACAGGGATCTTGGAGCTTTGTGGTGAAAGGGGTCATGGAACATTGTGATTACAATGACCTGGAGCATTGTGATAACAAGGGTCATGGAGCATTGTTATGACAATCACCATGGATCATTGTGATTAGTGGGGAAATGGAGCATTGTCATGAAAGGGGTCATGGATCATTGTGATTACAGGGAATCGAGGAGCATTGTTTGGACAAGCTCCAGGGATCATTGTGATGAAAGGGGAAAAGGAGAATTGTGATGAAAGGAATCATGGATCATTGTGATGACAGGGATCATGGAGCATTGTTACGACAAGAGCGAAGGAGCACTGTGATGACAAGGGCCATGGATCATGGTGATGACAGGGGTCAGGGAGCATTGTAATGACAGGGCTCATGGAGCATTGTGATCTCAATGGTCATGGAGAATGTTGATGAAAGGGGTCATGGAGCATTGTGCTGAAAGTGGTCATGGATCTTTGTGATGACATGCAGCAGGGAGCATTGTGATGACAAGGGCCATGGATCATTGTGATGACAGTGGTTATGGAGCATTGTGATGAAAGGTGTCATGGCTCATTGTGATGACAGGGGGCCTGGAGCATTGTGATGACAGGGTTCATGGGGCATTGTGATGACAAGGGCCTTGGAGCATTGTGATGAAAGTGGTCATATGGCATTTTGAATGATAGGGGCCATGGAACATTGTGATGACAAGTGTCATGGAGCCTTGTAATGACAGGGTGCATGGAACATTGTGATGTCACCGCCATGTAGCATTTTAGACAAGGGTCAAGGAGTATTGTGATGATAAGTGCGTGGAACATTGCGAAGACAGGTGTCATGGAGCATTGTGATGATAAGGGCATGGAGCCTTGTGATGACAGGGGGCATGGAACATTGTAATGAAAGGGGGCATGGAACATTGTGATGAAAGTGGTCATGGAGCATTGTGATGAAAGACGTCTGGGAGCATTGTGATGAAAGGGGCCATGGGGCATTGCGATGAGAAGGGGTCAAGGAGCATTGTGATGATAATCGCCATGGGGCATTGTGATGGCAAGAGCCATGGAATATTGTGATGAAAAGGGTCATGGACCACTGTGCTGAATGTGGTCATGGAGCATTGTGATGCAAAGCGCCATGGAGCATTGGGATGACAAGCGTCATGGAGCTTTGTGATGAATTGTCTCATGGAACATTGTGATGACAGGGGTTGTGGAGCACTATGATTACATTGAACATGGAGCATTGTGATGACAAAGGCCATGGAGCATTGTGATGAGAAGGGCATGGAGCATTGTGATGACAAAAGTCATAAAGCAGTGCGATGAAAGGATTAATGGAGCATTGTGATGAAAGGGGTCATGGAGCATTGTGATGACGGGGCATGGAGCACTGTGATGAAAGGGGTTATGGAGCACTGTGACTACAGGGGAAATTGTGATGCATTTTGATGAAAGGGGACATGAGAGAGGGGTAATGGAGCATTCTGATGAAAGTTTTCATGGCTCATTGTGAAGAAAAGGGGCATGGAGCATTGTGAGGAAAAGGGTTATGGAGCACTGTGATTACAGGGGTAATTTAGAGCATTGTGATAAACGGGGACCTGGAGCAATTTGATGACAGGGGTCATGGGGCATTGTGAGGGCAAGGACCATGAAGCATTGTGATGACAGGGGTAATTTGGCTTTGTGAATGACAGGGGACCTGGAGCATTGTGATGACAAGGGTAATGGAGCATTGTGATGACCGGGGTCATGGAGCATTGTGATGACAGGGGGCATGGAGCATTGTGATCACAAGAGCATGGAACATTGTGAGACAAGGGTCATGGGCCAATGTGATGACATGGGGTATGGAGCATTGTGATGACAATGGTATGTAGCATTGCGATGACACGGGTCATGAAGCATTGCGATGAGAGTGGTCATGGAGCTTTGGGATGCCAGGGGTCATGGAGCATTGTGATGACAATGGTCATGGCCCATTTTGATGAAAGGGGTCACGGAGCATTGTGACGGAAGGGGTCATGGAGCATTGTGATGACAGGGGTTATGGGGCATTGTGATGAAAAGGGCGTGGAGCATTGTGATGACAGTGGTCACGGAACATTGTGACGATAAGGGCATGGAGCCTAGTGAGGGACAGTCTAGCGGTCTTGGGACTAAATTCAGTGACTGAGGTAGGCACAGCATAAAGTCTTTAGTTAGCATAAGAGGTAGGATATTAGCTCGGGTCAGGGTTACGGTGAAGGCTAGGAATCGTGTCAGGAAACGACCTAAGGATAGTGTGAAGACCTTTGTTACTGAGAATATCAGGGCCTTATTCAGAACCAGTGTTAGGGCTTCAGGCAGGGACAGTATCAGGGCCTGACTTAGGGAGAGCGACAGGGTCTGAGTGAGGCCTAATGTCAGGCCCTTAGCTGGGGACACTGTCAGGGAGTGACTTAGGAGCAGCATCAGTGCCTTTGTTGGATCAGCTTTAGGCTCTTAGTTAAAGATGACCAGAGCCCTAGTTAGTCACAGCGTCAAGGCCTCAGTTAGGGAAAGCTTCAGGGCCTGAGTTACGGACAGCCTCAGGTCTTCACTTAAAGACAGCGACAGGGCTTTCTTAGGGAGAGTGTCAAGACCTTGGTTAGAAATGGGTCAGGATATTATCTCAGGAGAGTGTCAGGATTTTAGTTATTGCTGGCAGCAGGGCCTATATTAGGGACAGATTCTGGGCCTTTGTTAGAGACAGTGTCATGGCCTTAGTTAGGAGTAGTCAGGGCCTTAGTTAGGGAGAGCATTAGGGTTTCAGTCAGCATAAGATGCAGGAGATTATCTCGGGACAGAGTCAGGTTCCAGGCCAGAGATAGTGAAAGGAAATGACCAAGGGATAACGAGAAGACCTTAGTCATTGAGAGCATCAGGGCCTTAGTTAGCAGCAGCGTGAGGGCCTTAATCAGGACCAGTGCCAGGGCTTGATGTACGGACAGCATCAGAGCCTAACTAAGGTAAAGCAACAGGGCCTAAGTGAGTCCTATCTTTGGGGCCTGAGTAAGGGACAGTATCAGGGCATGACTTAGGAGCAGCAGAAAGGCCTCTGTAGGATCAGCATTAGGGTCTTCGTTAAAGATATTATCAGGGCCTCTGTTAGGGACAGCCTCAAGGTCTCACTTAGGGACAGCGTCAGGGCTTACTTTGGGAAAGTTTCAGGACCTTGGGAAGACATGGGTCAGGATATTAGCTCAGGATAATGTCAGGTGTTCAGATATTGACGGCAGCAGGGCCTTAGTTAGAGGCAGTGTCAGGCCTAAGTTAGGACTAGCATCAGAGCCTTTGTTAGGTACAGTGTCAGTGACTGAGTTAGGTGTAGTGTCAGGGCCTTAGTTAGGGACAGTGTCAGGACCTGCGTTAGGACGAGCCTCCAGGCCTCAGTTAGGGACAGGTTCACGGCCTCGGACCTAAATTCAGGGCCTCATTTAGGGACAGAATCACAGATTTAGCTAGCATAAGAGGATCTACAGCTGAAAGCAACTTGAACACCACCACAAGCAGAAGCAGAAGTGAACCATGCACGCCCCTATGAAGGAATATTCCACAGCAGTTGAGTACATTTTGATTGAATTTAGTAACACTCTAAAAATGATGTTTTTAAGAAAACCACATTCAGAAGATGAAAGATTCTCGTTCTAAAGAATCTCTTTAGGTAATCTCGACATTAGCTAAAGAGAAGGTTAGGTTAAGATCTAGGGATAGTGTCAGGAAATGACCTAGGGATAGTGTCAAGACCTTAGTTACTTAGAGCATCAGGGCCTAATTAAGGACCAGTAAGTGTCAGGGCTTCGGGTAGGGACAGCGTCAGAGCCTGACTTAGGGAGAGCGACAGGGCCTGAGTGAGGCCTAGCGTCAGGGCCTTAGCTAGGGACAGTGTCAGGGCATGACTTAGGAGCAACATAAGAGCCACGGTAGGATCAGCCTCAAGGGCTATGTTAAAGATATTATCAGGGCCTCTGTTAGGGACAGCCTCAAGGCCTCACTTAGGGAGAGCATCAGGGCTTCCTTAGGGAGAGTTTCAGGACCTTGGTAAGAGATGAGTTAGGATATTAGCTCAGGATAATGTCAGGACTTTAGATATTGATGGTAGCAGGGCCTACGTAAGGGACAGTGTCAAGGCGTTAGTTAGGAGTAGCGGGCCCCTGATAGGTCCAGTGTCAGGTCCTCAGTTAGCAATAGTGTTAGGGCCTTAGTTAGGGACAGTGTCAGGGCCAGATGTAGGACGAGCATCTAGGCCTTAGTTCGGGACAGTTTCACGGTCTTGGGACTAAATTCAGTGCCCGAGGCAGGCACAACCTAAGGGCTTCAGTTAGCATAAGAGGCAGGACATTAGCTAGTGAGAGTGTCAGTTTAACATGTAGGGATAGTGTCAGGAAATGACCTAAGGATAGTGTGAAGACCTTTGTTACGGAGACTCTCAGGGCCTTATTCAGAACCAGGGTTAGGGCTTCAGGTAGGGACAGCATCAGAGCCTGACTTAGGGAGAGCGATAGGGTCTGAGTGAGGCCTAGCATCAGACCCTTAGCTGGGGACACTGTCAGGGCATGACTTAGGAGCAGCCTCAGGGCTTCTGTTGGATCAGCCTTAGGGTCTTAGTTAAAGACATGACCAGGGTCTGAGTTAGTCACAGCATCAAGGCCTGAGTTAGTTAGGGAAAGCTGCAGGGCCTCACTTAGGGACAGCGTCAGGGCTTACTTTGGGACAGTTTCAGGACCTTGGTAAGACATGGGTCAGAATATTAGCTCCGGATAATGTCAGGACTTTAGATATTGATGGCAGCAGCCCTTAGTTAGAGACAGTGTCAGGCCCTGAGTTACGACTAGCAACAGAGCCTTTGTTAGGTACAATGTACGGGACTGAGTTAGGAGTAGAGTCAGGGCGTTAGTTAGTGACAGTGTCAGGGCTTGACTTCGGGAGAGCGACAGGGCCTGAGTGGGGCCTAGCGTCAGGCCCTTTGCTGGGCACACTGTCAGGGCATGACTTTGGAGCAGCATCAGCGTCTTTGCTGGATCAGCACTAAGGTCTTCGTGAAATACATGATCAGGGCCTGATTTAGTCACAGCTTTAAGGCTTCAGTTAAGGAAAGCTTCAGGGCCTGAGTTAGGGACAGCCTCAGGTCTTCACTTACGGACAGCGTCAGGGCTTACTTTGGGACAGTTTCAAGACCTTGGAAAGACATAGGTCAGGATATTAGCTCAGGATAATGTCAGGACTTTACATACTGATGGCAGCAGGGCCTTAGTTACAGACAGTTTCAGGGCCTGAGTTAGGCCTAGCATCAGTGACTTTGTTAGGTACAGTGTAAGGGACTGAGTTAGGAGTAGTGTCAGGGCCTTGCTTAGGGACAGTGTCAGGGTCTGAGTTAGGTGTACTGTCAGAGACCTAGTTAGGGACAGTGCTAGGGCCTGAGTTACGATTCGTGTCAAGGCCTTATTTAGGACCAATTTCAGGGCCTTAGTTTGGAGTAGCATCAGAGCCATTGTTAGGAATCGTATGAGGGCCTGAGTTAGGCGTACTGTCAGGGCCTTAGCTAGGGACAGTGTTAGGTCCTGAGTTAGGATTAGTGTCAAGGCCTTATTTAAGACCAATTTTAGGGCTTTAGTTTGGACTAGCAACAGAGCCTTTGTTAGGTATCATTTCGGGGCCTAAGTTAGGTGTAGTGTCAGGGCCATTGTTAGGGACAGTATCAGGGCCTGACTTCGGAGAAGTTCAGGGCCTTAGGCAGGGAAAGGGTCAGGGCCTTAGTAAGGGATATTATCAGGACCTGAATTAGCAGTAGTGTCAAAAATCCTTAGTGAGGAAAGTTAGGAATAAGTCAGGACTCAGGCCCTGACACTGTCCTTAACTAAGGCCCTGACACTACTCGTAACACAGGCCCTGATCTGATTCCTATCATAGGCCCTGACACTGGTCTTAACTAAGGCCCTGACACTGGCCCTAACTAAAGCTGTGACGCTACTCTTAACTCAGGCACTGACACTGTCCCTAACAAAGCCTCTGACACTACTCCTAACTCAGGCCCTGACACTGTCTCTAACTAAGGCCCTGATACTACTACGAACTCAGCACTGGCACTGTCCCTAACTTAGGCCCTGACTCTATTCCTAACTCAGGAACTGACACTGTCACTAACTAAGGCCCTGACACTGTTCATAACTCACACCCTAACACTACTCCTAAATCATGCCCTGGCAATGTCCCTAACTAAGGCCTTGACACTATTCCTAATTCAGGCACTGATACAATACCTAAGGAAGGCCCTGACATTACTCCTAACTCAGGCCCTGGAAAGGTCCCTAACTAAGGCCGACAAAACTCCTAACTCAGGCACTGACACTGTCCCAAAATAAGGCCCTGAATCTATTCCTAAGTGAGGCGCTGATACAATACCTAACGAAGGCACTGATGCTACTCCTAACTAAGGCCCTGACACTACTCCTAACTCAGGCAATGACACAGTCCATAACTAAGGCCCTGACACTATTCCCAACTCAGGCACTGACAGTGTACGTAACTAAAACCCTGACACTACACCTAACTCAGGCACTGACAGTGTCCCTAACAAGAGCCCTCACACTACTCCCAAATCACTCACTGACATTTTCCCTAATTGAGGCAATGATACTACTCCCAACTCAGGAACTAAGGCCCTGGATCATTGTGATGACAAGCGCCATGGAGCACTGTGATGACAAGGGTCATGGAGAATTGTGATGACAAGTGCATGGAGCATTGTGATGACAAGGGCCATGGAGAATTGTGATGACAGGGGTCATGGAGAATTGTGATGACAAGGGCCATGGAGCATTGTGATGACAGAGTTCATGGGGCATTGTGATGAAAGTGGTCATGGAGCATTGTGATGAAAATGGTCATGGAGCATTGTGATGAAAGTGGTCATGGAGGATTGTGATGAAAAGCACTATGGAGCATTGTGATGACAGGGGTCATGGAGCATTGTGAGGACAAGTGCCATGGAGCATTGTGATGATAGGAGTCATGTGGCATTGTGATGACAGGGATCTTGGAGCTTTGTGGTGAAAGGGGTCATGGAACATTGTGATTACAATGACCTGGAGCATTGTGATAACAAGGGTCATGGAGCATTGTGATGACAATCACCATGGATCATTGTGATTAGTGGGGTAATGGAGCATTGTCATGAAAGGGGTCATGGATAATTGTGATTACAGGGAATCGAGGAGCATTGTTTTGACAAGCTCCAGGGATCATTGTGATGAAAGGGGAAAAGGAGAATTGTGATGAAAGGAATCATGGATCATTGTGATGACAGGGATCATGGAGCATTGTTACGACAAGAGCGAAGGAGCACTGTGATGACAAGGGCCATCGATCATGGTGATGACAGGGGTCAGGGATCATTGTAATGACAGGGCTCATGGAGCATTGTGATCTCAATGGTAATGGAGAATGTTGATGAAAGGGGTCATGGAGCATTGTGCTGAAAGTGGTCATGGATCTTTGTGATGACATGCACCAGGGAGCATTGTGATGACAAGGGCCATGGATCATTGTGATGACAGTGGTTATGGAGCATTGTGATGAAAGGTGTCATGGCTCATTGTGATGACAGGGGCCCTGGAGCATTGTGATGACAGGGTTCATGGGGCATTGTGATGAAAAGGGCCCTGGATCATTGTGATGAAGGTGGTCATATGGCATTTTGAATGATAGGGGCCATGGAACATTGTGATGACAAGTTTCATGGAGCCTTGTAATGACAGGGTGCATGGAACATTGTGATGTCACCGCCATGTAGCATTTTAGACAAGGGTCAAGGAGTATTGTGATGATAAGTGCGTGGAACATTGCGAAGACAGGTGTCATGGAGCATTGTGATGATAAGGGCATGGAGCCTTGTGATGACAGGGGGCATGGAACATTGTAATGAAAGGGGGCATGGAACATTGTGATGAAAGTGGTCATGGAGCATTGTGATGAAAGACGTCTGGGAGCATTGTGATGAAAGGGGCCATGGGGCATTGCGATGAGAAGGGGTCATGGAGCATTGTGATGACAAGCGCCATGGGGCATTGTGATGGCAAGAGCCATGGAATATTGTGATGAAAAGGGTCATGGACCACTGTGCTGAATGTGGTCATGGAGCATTGTGATGCAAAGCGCCATGGAGCATTGGGATGACAAGCGTCATGGAGCTTTGTGAGGAATTGTCTCATGGAACATTGTGATGACAGGGCTTGTGCAGCACTGTGATTACATTGAACATGGAGCATTGTGATGACAAAGGCCATGGAGCATTGTGATGAGAAGGGCATGGAGCATTGTGATGACAAAAGTCATAGAGCAGTGCGATGAAAGGATTAATGGAGCATTGTGATGAAAGGGGTCATGGAGCATTGTGATGACAGGGGGCATGGAGCACTGTGATGAAAGGGGTTATGGAGCACTGTGATTACAGGGGTAATTGTGATGCATTGTGATGAAAGGGGACATGAGAGAGGGGTAATGGAGCATTCTGATGAAAGTTTTCATGGCTCATTGTGATGAAAAGGGACATGGAGCACTGTGATTACAGGGGTAATTTAGACCATTGTGATAAACGGGGACCTGGAGCAATTTGATGACAGGGGTCATGGGGCATTGTGAAGGCATGGGCCATGAAGCATTGTGATGACAGGGGTAATTTGGCTTTGTGAATGAGAGGGGACCTGGAGCATTGTGATGACAAGGGTAATGGAGCATTATGATGACCGGGGTCATGGAGCATTGTGATGACAGGGGGCATGGAGCATTGTGATCACAAGAGCATGGAACATTGTGAGACAAGGATCATGGGCCAATGTGATGACATGGGGTATGGAGCATTGTGATGACAATGGTATGTAGCATTGCGATGACACGGGTCATGAAGCATTGCGATGAGAGTGGTCATGGAGCTTTGGGATGCCAGGGGTCATGGAGCATTGTGATGACAATGGTCATGGCACATTTTGATGAAAGGGGTCACGGAGCATTGTGACGGAAGGGGTCATGGAGCATTGTGATGACAGGGGTCATGGGGCATTGTGATGAAAAGGGCGTGGAGCATTGTGATGACAGTGGTCACGGAACATTGTGACGATAAGGGCATGGAGCCTAGTGAGGGACAGTCTAGCGGTCTTGGGACTAAATTCAGTGACTGAGGTAGGCACAGCATAAAGCCTTTAGTTAGCATAAGAGGTAGGATATTAGCTCGGGACAGGGTTACGGTGAAGGCTAGGAATCGTGTCAGGAAATGACTTAAGGATAGTGTGAAGACCTTTGTTACTGAGAATATCAGGGCCTTATTCAGAACCAGTGTTAGGGCTTCAGGCAGGGACAGTATCAGGGCCTGACTTAGGGAGAGCGACAGGGTCTGAGTGAGGCCTAATGTCAGGCCCTTAGCTGGGGACACTGTCAGGGAGTGACTTAGGAGCAGCATCAGTGCCTTTGTTGGATCAGCTTTAGGCTCTTAGTTAAATATGACCAGAGCCCTAGTTAGTCACAGCGTCAAGGCCTCAGTTAGGGAAAGCTTCAGGGCCTGAGTTACGGACAGCCTCAGGTCTTCACTTAAAGACAGCGACAGGGCTTTCTTAGGGAGAGTGTCAAGACCTTGGTTAGAAATGGGTCAGGATATTATCTCAGGAGAGTGTCAGGATTTTAGTTATTGCTGGCAGCAGGGCCTATATTAGGGACAGATTCTGGGCCTTTGTTAGAGACAGTGTCATGGCCTTAGTTAGGAGTAGTCAGGGCCTTAGTTAGGGAGAGCATTAGGGTTTAAGTCAGCATAAGATGCAGGAGATTATCTCGGGACAGAGTCAGGTTCCAGGCCAGAGATAGTGAAAGGAAATGACCAAGGGATAACGAGAAGACCTTAGTCATTGAGAGCATCAGGGCCTTAGTTAGCAGCAGCGTGAGGGCCTTAATCAGGACCAGTGCCAGGGCTTGATGTACGGACAGAGTCAGAGCCTAACTAAGGTACAGCAACAGGGCCTAAGTGAGGCCTATCTTTGGGGCCTGAGTAAGGGACAGTATCAGGGCATGACTTAGGAGCAGCAGAAAGGCCTCTGTAGGATCAGCATTAGGGTCTTCGTTAAAGATATTATCAGGGCCTCTGTTAGGGACAGCCTCAAGGTCTCTCTTAGGGACAGCATCAGGGCTTACTTTGGGAAAGTTTCAGGACCTTGGGAAGACATGGGTCAGGATATTAGCTCAGGATAATGTCAGGTGTTCAGATATTGACGTCAGCAGGGCCTTAGTTAGAGGCAGTGTCAGGCCTAAGTTAGGACTAGCATCAGAGCCTTTGTTAGGTACAGTGTCAGTGACTGAGTTAGGTGTAGTGTCAGGGCCTTAGTTAGGGACAGTGTCAGGACCTGCGTTAGGACGAGCCTCCAGGCCTCAGTTAGGGACAGGTTCACGGCCTCGGACCTAAATTCATGGCCTCATTTAGGGACAGAATCACAGATTTAGCTAGCATAAGAGGACCTACAGCTGAAAGCAACTTGAACACCACCACAAGCAGATGCAGAAGTGAACCATGCACGCCCCTATGAAGGAATATTGCACAGCAGTTGAGTACATTTTGTTTAAAGTTAGTAACACTATAAAAATGATGTTTTTAAGAAAACCATATTCAGAAGATGAAAGAATCTCGCTCTAAAGAATCTCTTTAGCTAATCTCGACATTAGCTAAAGAGAAGGTTAGGTTAAGATCTAGGGATAGTGTCAGGAAATGACCTAGGGATAGTGTCAAGACCTTAGTTACTTAGAGCATCAGGGCCTAATTAAGGACCAGTAAGTGTCAGGGCTTCGGGTAGGGACAGCGTCAGAGCCTGACTTAGGGAGAGCGACAGGGCCTGAGTGAGGCCTAGCGTCAGGGCCTTAGCTAGGGACAGTGTCAGGGCATGACTTAGGAGCAACATAAGAGCCACGGTAGGATCAGCCTCAGGGGCTATGTTAAAGATATTATCAGGGCCTCTGTTAGGGACAGCCTCAAGGCCTCACTTAGGGAGAGCATCAGGGCTTCCTTAGGGAGAGTTTCAGGACCTTGGTAAGAGATGAGTTAGGATATTAGCTCAGGATAATGTCAGGACTTTAGATATTGATGGTAGCAGGGCCTACGTAAGGGACAGTGTCAAGGCGTTAGTTAGGAGTAACGGGTCCCTGATAGGTCCAGTGTCAGGTCCTCAGTTAGCAATAGTGTTAGGGCCTTAGTTAGGGACAGTGTCAGGGCCAGATGTAGGACGAGCATCTAGGCCTTAGTTCGGGACAGTTTCACGGTCTTGGGACTAAATTCAGTGCCTGAGGCAGGCACAACCTAAGGGCTTCAGTTAGCATAAGAGGCAGGACATTAGCTAGTGACAGTGTCAGTTTAACATGTAGGGATAGTGTCAGGAAATGACCTAAGGATAGTGTGAAGACCTTTGTTACTGAGACTCTCAGGGCCTTATTCAGAACCAGGGTTAGGGCTTCAGGTAGGGACAGCATCAGAGCCTGACTTAGGGAGAGCGATAGGGTCTGAGTGAGGCCTAGCATCAGACCCTTAGCTGGGGACACTGTCAGGGCATGACTTAGGAGCAGCCTCAGGGCTTCTGTTGGATCAGCCTTAGGGTCTTAGTTAAAGACATGACCAGGGTCTGAGTTAGGCACAGCATCAAGGCCTGAGTTAGTTAGGGCAAGCTGCAGGGCCTCACTTAGGGACAGCGTCAGGGCTTACTTTGGGACAGTTTCAGGACCTTGGTAAGACATGGGTCAGAATATTAGCTCCGGATAATGTCAGGACTTTAGATATTGATGGCAGCAGCCCTTAGTTAGAGACAGTGTCAGGCCCTGAGTTACGACTAGCATCAGAGCCTTTGTTAGGTACAATGTACGGGACTGAGTTAGGAGTAGAGTCAGGGCGTTAGTTAGTGACAGTGTCAGGGCCTGACTTCGGGAGAGCGACAGGGCCTGAGTGGGGCCTAGCGTCAGGCCCTTTGCTGGGCACACTGTCAGGGCATGACTTTGGAGCAGCATCAGCGTCTTTGCTGGATCAGCACTAAGGTCTTCGTGAAATACATGATCAGGGCCTGAGTTAGTCACAGCTTCAAGGCTTCAGTTAAGGAAAGCTTCAGGGCCTGAGTTAGGGACAGCCTCAGGTCTTCACTTTCGGACAGCGTCAGGGCTTACTTTGGGACAGTTTCAGGACCTTGGAAAGACATAGGTCAGGATATTAGCTCAGGATAATGTCAGGACTTTACATACTGATGGCAGCAGGGCCTTAGTTACAGACAGTTTCAGGGCCTGAGTTAGGCCTAGCATCAGTGACTTTGTTAGGTACAGTGTAAGGGACTGAGTTAGGAGTAGTGTCAGGGCCTTGCTTAGGGACAGTGTCAGGGTCTGAGTTAGGTGTACTGTCAGAGACCTAGTTAGGGACAGTGCTAGGGCCTGAGTTACGATTCGTGTCAAGGCCTTATGTAGGACCAATTTCAGGGCCTTAGTTTGGAGTAGCATCAGAGCCATTGTTAGGAACCGTATGAGGGCCTGAGTTAGGCGTACTGTCAGGGCCTTAGCTAGGGACAGTGTTAGGGCCTGAGTTAGGATTAGTGTCAAGGCCTTATTTAAGACCAATTTTAGGGCTTTAGTTTGGACTAGCAACAGAGCCTTTGTTAGGTATCATTTCGGGGCCTAAGTTAGGTGTAGTGTCAGGGCCATTGTTAGGGACAGTATCAGGGCCTGACTTAGGAGAAGTTCAGGGCCTTAGCCAGGGAAAGGGTCAGGGCCTTAGTAAGGGATATTATCAGGACCTGAATTAGCAGTATTGTCAAAAATCCTTAGTGAGGAAAGTTAGGAATAAGTCAGGACTCGGGCCCTGACACTGTCCTTAAATAAGGCCCTGACACTACTCGTAACACAGGCCCTGATCTGATTCCTATCATCGGCCCTGACACTGGTCTTAACTAAGGCCCTGACACTGGCCCTAACTAAAGCTGTGACGCTACTCTTAACTCAGGCACTGTCCCTAACAAAGCCTCTGACACTACTCCTAACTCAGGCCCTGACACTGTCTCTAACTAAGGCCCTGATACTACTACGAACTCAGCACTGGCACTGTCCCTAACTTAGGCCCTGACTCTACTCCTAACTCAGGAACTGACACTGTCACTAACTAAGGCCCTAACACTGTTCATAACTCACACCCTAACACTACTCCTAAATCATGCCCTGGCAATGTCCCTAACTAAGGCCTTGACACTATTCCTAATTCAGGCACTGATACAATACCTAAGGAAGGCCCTGACATTACTCCTAACTCAGGCCCTGGAAAGGTCCCTAACTAAGGCCGACAAAACTCCTAACTCAGGCACTGACACTGTCCCAAAATAAGGCCCTGAATCTATTCCTAAGTGAGGCGCTGATACAATACCTAACGAAGGCACTGATGCTACTCCTAACTAAGGCCCTGACACTACTCCTAACTCAGGCAATGACACAGTCCATAACTAAGGCCCTGACACTATTCCCAACTCAGGCACTGACAGTGTACGTAACTAAAACCCTGACACTACACCTAACTCAGGCACTGACAGTGTCCCTAACAAGAGCCCTCACACTACTCCCAAATCAGTCACTGACATTTTCCCTAATTGAGGCAATGATACTACTCCCAACTCAGGAACTAAGGCCCTGGATCATTGTGATGACAAGCGCCATGGAGCACTGTGATGACAAGGGTCATGGAGAATTGTGATGACAAGTGCATGGAGCATTGTGATGACAAGGGCCATGGAGAATTGTGATGACAGGGGTCATGGAGAATTGTGATGACAAGGGCCATGGAGCATTGTGATGACAGAGTTCATGGGGCATTGTGATGAAAGTGGTCATGGAGCATTGTGATGAAAATGGTCATGGAGCATTGTGATGAAAGTGGTCATGGAGGATTGTGATGAAAAGCACTATGGAGCATTGTGATGACAGGGGTCATGGAGCATTGTGAGGACAAGTGCCATGGAGCATTGTGATGATAGGAGTCATGTGGCATTGTGATGACAGGGATCTTGGAGCTTTGTGGTGAAAGGGGTCATGGAACATTGTGATTACAATGACCTGGAGCATTGTGATAACAAGGGTCATGGAGCATTGTGATGACAATCACCATGGATCATTGTGATTAGTGGGGTAATGGAGCATTGTCATGAAAGGGGTCATGGATAATTGTGATTACAGGGAATCGAGGAGCATTGTTTTGACAAGCTCCAGGGATCATTGTGATGAAAGGGGAAAAGGAGAATTGTGATGAAAGGAATCATGGATCATTGTGATGACAGGGATCATGGAGCATTGTTACGACAAGAGCGAAGGAGCACTGTGATGACAAGGGCCATCGATCATGGTGATGACAGGGGTCAGGGATCATTGTAATGACAGGGCTCATGGAGCATTGTGATCTCAATGGTCATGGAGAATGTTGATGAAAGGGGTCATGGAGCATTGTGCTGAAAGTGGTCATGGATCTTTGTGATGACATGCACCAGGGAGCATTGTGATGACAAGGGCCATGGATCATTGTGATGACAGTGGTTATGGAGCATTGTGATGAAAGGTGTCATGGCTCATTTTTATGACAGGGGCCCTGGAGCATTGTGATGACAGGGTTCATGGGGCATTGTGATGAAAAGGGCCCTGGATCATTGTGATGAAGGTGGTCATATGGCATTTTGAATGATAGGGGCCATGGAACATTGTGATGACAAGTTTCATGGAGCCTTGTAATGACAGGGTGCATGGAACATTGTGATGTCACCGCCATGTAGCATTTTAGACAAGGGTCAAGGAGTATTGTGATGATAAGTGCGTGGAACATTGCGAAGACAGGTGTCATGGAGCATTGTGATGATAAGGGCATGGAGCCTTGTGATGACAGGGGGCATGGAACATTGTAATGAAAGGGGGCATGGAACATTGTGATGAAAGTGGTCATGGAGCATTGTGATGAAAGACGTCTGGGAGCATTGTGATGAAAGGGGCCATGGGGCATTGCGATGAGAAGGGGTCATGGA
Organism: Balaenoptera physalus; assembly: GCF_965194825.1. Lineage (NCBI taxonomy): Eukaryota > Metazoa > Chordata > Mammalia > Artiodactyla > Balaenopteridae > Balaenoptera > Balaenoptera physalus. Next base: position 417,573 of record NW_028126104.1, on the reverse strand, counting down.
GCATTGTGATGACAAGCGCCATGGGGCATTGTGATGGCAAGAGCCATGGAATATTGTGATGAAAAGGGTCATGGACCACTGTGCTGAATGTGGTCATGGAGCATTGTGATGCAAAGCGCCATGGAGCATTGGGATGACAAGCGTCATGGAGCTTTGTGAGGAATTGTCTCATGGAACATTGTGATGACAGGGCTTGTGCAGCACTGTGATTACATTGAACATGGAGCATTGTGATGACAAAGGCCATGGAGCATTGTGATGAGAAGGGCATGGAGCATTGTGATGACAAAAGTCATAGAGCAGTGCGATGAAAGGATTAATGGAGCATTGTGATGAAAGGGGTCATGGAGCATTGTGATGACAGGGGGCATGGAGCACTGTGATGAAAGGGGTTATGGAGCACTGTGATTACAGGGGTAATTGTGATGCATTGTGATGAAAGGGGACATGAGAGAGGGGTAATGGAGCATTCTGATGAAAGTTTTCATGGCTCATTGTGATGAAAAGGGACATGGAGCACTGTGATTACAGGGGTAATTTAGACCATTGTGATAAACGGGGACCTGGAGCAATTTGATGACAGGGGTCATGGGGCATTGTGAAGGCATGGGCCATGAAGCATTGTGATGACAGGGGTAATTTGGCTTTGTGAATGAGAGGGGACCTGGAGCATTGTGATGACAAGGGTAATGGAGCATTATGATGACCGGGGTCATGGAGCATTGTGATGACAGGGGGCATGGAGCATTGTGATCACAAGAGCATGGAACATTGTGAGACAAGGATCATGGGCCAATGTGATGACATGGGGTATGGAGCATTGTGATGACAATGGTATGTAGCATTGCGATGACACGGGTCATGAAGCATTGCGATGAGAGTGGTCATGGAGCTTTGGGATGCCAGGGGTCATGGAGCATTGTGATGACAATGGTCATGGCACATTTTGATGAAAGGGGTCACGGAGCATTGTGACGGAAGGGGTCATGGAGCATTGTGATGACAGGGGTCATGGGGCATTGTGATGAAAAGGGTGTGGAGCATTGTGATGACAGTGGTCACGGAACATTGTGACGATAAGGGCATGGAGCCTAGTGAGGGACAGTCTAGCGGTCTTGGGACTAAATTCAGTGACTGAGGTAGGCACAGCATAAAGTCTTTAGTTAGCATAAGAGGTAGGATATTAGCTCGGGACAGGGTTACGGTGAAGGCTAGGAATCGTGTCAGGAAATGACTTAAGGATAGTGTGAAGACCTTTGTTACTGAGAATATCAGGGCCTTATTCAGAACAAGTGTTAGGGCTTCAGGCAGGGACAGTATCAGGGCCTGACTTAGGGAGAGCGACAGGGTCTGAGTGAGGCCTAATGTCAGGCCCTTAGCTGGGGACACTGTCAGGGAGTGACTTAGGAGCAGCATCAGTGCCTTTGTTGGATCAGCTTTAGGCTCTTAGTTAAAGATGACCAGAGCCCTAGTTAGTCACAGCGTCAAGGCCTCAGTTAGGGAAAGCTTCAGGGCCTGAGTTACGGACAGCCTCAGGTCTTCACTTAAAGACAGCGACAGGGCTTTCTTAGGGAGAGTGTCAAGACCTTGGTTAGAAATGGGTCCGGATATTATCTCAGGAGAGTGTCAGGATTTTAGTTATTGCTGGCAGCAGGGCCTATATTAGGGACAGATTCTGGGCCTTTGTTAGAGACAGTGTCATGGCCTTAGTTAGGAGTAGTCAGGGCCTTAGTTAGGGAGAGCATTAGGGTTTCAGTCAGCATAAGATGCAGGAGATTATCTCGGGACAGAGTCAGGTTCCAGGCCAGAGATAGTGAAAGGAAATGACCAAGGGATAACGAGAAGACCTTAGTCATTGAGAGCATCAGGGCCTTAGTTAGCAGCAGCGTGAGGGCCTTAATCAGGACCAGTGCCAGGGCTTGATGTACGGACAGCGTCAGAGCCTAACTAAGGTAAAGCAACAGGGCCTAAGTGAGGCCTATCTTTGGGGCCTGAGTAAGGGACAGTATCAGGGCATGACTTAGGAGCAGCAGAAAGGCCTCTGTAGGATCAGCATTAGGGTCTTCGTTAAAGATATTATCAGGGCCTCTGTTAGGGACAGCCTCAAGGTCTCACTTAGGGACAGCGTCAGGGCTTACTTTGGGAAAGTTTCAGGACCTTGGGAAGACATGGGTCAGGATATTAGCTCAGGATAATGTCAGGTGTTCAGATATTGACGGCAGCAGGGCCTTAGTTAGAGGCAGTGTCAGGCCTAAGTTAGGACTAGCATCAGAGCCTTTGTTAGGTACAGTGTCAGTGACTGAGTTAGGTGTAGTGTCAGGGCCTTAGTTAGGGACAGTGTCAGGACCTGCGTTAGGACGAGCCTCCAGGCCTCAGTTAGGGACAGGTTCACGGCCTCGGACCTAAATTCAGGGCCTCATTTAGGGACAGAATCACAGATTTAGCTAGCATAAGAGGATCTACAGCTGAAAGCAACTTGAACACCACCACAAGCAGAAGCAGAAGTGAACCATGCACGCCCCTATGAAGGAATATTCCACAGCAGTTGAGTACATTTTGTTTGAAGTTAGTAACACTCTAAAAATGATGTTTTTAAGAAAACCACATTCAGAAGATGAAAGATTCTCGTTCTAAAGAATCTCTTTAGCTAATCTCGACATTAGCTAAAGAGAAGGTTAGGTTAAGATCTAGGGATAGTGTCAGGAAATGACCTAGGGATAGTGTCAAGACCTTAGTTACTTAGAGCATCAGGGCCTAATTAAGGACCAGTAAGTGTCAGGGCTTCGGGTAGGGACAGCGTCAGAGCCTGACTTAGGGAGAGCGACAGGGCCTGAGTGAGGCCTAGCGTCAGGGCCTTAGCTAGGGACAGTGTCAGGGCATGACTTAGGAGCAACATAAGAGCCACGGTAGGATCAGCCTCAGGGGCTATGTTAAAGATATTCTCAGGGCCTCTGTTAGGGACAGCCTCAAGGCCTCACTTAGGGAGAGCATCAGGGCTTCCTTAGGGAGAGTTTCAGGACCTTGGTAAGAGATGAGTTAGGATATTAGCTCAGGATAATGTCAGGACTTTAGATATTGATGGTAGCAGGGCCTACGTAAGGGACAGTGTCAAGGCGTTAGTTAGGAGTAGCGGGCCCCTGATAGGTCCAGTGTCAGGTCCTCAGTTAGCAATAGTGTTAGGGCCTTAGTTAGGGACAGTGTCAGGGCCAGATGTAGGACGAGCATCTAGGCCTTAGTTCGGGACAGTTTCACGGTCTTGGGACTAAATTCAGTGCCTGAGGCAGGCACAACCTAAGGGCTTCAGTTAGCATAAGAGGCAGGACATTAGCTAGTGACAGTGTCAGTTTAACATGTAGGGATAGTGTCAGGAAATGACCTAAGGATAGTGTGAAGAACTTTGTTACTGAGACTCTCAGGGCCTTATTCAGAACCAGGGTTAGGGCTTCAGGTAGGGACAGCATCAGAGCCTGACTTAGGGAGAGCGATAGGGTCTGAGTGAGGCCTAGCATCAGACCCTTAGCTGGGGACACTGTCAGGGCATGACTTAGGAGCAGCCTCAGGGCTTCTGTTGGATCAGCCTTAGGGTCTTAGTTAAAGACATGACCAGGGTCTGAGTTAGTCACAGCATCAAGGCCTGAGTTAGTTAGGGAAAGCTGCAGGGCCTCACTTAGGGACAGCGTCAGGGCTTACTTTGGGACAGTTTCAGGACCTTGGTAAGACGTGGGTCAGAATATTAGCTCCGGATAATGTCAGGACTTTAGATATTGATGGCAGCAGCCCTTAGTTAGAGACAGTGTCAGGCCCTGAGTTACGACTAGCATCAGAGCCTTTGTTAGGTACAATGTACGGGACTGAGTTAGGAGTAGAGTCAGGGCGTTAGTTAGTGACAGTGTCAGGGCCTGACTTCGGGAGAGCGACAGGGCCTGAGTGGGGCCTAGCGTCAGGCCCTTTGCTGGGCACACTGTCAGGGCATGACTTTGGAGCAGCATCAGCGTCTTTGCTGGATCAGCACTAAGGTCTTCGTGAAATACATGATCAGGGCCTGATTTAGTCACAGCTTTAAGGCTTCAGTTAAGGAAAGCTTCAGGGCCTGAGTTAGGGACAGCCTCAGGTCTTCACTTTCGGACAGCGTCAGGGCTTACTTTGGGACAGTTTCAGGACCTTGGAAAGACATAGGTCAGGATATTAGCTCAGGATAATGTCAGGACTTTACATACTGATGGCAGCAGGGCCTTAGTTACAGACAGTTTCAGGGCCTGAGTTAGGCCTAGCATCAGTGACTTTGTTAGGTACAGTGTAAGGGACTGAGTTAGGAGTAGTGTCAGGGCCTTGCTTAGGGACAGTGTCAGGGTCTGAGTTAGGTGTACTGTCAGAGACCTAGTTAGGGACAGTGCTAGGGCCTGAGTTACGATTCGTGTCAAGGCCTTATTTAGGACCAATGTCAGGGCCTTAGTTTGGAGTAGCATCAGAGCCATTGTTAGGAATCGTATGAGGGCCTGAGTTAGGCGTACTGTCAGGGCCTTAGCTAGGGACAGTGTTAGGGCCTGAGTTAGGATTAGTGTCAAGGCCTTATTTAAGACCAATTTTAGGGCTTTAGTTTGGACTAGCAACAGAGCCTTTGTTAGGTATCATTTCGGGGCCTAAGTTAGGTGTAGTGTCAGGGCCATTGTTAGGGACAGTATCAGGGCCTGACTTCGGAGAAGTTCAGGGCCTTAGGCAGGGAAAGGGTCAGGGCCTTAGTAAGGGATATTATCAGGACCTGAATTAGCAGTAGTGTCAAAAATCCTTAGTGAGGAAAGTTAGGAATAAGTCAGGACTCAGGCCCTGACACTGTCCTTAACTAAGGCCCTGACACTACTCGTAACACAGGCCCTGATCTGATTCCTATCATAGGCCCTGACACTGGTCTTAACTAAGGCCCTGACACTGGCCCTAACTAAAGCTGTGACGCTACTCTTAACTCAGGCACTGACACTGTCCCTAACAAAGCCTCTGACACTACTCCTAACTCAGGCCCTGACACTGTCTCTAACTAAGGCCCTGATACTACTACGAACTCAGCACTGGCACTGTCCCTAACTTAGGCCCTGACTCTATTCCTAACTCAGGAACTGACACTGTCACTAACTAAGGCCCTGACACTGTTCATAACTCACACCCTAACACTACTCCTAAATCATGCCCTGGCAATGTCCCTAACTAAGGCCTTGACACTATTCCTAATTCAGGCACTGATACAATACCTAAGGAAGGCCCTGACATTACTCCTAACTCAGGCCCTGGAAAGGTCCCTAACTAAGGCCGACAAAACTCCTAACTCAGGCACTGACACTGTCCCAAAATAAGGCCCTGAATCTATTCCTAAGTGAGGCGCTGATACAATACCTAACGAAGGCACTGATGCTACTCCTAACTAAGGCCCTGACACTACTCCTAACTCAGGCAATGACACAGTCCATAACTAAGGCCCTGACACTATTCCCAACTCAGGCACTGACAGTGTACGTAACTAAAACCCTGACACTACACCTAACTCAGGCACTGACAGTGTCCCTAACAAGAGCCCTCACACTACTCCCAAATCAGTCACTGACATTTTCCCTAATTGAGGCAATGATACTACTCCCAACTCAGGAACTAAGGCCCTGGATCATTGTGATGACAAGCGCCATGGAGCACTGTGATGACAAGGGTCATGGAGAATTGTGATGACAAGTGCATGGAGCATTGTGATGACAAGGGCCATGGAGAATTGTGATGACAGGGGTCATGGAGAATTGTGATGACAAGGGCCATGGAGCATTGTGATGACAGAGTTCATGGGGCATTGTGATGAAAGTGGTCATGGAGCATTGTGATGAAAATGGTCATGGAGCATTGTGATGAAAGTGGTCATGGAGGATTGTGATGAAAAGCACTATGGAGCATTGTGATGACAGGGGTCATGGAGCATTGTGAGGACAAGTGCCATGGAGCATTGTGATGATAGGAGTCATGTGGCATTGTGATGACAGGGATCTTGGAGCTTTGTGGTGAAAGGGGTCATGGAACATTGTGATTACAATGACCTGGAGCATTGTGATAACAAGGGTCATGGAGCATTGTGATGACAATCACCATGGATCATTGTGATTAGTGGGGTAATGGAGCATTGTCATGAAAGGGGTCATGGATAATTGTGATTACAGGGAATCGAGGAGCATTGTTTTGACAAGCTCCAGGGATCATTGTGATGAAAGGGGAAAAGGAGAATTGTGATGAAAGGAATCATGGATCATTGTGATGACAGGGATCATGGAGCATTGTTACGACAAGAGCGAAGGAGCACTGTGATGACAAGGGCCATCGATCATGGTGATGACAGGGGTCAGGGAGCATTGTAATGACAGGGCTCATGGAGCATTGTGATCTCAATGGTCATGGAGAATGTTGATGAAAGGGGTCATGGAGCATTGTGCTGAAAGTGGTCATGGATCTTTGTGATGACATGCACCAGGGAGCATTGTGATGACAAGGGCCATGGATCATTGTGATGACAGTGGTTATGGAGCATTGTGATGAAAGGTGTCATGGCTCATTGTGATGACAGGGGCCCTGGAGCATTGTGATGACAGGGTTCATGGGGCATTGTGATGAAAAGGGCCTTGGATCATTGTGATGAAGGTGGTCATATGGCATTTTGAATGATAGGGGCCATGGAACATTGTGATGACAAGTTTCATGGAGCCTTGTAATGACAGGGTGCATGGAACATTGTGATGTCACCGCCATGTAGCATTTTAGACAAGGGTCAAGGAGTATTGTGATGATAAGTGCGTGGAACATTGCGAAGACAGGTGTCATGGAGCATTGTGATGATAAGGGCATGGAGCCTTGTGATGACAGGGGGCATGGAACATTGTAATGAAAGGGGGCATGGAACATTGTGATGAAAGTGGTCATGGAGCATTGTGATGAAAGACGTCTGGGAGCATTGTGATGAAAGGGGCCATGGGGCATTGCGATGAGAAGGGGTCATGGAGCATTGTGATGACAAGCGCCATGGGGCATTGTGATGGCAAGAGCCATGGAATATTGTGATGAAAAGGGTCATGGACCACTGTGCTGAATGTGGTCATGGAGCATTGTGATGCAAAGCGCCATGGAGCATTGGGATGACAAGCGTCATGGAGCTTTGTGAGGAATTGTCTCATGGAACATTGTGATGACAGGGCTTGTGCAGCACTGTGATTACATTGAACATGGAGCATTGTGATGACAAAGGCCATGGAGCATTGTGATGAGAAGGGCATGGAGCATTGTGATGACAAAAGTCATAGAGCAGTGCGATGAAAGGATTAATGGAGCATTGTGATGAAAGGGGTCATGGAGCATTGTGATGACAGGGGGCATGGAGCACTGTGATGAAAGGGGTTATGGAGCACTGTGATTACAGGGGTAATTGTGATGCATTGTGATGAAAGGGGACATGAGAGAGGGGTAATGGAGCATTCTGATGAAAGTTTTCATGGCTCATTGTGATGAAAAGGGACATGGAGCACTGTGATTACAGGGGTAATTTAGACCATTGTGATAAACGGGGACCTGGAGCAATTTGATGACAGGGGTCATGGGGCATTGTGAAGGCATGGGCCATGAAGCATTGTGATGACAGGGGTAATTTGGCTTTGTGAATGAGAGGGGACCTGGAGCATTGTGATGACAAGGGTAATGGAGCATTATGATGACCGGGGTCATGGAGCATTGTGATGACAGGGGGCATGGAGCATTGTGATCACAAGAGCATGGAACATTGTGAGACAAGGATCATGGGCCAATGTGATGACATGGGGTATGGAGCATTGTGATGACAATGGTATGTAGCATTGCGATGACACGGGTCATGAAGCATTGCGATGAGAGTGGTCATGGAGCTTTGGGATGCCAGGGGTCATGGAGCATTGTGATGACAATGGTCATGGCACATTTTGATGAAAGGGGTCACGGAGCATTGTGACGGAAGGGGTCATGGAGCATTGTGATGACAGGGGTCATGGGGCATTGTGATGAAAAGGGTGTGGAGCATTGTGATGACAGTGGTCACGGAACATTGTGACGATAAGGGCATGGAGCCTAGTGAGGGACAGTCTAGCGGTCTTGGGACTAAATTCAGTGACTGAGGTAGGCACAGCATAAAGTCTTTAGTTAGCATAAGAGGTAGGATATTAGCTCGGGACAGGGTTACGGTGAAGGCTAGGAATCGTGTCAGGAAATGACTTAAGGATAGTGTGAAGACCTTTGTTACTGAGAATATCAGGGCCTTATTCAGAACAAGTGTTAGGGCTTCAGGCAGGGACAGTATCAGGGCCTGACTTAGGGAGAGCGACAGGGTCTGAGTGAGGCCTAATGTCAGGCCCTTAGCTGGGGACACTGTCAGGGAGTGACTTAGGAGCAGCATCAGTGCCTTTGTTGGATCAGCTTTAGGCTCTTAGTTAAAGATGACCAGAGCCCTAGTTAGTCACAGCGTCAAGGCCTCAGTTAGGGAAAGCTTCAGGGCCTGAGTTACGGACAGCCTCAGGTCTTCACTTAAAGACAGCGACAGGGCTTTCTTAGGGAGAGTGTCAAGACCTTGGTTAGAAATGGGTCCGGATATTATCTCAGGAGAGTGTCAGGATTTTAGTTATTGCTGGCAGCAGGGCCTATATTAGGGACAGATTCTGGGCCTTTGTTAGAGACAGTGTCATGGCCTTAGTTAGGAGTAGTCAGGGCCTTAGTTAGGGAGAGCATTAGGGTTTCAGTCAGCATAAGATGCAGGAGATTATCTCGGGACAGAGTCAGGTTCCAGGCCAGAGATAGTGAAAGGAAATGACCAAGGGATAACGAGAAGACCTTAGTCATTGAGAGCATCAGGGCCTTAGTTAGCAGCAGCGTGAGGGCCTTAATCAGGACCAGTGCCAGGGCTTGATGTACGGACAGCGTCAGAGCCTAACTAAGGTAAAGCAACAGGGCCTAAGTGAGGCCTATCTTTGGGGCCTGAGTAAGGGACAGTATCAGGGCATGACTTAGGAGCAGCAGAAAGGCCTCTGTAGGATCAGCATTAGGGTCTTCGTTAAAGATATTATCAGGGCCTCTGTTAGGGACAGCCTCAAGGTCTCACTTAGGGACAGCGTCAGGGCTTACTTTGGGAAAGTTTCAGGACCTTGGGAAGACATGGGTCAGGATATTAGCTCAGGATAATGTCAGGTGTTCAGATATTGACGGCAGCAGGGCCTTAGTTAGAGGCAGTGTCAGGCCTAAGTTAGGACTAGCATCAGAGCCTTTGTTAGGTACAGTGTCAGTGACTGAGTTAGGTGTAGTGTCAGGGCCTTAGTTAGGGACAGTGTCAGGACCTGCGTTAGGACGAGCCTCCAGGCCTCAGTTAGGGACAGGTTCACGGCCTCGGACCTAAATTCAGGGCCTCATTTAGGGACAGAATCACAGATTTAGCTAGCATAAGAGGATCTACAGCTGAAAGCAACTTGAACACCACCACAAGCAGAAGCAGAAGTGAACCATGCACGCCCCTATGAAGGAATATTCCACAGCAGTTGAGTACATTTTGTTTGAAGTTAGTAACACTCTAAAAATGATGTTTTTAAGAAAACCACATTCAGAAGATGAAAGATTCTCGTTCTAAAGAATCTCTTTAGCTAATCTCGACATTAGCTAAAGAGAAGGTTAGGTTAAGATCTAGGGATAGTGTCAGGAAATGACCTAGGGATAGTGTCAAGACCTTAGTTACTTAGAGCATCAGGGCCTAATTAAGGACCAGTAAGTGTCAGGGCTTCGGGTAGGGACAGCGTCAGAGCCTGACTTAGGGAGAGCGACAGGGCCTGAGTGAGGCCTAGCGTCAGGGCCTTAGCTAGGGACAGTGTCAGGGCATGACTTAGGAGCAACATAAGAGCCACGGTAGGATCAGCCTCAGGGGCTATGTTAAAGATATTCTCAGGGCCTCTGTTAGGGACAGCCTCAAGGCCTCACTTAGGGAGAGCATCAGGGCTTCCTTAGGGAGAGTTTCAGGACCTTGGTAAGAGATGAGTTAGGATATTAGCTCAGGATAATGTCAGGACTTTAGATATTGATGGTAGCAGGGCCTACGTAAGGGACAGTGTCAAGGCGTTAGTTAGGAGTAGCGGGCCCCTGATAGGTCCAGTGTCAGGTCCTCAGTTAGCAATAGTGTTAGGGCCTTAGTTAGGGACAGTGTCAGGGCCAGATGTAGGACGAGCATCTAGGCCTTAGTTCGGGACAGTTTCACGGTCTTGGGACTAAATTCAGTGCCTGAGGCAGGCACAACCTAAGGGCTTCAGTTAGCATAAGAGGCAGGACATTAGCTAGTGACAGTGTCAGTTTAACATGTAGGGATAGTGTCAGGAAATGACCTAAGGATAGTGTGAAGAACTTTGTTACTGAGACTCTCAGGGCCTTATTCAGAACCAGGGTTAGGGCTTCAGGTAGGGACAGCATCAGAGCCTGACTTAGGGAGAGCGATAGGGTCTGAGTGAGGCCTAGCATCAGACCCTTAGCTGGGGACACTGTCAGGGCATGACTTAGGAGCAGCCTCAGGGCTTCTGTTGGATCAGCCTTAGGGTCTTAGTTAAAGACATGACCAGGGTCTGAGTTAGTCACAGCATCAAGGCCTGAGTTAGTTAGGGAAAGCTGCAGGGCCTCACTTAGGGACAGCGTCAGGGCTTACTTTGGGACAGTTTCAGGACCTTGGTAAGACGTGGGTCAGAATATTAGCTCCGGATAATGTCAGGACTTTAGATATTGATGGCAGCAGCCCTTAGTTAGAGACAGTGTCAGGCCCTGAGTTACGACTAGCATCAGAGCCTTTGTTAGGTACAATGTACGGGACTGAGTTAGGAGTAGAGTCAGGGCGTTAGTTAGTGACAGTGTCAGGGCCTGACTTCGGGAGAGCGACAGGGCCTGAGTGGGGCCTAGCGTCAGGCCCTTTGCTGGGCACACTGTCAGGGCATGACTTTGGAGCAGCATCAGCGTCTTTGCTGGATCAGCACTAAGGTCTTCGTGAAATACATGATCAGGGCCTGATTTAGTCACAGCTTTAAGGCTTCAGTTAAGGAAAGCTTCAGGGCCTGAGTTAGGGACAGCCTCAGGTCTTCACTTACGGACAGCGTCAGGGCTTACTTTGGGACAGTTTCAGGACCTTGGAAAGACATAGGTCAGGATATTAGCTCAGGATAATGTCAGGACTTTACATACTGATGGCAGCAGGGCCTTAGTTACAGACAGTTTCAGGGCCTGAGTTAGGCCTAGCATCAGTGACTTTGTTAGGTACAGTGTAAGGGACTGAGTTAGGAGTAGTGTCAGGGCCTTGCTTAGGGACAGTGTCAGGGTCTGAGTTAGGTGTACTGTCAGAGACCTAGTTAGGGACAGTGCTAGGGCCTGAGTTACGATTCGTGTCAAGGCCTTATTTAGGACCAATGTCAGGGCCTTAGTTTGGAGTAGCATCAGAGCCATTGTTAGGAATCGTATGAGGGCCTGAGTTAGGCGTACTGTCAGGGCCTTAGCTAGGGACAGTGTTAGGGCCTGAGTTAGGATTAGTGTCAAGGCCTTATTTAAGACCAATTTTAGGGCTTTAGTTTGGACTAGCAACAGAGCCTTTGTTAGGTATCATTTCGGGGCCTAAGTTAGGTGTAGTGTCAGGGCCATTGTTAGGGACAGTATCAGGGCCTGACTTCGGAGAAGTTCAGGGCCTTAGGCAGGGAAAGGGTCAGGGCCTTAGTAAGGGATATTATCAGGACCTGAATTAGCAGTAGTGTCAAAAATCCTTAGTGAGGAAAGTTAGGAATAAGTCAGGACTCAGGCCCTGACACTGTCCTTAACTAAGGCCCTGACACTACTCGTAACACAGGCCCTGATCTGATTCCTATCATAGGCCCTGACACTGGTCTTAACTAAGGCCCTGACACTGGCCCTAACTAAAGCTGTGACGCTACTCTTAACTCAGGCACTGACACTGTCCCTAACAAAGCCTCTGACACTACTCCTAACTCAGGCCCTGACACTGTCTCTAACTAAGGCCCTGATACTACTACGAACTCAGCACTGGCACTGTCCCTAACTTAGGCCCTGACTCTATTCCTAACTCAGGAACTGACACTGTCACTAACTAAGGCCCTGACACTGTTCATAACTCACACCCTAACACTACTCCTAAATCATGCCCTGGCAATGTCCCTAACTAAGGCCTTGACACTATTCCTAATTCAGGCACTGATACAATACCTAAGGAAGGCCCTGACATTACTCCTAACTCAGGCCCTGGAAAGGTCCCTAACTAAGGCCGACAAAACTCCTAACTCAGGCACTGACACTGTCCCAAAATAAGGCCCTGAATCTATTCCTAAGTGAGGCGCTGATACAATACCTAACGAAGGCACTGATGCTACTCCTAACTAAGGCCCTGACACTACTCCTAACTCAGGCAATGACACAGTCCATAACTAAGGCCCTGACACTATTCCCAACTCAGGCACTGACAGTGTACGTAACTAAAACCCTGACACTACACCTAACTCAGGCACTGACAGTGTCCCTAACAAGAGCCCTCACACTACTCCCAAATCAGTCACTGACATTTTCCCTAATTGAGGCAATGATACTACTCCCAACTCAGGAACTAAGGCCCTGGATCATTGTGATGACAAGCGCCATGGAGCACTGTGATGACAAGGGTCATGGAGAATTGTGATGACAAGTGCATGGAGCATTGTGATGACAAGGGCCATGGAGAATTGTGATGACAGGGGTCATGGAGAATTGTGATGACAAGGGCCATGGAGCATTGTGATGACAGAGTTCATGGGGCATTGTGATGAAAGTGGTCATGGAGCATTGTGATGAAAATGGTCATGGAGCATTGTGATGAAAGTGGTCATGGAGGATTGTGATGAAAAGCACTATGGAGCATTGTGATGACAGGGGTCATGGAGCATTGTGAGGACAAGTGCCATGGAGCATTGTGATGATAGGAGTCATGTGGCATTGTGATGACAGGGATCTTGGAGCTTTGTGGTGAAAGGGGTCATGGAACATTGTGATTACAATGACCTGGAGCATTGTGATAACAAGGGTCATGGAGCATTGTGATGACAATCACCATGGATCATTGTGATTAGTGGGGTAATGGAGCATTGTCATGAAAGGGGTCATGGATAATTGTGATTACAGGGAATCGAGGAGCATTGTTTTGACAAGCTCCAGGGATCATTGTGATGAAAGGGGAAAAGGAGAATTGTGATGAAAGGAATCATGGATCATTGTGATGACAGGGATCATGGAGCATTGTTACGACAAGAGCGAAGGAGCACTGTGATGACAAGGGCCATCGATCATGGTGATGACAGGGGTCAGGGAGCATTGTAATGACAGGGCTCATGGAGCATTGTGATCTCAATGGTCATGGAGAATGTTGATGAAAGGGGTCATGGAGCATTGTGCTGAAAGTGGTCATGGATCTTTGTGATGACATGCACCAGGGAGCATTGTGATGACAAGGGCCATGGATCATTGTGATGACAGTGGTTATGGAGCATTGTGATGAAAGGTGTCATGGCTCATTGTGATGACAGGGGCCCTGGAGCATTGTGATGACAGGGTTCATGGGGCATTGTGATGAAAAGGGCCTTGGATCATTGTGATGAAGGTGGTCATATGGCATTTTGAATGATAGGGGCCATGGAACATTGTGATGACAAGTTTCATGGAGCCTTGTAATGACAGGGTGCATGGAACATTGTGATGTCACCGCCATGTAGCATTTTAGACAAGGGTCAAGGAGTATTGTGATGATAAGTGCGTGGAACATTGCGAAGACAGGTGTCATGGAGCATTGTGATGATAAGGGCATGGAGCCTTGTGATGACAGGGGGCATGGAACATTGTAATGAAAGGGGGCATGGAACATTGTGATGAAAGTGGTCATGGAGCATTGTGATGAAAGACGTCTGGGAGCATTGTGATGAAAGGGGCCATGGGGCATTGCGATGAGAAGGGGTCATGGAGCATTGTGATGACAAGCGCCATGGGGCATTGTGATGGCAAGAGCCATGGAATATTGTGATGAAAAGGGTCATGGACCACTGTGCTGAATGTGGTCATGGAGCATTGTGATGCAAAGCGCCATGGAGCATTGGGATGACAAGCGTCATGGAGCTTTGTGAGGAATTGTCTCATGGAACATTGTGATGACAGGGCTTGTGCAGCACTGTGATTACATTGAACATGGAGCATTGTGATGACAAAGGCCATGGAGCATTGTGATGAGAAGGGCATGGAGCATTGTGATGACAAAAGTCATAGAGCAGTGCGATGAAAGGATTAATGGAGCATTGTGATGAAAGGGGTCATGGAGCATTGTGATGACAGGGGGCATGGAGCACTGTGATGAAAGGGGTTATGGAGCACTGTGATTACAGGGGTAATTGTGATGCATTGTGATGAAAGGGGACATGAGAGAGGGGTAATGGAGCATTCTGATGAAAGTTTTCATGGCTCATTGTGATGAAAAGGGGCATGGAGCATTGTGAGGAAAAGGGTTATGGAGCACTGTGATTACAGGGGTAATTTAGAGCATTGTGATAAATGGGGACCTGGAGCAATTTGATGACAGGGGTCATGGGGCATTGTGAGGGCAAGGACCATGAAGCATTGTGATGACAGGGGTAATTTGGCTTTGTGAATGACAGGGGACCTGGAGCATTGTGATGACAAGGGTAATGGAGCATTATGATGACCGGGGTCATGGAGCATTGTGATGACAGGGGGCATGGAGCATTGTGATCACAAGAGCATGGAACATTGTGAGACAAGGGTCATGGGCCAATGTGATGACATGGGGTATGGAGCATTGTGATGACAATGGTATGTAGCATTGCGATGACACGGGTCATGAAGCATTGCGATGAGAGTGGTCATGGAGCTTTGGGATGCCAGGGGTCATGGAGCATTGTGATGACAATGGCCATGGCGCATTTTGATGAAAGGGGTCACGGAGCATTGTGACGGAAGGGGTCATGGAGCATTGTGATGACAGGGGTCATGGGGCATTGTGATGAAAAGGGCGTGGAGCATTGTGATGACAGTGGTCACGGAACATTGTGACGATAAGGGCATGGAGCCTAGTGAGGGACAGTCTAGCGGTCTTGGGACTAAATTCAGTGACTGAGGTAGGCACAGCATAAAGTCTTTAGTTAGCATAAGAGGTAGGATATTAGCTCGGGACAGGGTTACGGTGAAGGCTAGGAATCGTGTCAGGAACTGACCTAAGGATAGTGTGAAGACCTTTGTTACTGAGAATATCAGGGCCTTATTCAGAACCAGTGTTAGGGCTTCAGGCAGGGACAGTATCAGGGCCTGACTTAGGGAGAGCGACAGGGTCTGAGTGAGGCCTAATGTCAGGCCCTTAGCTGGGGACACTGTCAGGGAGTGACTTAGGAGCAGCATCAGTGCCTTTGTTGGATCAGCTTTAGGCTCTTAGTTAAAGATGACCAGAGCCCTAGTTAGTCACAGCGTCAAGGCTTCAGTTAGGGAAAGCTTCAGGGCCTGAGTTACGGACAGCCTCAGGTCTTCACTTAAAGACAGCGACAGGGCTTTCTTAGGGAGAGTGTCAAGACCTTGGTTAGAAATGGGTCAGGATATTATCTCAGGAGAGTGTCAGGATTTTAGTTATTGCTGGCAGCAGGGCCTATATTAGGGACAGATTCTGGGCCTTTGTTAGAGACAGTGTCATGGCCTTAGTTAGGAGTAGTCAGGGCCTTAGTTAGGGAGAGCATTAGGGTTTCAGTCAGCATAAGATGCAGGAGATTATCTCGGGACAGAGTCAGGTTCCAGGCCAGAGATAGTGAAAGGAAATGACCAAGGGATAACGAGAAGACCGTAGTCATTGAGAGCATCAGGGCCTTAGTTAGCAGCAGCGTGAGGGCCTTAATCAGGACCAGTGCCAGGGCTTGATGTACGGACAGCGTCAGAGCCTAACTAAGGTACAGCAACAGGGCCTAAGTGAGGGCTATCTTTGGGGCCTGAGTAAGGGACAGTATCAGGGCATGACTTAGGAGCAGCAGAAAGGCCTCTGTAGGATCAGCATTAGGGTCTTCGTTAAAGATATTATCAGGGCCTCTGTTAGGGACAGCCTCAAGGTCTCACTTAGGGACAGCGTCAGGGCTTACTTTGGGAAAGTTTCAGGACCTTGGGAAGACATGGGTCAGGATATTAGCTCAGGAAAATGTCAGGTGTTCAGATATTGACGGCAGCAGGGCCTTAGTTAGAGGCAGTGTCAGGCCTAAGTTAGGACTAGCATCAGAGCCTTTGTTAGGTACAGTGTCAGTGACTGAGTTAGGTGTAGTGTCAGGGCCTTAGTTAGGGACAGTGTCAGGACCTGCGTTAGGACGAGCCTCCAGGCCTCAGTTAGGGACAGGTTCACGGCCTCGGACCTAAATTCATGGCCTCATTTAGGGACAGAATCACAGATTTAGCTAGCATAAGAGGACCTACAGCTGAAAGCAACTTGAACACCACCACAAGCAGATGCAGAAGTGAACCATGCACGCCCCTATGAAGGAATATTCCACAGCAGTTGAGTACATTTTGTTTAAAGTTAGTAACACTATAAAAATGATGTTTTTAAGAAAACCATATTCAGAAGATGAAAGAATCTCGTTCTAAAGAATCTCTTTAGCTAATCTCGACATTAGCTAAAGAGAAGGTTAGGTTAAGATCTAGGGATAGTGTCAGGAAATGACCTAGGGATAGTGTCAAGACCTTAGTTACTTAGAGCATCAGGGCCTAATTAAGGACCAGTAAGTGTCAGGGCTTCGGGTAGGGACAGCGTCAGAGCCTGACTTTGGGAGAGCGACAGGGCCTGAGTGAGGCCTAGCGTCAGGGCCTTAGCTAGGGACAGTGTCAGGGCATGACTTAGGAGCAACATAAGAGCCACGGTAGGATCAGCCTCAGGGGCTATGTTAAAGATATTATCAGGGCCTCTGTTAGGGACAGCCTCAAGGCCTCACTTAGGGAGAGCATCAGGGCTTCCTTAGGGAGAGTTTCAGGACCTTGGTAAGAGATGAGTTAGGATATTAGCTCAGGATAATGTCAGGACTTTAGATATTGATGGTAGCAGGGCCTACGTAAGGGACAGTGTCAAGGCGTTAGTTAGGAGTAACGGGTCCCTGATAGGTCCAGTGTCAGGTCCTCAGTTAGCAATAGTGTTAGGGCCTTAGTTAGGGACAGTGTCAGGGCCAGATGTAGGACGAGCATCTAGGCCTTAGTTCGGGACAGTTTCACGGTCTTGGGACTAAATTCAGTGCCTGAGGCAGGCACAACCTAAGGGCTTCAGTTAGCATAAGAGGCAGGACATTAGCTAGTGACAGTGTCAGTTTAACATGTAGGGATAGTGTCAGGAAATGACCTAAGGATAGTGTGAAGACCTTTGTTACTGAGACTCTCAGGGCCTTATTCAGAACCAGGGTTAGGGCTTCAGGTAGGGACAGCATCAGAGCCTGACTTAGGGAGAGCGATAGGGTCTGAGTGAGGCCTAGCATCAGACCCTTAGCTGGGGACACTGTCAGGGCATGACTTAGGAGCAGCCTCAGGGCTTCTGTTGGATCAGCCTTAGGGTCTTAGTTAAAGACATAACCAGGGTCTGAGTTAGGCACAGCATCAAGGCCTGAGTTAGTTAGGGAAAGCTGCAGGGCCTCACTTAGGGACAGCGTCAGGGCTTACTTTGGGACAGTTTCAGGACCTTGGTAAGACATGGGTCAGAATATTAGCTCCGGATAATGTCAGGACTTTAGATATTGATGGCAGCAGCCCTTAGTTAGAGACAGTGTCAGGCCCTGAGTTACGACTAGCATCAGAGCCTTTGTTAGGTACAATGTACGGGACTGAGTTAGGAGTAGAGTCAGGGCGTTAGTTAGTGACAGTGTCAGGGCCTGACTTCGGGAGAGCGACAGGGCCTGAGTGGGGCCTAGCGTCAGGCCCTTTGCTGGGCACACTGTCAGGGCATGACTTTGGAGCAGCATCAGCGTCTTTGCTGGATCAGCACTAAGGTCTTCGTGAAATACATGATCAGGGCCTGAGTTAGTCACAGCTTCAAGGCTTCAGTTAAGGAAAGCTTCAGGGCCTGAGTTAGGGACAGCCTCAGGTCTTCACTTACGGACAGCGTCAGGGCTTACTTTGGGACAGTTTCAGGACCTTGGAAAGACATAGGTCAGGATATTAGCTCAGGATAATGTCAGGACTTTACATACTGATGGCAGCAGGGCCTTAGTTACAGACAGTTTCAGGGCCTGAGTTAGGCCTAGCATCAGTGACTTTGTTAGGTACAGTGTAAGGGACTGAGTTAGGAGTAGTGTCAGGGCCTTGCTTAGGGACAGTGTCAGGGTCTGAGTTAGGTGTACTGTCAGAGACCTAGTTAGGGACAGTGCTAGGGCCTGAGTTACGATTCGTGTCAAGGCCTTATTTAGGAACAATTTCAGGGCCTTAGTTTGGACTAGCATCAGAGCCATTGTTAGGAATCGTATGAGGGTCTAAGTTAGGCCTACTGTCAGGGCCTTAGCTAGGGACAGTGTTAGGGCCTGAGTTAGGATTACTATCAAGGCCTTATTTAAGACCAATTTTAGGGCTTTAGTTTGGACTAACAACAGAGCCTTTGTTAGGTATCATTTCGGGGCCTAAGTTAGGTGTAGTGTCAGGGCCATTGTTAGGGACAGTATCAGGGCCTGACTTCGGAGAAGTTCAGGGCCTTAGCCAGGGAAAGGGTCAGGGCCTTAGTAAGGGATATTATCAGGACCTGAATTAGCAGTAGTGTCAAAAATCCTTAGTGAGGAAAGTTAGGAATAAGTCAGGACTCGGGCCCTGACACTGTCCTTAACTAAGGCCCTGTCACTACTCGTAACACAGGCCCTGATCTGATTCCTATCATAGGCCCTGACACTGGTTTTAACTAAGGCCCTGACACTGGCCCTAACTAAAGCTGTGACGCTACTCTTAACTCAGGCACTGTCCCTAACAAAGCCTCTGACACTACTCCTAACTCAGGCCCTGACACTGTCTCTAACTAAGGCCCTGATACTACTACGAACTCAGCACTGGCACTGTCCATAACTTAGGCCCTGACTCTACTCCTAACTCAGGACCTGACACTGTCACTAACTGAGATCCTGACACTGTTCATAACTCACACCCTAACACTACTCCTAAATCATGCCCTGGCAATGTCCCTAACTAAGGCCTTGACAATATTCGTAACTCAAGCACTAATACAATACCTAAGGAAGGCCCTGACATTACTCCTAACTCAGGCCCTGAATAGGTCCCTACCTAAGGCCGATAAAACTCCTAACTCAGGCACTGACACTGTCCCAAAATAAAGCCCTGAATCAATTCCTAACTGAGGCACTGATACAATACCTAACGAAGGCACTGATGCTACTCCTAACTAAGGCCCTGACACTACTCCTAACTCAGGCAATGACACAGTCCATAACTAAGGCCCTGACACTATTCCCAACTCACCACTGACAGTGTATGTAACTAAAACCCTGACACTACACCTAACTCAGGCACAGACAGTGTCCCTAACAAGAGCCCTCACACTACTCCCAAATCAGTCACTGACATTTTCCCTATTTGAGGCAATGATACTACTCCCAACTCAGGAACTAAAGCTCTGGATCATTGTGATGACAAGCGCCATGGAGCACTGTGATGACAAGGGTCATGGAGAATTGTGATGACAAGTGCATGGAGCATTGTGATGACAAGGGCCATGGAGAATTGTGATGACAGGGGTCATGGAGAATTGTGATGACAAGGGCCATGGAGCATTGTGATGACACAGTTCATGGGGCATTGTGATGAAAGTGGTCATGGAGCATTGTGATGAAAATGGTCATGGAGCATTGTGATGAAAATGGTCATGGAGGATTGTGATGAAAAGCACTATGGAGCACTGTGATGACAGGGGTCATGGAGCATTGTGAGGACAAGTGCCATGGAGAATTGTGATGATAGGAATCATGGGGTATTGTGATGACAGGGATCTTGGAGCTTTGTGGTGAATGGGGTCATGGAACATTGTAATTACAACGACCTGGACCATTGTGATGACAAGGGTCATGGAGCATTGTGATGACAATCACCATGGATCATTGTGATTAGTGGGGTAATGGAGCATTGTCATGAAAGGGGTCATGGATCTTTGTGATTACAGGGAATCGAGGAGCATTGTTTTGACAAGCTCCAGGGATCATTGTGATGAAAGGGGAAAAGGAGAATTGTGATGAAAGGAATCATGGATCATTGTGATGACAGGGATCATGGAGCATTGTTACGACAAGAGCGAAGGAGCACTGTGATTACAAGGGCCATGGATCATGGTGATGACAGGGGTCAGGGAGCATTGGTAATGACAGGGCTCATGGAGCATTGGGAATGACAATGGTCATGGAGAATGTTGATGAAAGGGGTCATGGAGCATTGTGCTGAAAGTGGTCATGGATCTTTGTGATGACATGCAGCAGGGAGCACTGTGATGACAAGGGCCATGGATCATTGTGATGACAGTGGTTATGGAGCATTGTGATGAAAGGTGTCATGGCTCATTGTGATGACAGGGGGCCTGGAGCATTGTGATGACAGGGTTCATGGGGCATTGTGATGACAAGGGCCTTGGAGCATTGTGATGAAAGTGGTCATATGGCATTTTGAATGATAGGGGCCATGGAACATTGTGATGAAAAGTGTCATGGAGCCTTGTAATGACAGGGTGCATGGAACATTGTGATGTCACCGCCATGTAGCATTTTAGAAAAGGGTCAAGGAGTATTGTGATGATAAGTGCGTGGAACATTGCGAAGACAGGTGTCATGGAGCATTGTGATGATAAGGGCATGGAGCCTTGTGATGACAGGGGGCATGCAACATTGTAAAGAAAGGGGGCATGGAACATTATGATGAAGGTGGTCATGGAGCCTTGTGATGAAAGGCGTCTGGGAGCATTGTGATGAAAGGGGCCATGGGGCATTGCGAAGAGAAGGGTTCATGGAGCACTGTGATGAAAGGCGTCTGGGCGCATTTTGATGAAAGGCGTCTGGGAGCATTGTGATGAAAGGGGCCAGGGGGCATTGTGATGAGAAGGGGTCATTTAGCATTGTGATGACAAGCGCCATGGGGCATTGTGATGGCAAGAGCCATGGAATATTGTGATGAAAAGGGTCATGGACCACTGTGCTGAATGTGGTCATGGAGCATTGTGATGCAAAGCGCCATGGAGCATTGTGATGACAAGCGTCATGGAGCTTTGTGATGAAATGTCTCATGGAACATTGTGATGACAGGGGTCGTGGAACACTGTGATTACATTGAACATGGAGCATTGTGATGACAAAGGCCATGGAGCATTGTGATGAGAAGGGCATGGAGCATTGTGATGACAAAAGTCATAGAGCAGTGCGATGAAAGGATTAATGGAGCATTGTGATGAAAGGGGTCATGGAGCATTGTGATGACAGGGGGCATGGAGCACTGTGATGAAAGGGGTTATGGAGCACTGTGATTACAGGGGTAATTGTGAAGCATTGTGATGAAAGGGGACATGAGACAGGGGTAATGGAGCATTCTGATGAAAGTTTTCATGGCTCATTGTGATGAAAAGGGGCATGGAGCATTGTGAAGAAAAGGGTTATGGAGCACTGTGATTACAGGGGTAATTTACAGCATTGTGATAAACGGGGACCTGGAGCAATTTGATGACAGGGGTCATGGGGCATTGTGAGGGCAAGGACCATGAAGCATTGTGATGACAGGGGTAATTTGGCTTTGTGAATGACAGGGGACCTGGAGCATTGTGATGACAAGGGTCATGAAGAATTGTGATGACAAGTGCATGGAGCATTGTGATGACAAGGGCCATGTAGAATTTTGATGACAGAGTTCTTGGGGCATTGTGATGACAGAGTTCATGGAGCACTGTGATGAAAATGGCAATGGAACATTGTGATGAAAGTGGTCATGGAGGATTGTGATGAAAAGCGCTATGGAGCATTGTGATGACAGGGGTCATGGAGAATTGTGATGACAGGGGTCATGGAGAATTGTGATGACAAGTGCATGGAGCATTTTGATGACAAGGGCCATGTAGAACTGTGATGACAGGGTACATGGAGCATTTTGATGACAAGGGCCATGGAGAATTGTGATGACAGGGGTCATGGTGAACTGTGATGACAAGGGCCATGGAGCATTGTGATGACAGAGCTCATGGGGCATTGTGATGAAAGTGGTCATGGAGCATTCTGATGAAAATGGTCATAGAGCATTGTGATGAAAGTGGTCATGGAGGATTGTGTTGAAAACGCTATGGGTCTTTGTGATGACACGGGTCATGGAGCATTGTGATGACAAGTGCCATGGAGCATTGTGATGACAGGGGTTATGGAGCATTGTGAGGACAAGTGCCATGGAGCATTGTGATGATAGGGTTCATGGGGCATTGTGATGACAGGGATCTTGGAGCTTTGTGGTGAAATGGGTCATGGAACATTGTGATTACAACGACCTGGAGCATTGTGATAACAAGGGTCATGGAGCATTGTGATGAGAATCACATGGATCATTGTGATTAGTGGGGTAATGGAGCATTGTCATGAAATGGGTCATGGATCATTGTGATTACAGGGAATCGAGGAGCATTGTTTTGACAAGCTCCAGGGATCATTGTGAAGAAAGGGGAAAAGGAGAATTGTGATGAAAGGAATCATGGATCATTGTGATGACAGGGATCATGGAGCATTGTTACGACAAGAGCGAAGGAACACTGTGATGACAAGGGCCATGGATCATGGTGATGACAGGGGTCATGGAGCATTGTGATGACAATGGTCATAGCGCATTTTGATGAAAGGGGTCACGGAGCATTGTGACGTAAGGGGTCATGGAGCATTGTGATGACAGGGGTCATGGGGCATTGTGATGATAAGGGCGTGGAATATTGTGATGACAGTGGTCACGGAACATTGTGACGATAAGGGCATGGAGCCTAGTGAGGGACAGTCTAGCGGTCTTGGGACTAAATTCAGTGATTGAGGTAGGCACAGCATAAGGTCTTTAGTTAGCATAAGAGGTAGGATATTAGCTCGGGACAGGGTTAGGGTGAAGGCTAGGAATCGTGTCAGGAAATGACCTAAGGATAGTGTGAAGACCTTTGTTACTGAGAATATCAGGGCCTTATTCAGAACCAGTGTTAGGGCTTCAGGTAGGGACAGTATCAGGGCCTGACTTAGGGAGAGCGACAGGGTCTGAGTGAGGCCTAATGTCAGGCCCTTAGCTGGGGACACTGTCAGGGAGTGACTTAGGAGCAGCATCAGTGCCTTTGTTGGATCAGCTTTAGGCTCTTAGTTAAAGATGACCAGAGCCCTAGTTAGTCACAGCGTCAAGGCCTCAGTTAGGGAAAGCTTCAGGGCCTGAGTTACGGACAGCCTCAGGTCTTCACTTAAAGACAGCGACAGGGCTTTCTTAGGGAGAGTGTCAAGACCTTGGTTAGAAATGGGTCAGGATATTATCTCAGGAGAGTGTCAGGATTTTAGTTATTGCTGGCAGCAGGGCCTATATTAGGGACAGATTCTGGGCTTTTGTTTGAGACAGTGTCATGGCCTTAGTTAGGAGTAGTCAGGGCCTTAGTTAGGGAGAGCATTAGGGTTTCAGTCAGCATAAGATGCAGGAGATTATCTCGGGACAGAGTCAGGTTCCAGGCCAGAGATAGTGAAAGGAAATGACCAAGGGATAACGAGAAGACCTTAGTCATTGAGAGCATCAGGGCCTTAGTTAGCAGCAGCGTGAGGGCCTTAATCAGGACCAGTGCCAGGGCTTGATGTACGGACAGCGTCAGAGCCTAACTAAGGTACAGCAACAGGGCCTAAGTGAGGCCTATCTTTGGGGCCTGAGTAAGGGACAGTATCAGGGCATGACTTAGGAGCAGCAGAAAGGCCTCTGTAGGATCAGCATTAGGGTCTTCGTTAAAGATATTATCAGGGCCTCTGTTAGGGACAGCCTCAAGGTCTCACTTAGGGACAGCGTCAGGGCTTACTTTGGGAAAGTTTCAGGACCTTGGGAAGACATGGGTCAGGATATTAGCTCAGGATAATGTCAGGTGTTCAGATATTGACGGCAGCAGGGCCTTAGTTAGAGGCAGTGTCAGGCCTAAGTTAGGACTAGCATCAGAGCCTTTGTTAGGTACAGTGTCAGTGACTGAGTTAGGTGTAGTGTCAGGGCCTTAGTTAGGGACAGTGTCAGGACCTGCGTTAGGACGAGCCTCCAGGCCTCAGTTAGGGACAGGTTCACGGCCTCGGACCTAAATTCAGGGCCTCATTTAGGGACAGAATCACAGATTTAGCTAGCATAAGAGGACCTACAGCTGAAAGCAACTTGAACACCACCACAAGCAGATGCAGAAGTGAACCATGCACGCCCCTATGAAGGAATATTCCACAGCAGTTGAGTACATTTTGTTTAAAGTTAGTAACACTATAAAAATGATGTTTTTAAGAAAACCATATTCAGAAGATGAAAGAATCTCGTTCTAAAGAATCTCTTTAGCTAATCTCGACATTAGCTAAAGAGAAGGTTAGGTTAAGATCTAGGGATAGTGTCAAGAAATGACCTAGGGATAGTGTCAAGACCTTAGTTACTTAGAGCATCAGGGCCTAATTAAGGACCAGTAAGTGTCAGGGCTTCGGGTAGGGACAGCGTCAGAGCCTGACTTAGGGAGAGCGACAGGGCCTGAGTGAGGCCTAGCGTCAGGGCCTTAGCTAGGGACAGTGTCAGGGCATGACTTAGGAGCAACATAAGAGGCACGGTAGGATCAGCCTCAGGGGCTATGTTAAAGATATTATCAGGGCCTCTGTTAGGGACAGCCTCAAGGCCTCACTTAGGGAGAGCATCAGGGCTTCCTTAGGGAGAGCATCAGGGCTTCCTTAGGGAGAGTTTCAGGACCTTGGTAAGCGATGAGTTAGGATATTAGCTCAGGATAATGTCAGGACTTTAGATATTGATGGTAGCAGGGCCTAAGTAAGGGACAGTGTCAAGGCGTTAGTTAGTAGTAGCGGGCCTCTGATAGGTCCAGTGTCAGGTCCTCAGTTAGCAATAGTGTTAGGGCCTTAGTTAGGGACAGTGTCAGGGTCAGATATAGGACGAGCATCTAGGCTTTAGTTCGGGACAGTTTCACGGTCTTGGGACTAAATTCAGTGCCTGAGGCAGGCACAACCTAAGGGCTTCAGTTAGCATAAGAGGCAGGACATTAGCTAGTGACAGTGTCAGTTTAACATGTAGGGATAGTGTCAGGAAATGACCTAAGGATAGTGTGAAGACCTTTGTTACTGAGACTCTCAGGGCCTTATTCAGAACCAGGGTTAGGGCAACAGGTAGGGACAGCATCAGAGCCTGACTTAGGGAGAGCGATAGGGTCTGAGTGAGGCCTAGCATCAGACCCTTAGCTGGGGACACTGTCAGGGCATGACTTAGGAGCAGCCTCAGGGCTTCTGTTGGATCAGCCTTAGGGTCTTAGTTAAAGACATGACCAGGGTCTGAGTTAGTCACAGCATCAAGGCCTGAGTTAGTTAGGGAAAGCTGCAGGGCCTCACTTAGGGACAGCGTCAGGGCTTACTTTGGGACAGTTTCAGGACCTTGGTAAGACATGGGTCAGGATATTAGCTCCGGATAATGTCAGGACTTTAGATATTGATGGCAGCAGCCCTTAGTTAGAGACAGTGTCAGGCCCTGAGTTACGACTAGCATCAGAGCCTTTGTTAGGTACAATGTACGGGACTGAGTTAGGAGTAGAGTCAGGGCCTTAGTTAGTGACAGTGTCAGGGCCTGACTTCGGGAGAGCGACAGGGCCTGAGTGGGGCCTAGCTTCAGGCCCTTTGCTGGGCACACTGTCAGGGCATGACTTTGGAGCAGCATCAGCGTCTTTGCTGGATCAGCACTAAGGTCTTCGTGAAATACATGATCAGGGCCTGAGTTAGTCACAGCTTCAAGGCTTCAGTTAAGGAAAGCTTCAGGGCCTGAGTTAGGGACAGCCTCAGGTCTTCACTTACGGACAGCGTCAGGGCTTACTTTGGGACAGTTTCAGGACCGTGGAAAGACATAGGTCAGGATATTAGCTCAGGATAATGTCAGGACTTTACATACTGATGGCAGCAGGGCCTTAGTTACAGACAGTTTCAGGGCCTGAGTTAGGCCTAGCATCAGTGACTTTGTTAGGTACAGTGTAAGGGACTGAGTTAGGAGTAGTGTCAGGGCCTTGCTTAGGGACAGTGTCAGGGTCTGAGTTAGGTGTACTGTCAGAGACCTAGTTAGGGACAGTGCTAGGGCCTGAGTTACGATTCGTGTCAAGGCCTTATTTAGGACCAATTTCAGGGCCTTAGTTTGGACTAGCATCAGAGCCATTGTTAGGAATCGTATGAGGGCCTGAGTTAGGCGTACTGTCAGGGCCTTAGCTAGGGACAGTGTTAGGGCCTTGGTTAGGATTAGTGTCAAGACCTTATTTAAGACCAATTTTAGGGCTTTAGTTTGGACTAGCAACAGAGCCTTTGCTAGGTATCATTTCGGGGCCTAAGTTAGGTGTAGTGTCAGGGCCATTGTTAGGGTCAGTATCAGGGCCTGACTTCGGAGAAGTTCAGGGCCTTAGCCAGGGAAAGGGTCAGAGCCTTAGTAAGGGATATTATCAGGACCTGAATTAGCAGTAGTGTCAGAAATCCTTAGTGAGGAAATTTAGGAATAAGTCAGGACTCGGGCCCTGACACTGTCCTTAACTAAGGCCCTGACACTACTCGTAACACAGGCCCTGATCTGATTCCTACCATAGGCCCTGACACTGGTCTTAACTAAGGCCCTGACACTGGCCCTAACTAAAGCTGTGACGTTACTCTTAACTCAGGCACTGTCCCTAACAAAGCCTCTGACACTACTCCTAACTCAGGCCCTGACACTGTCTCTAACTAAGGCCCTGATACTACTACGAACTCAGCACTGGCACTGTCCCTAACTTAGGCCCTGACTCTACTCCTAACTCAGGAACTGACACTGTCACTAACTAAGGCCCTGACACTGTTCATAACTCACACCCTAACACTACTCCTAAATCATGCCCTGGCAATGTCCCTAACTAAGGCCTTGACACTATTCCTAACTCAGGCACTGATACAATACCTAAGGAAGGCCCTGACATTACTTCTAACTCAGGCCCTGGAAAGGTCCCTAACTAAGGCCGACAAAACTCCTAACTCAGGCACTGACACTGTCCCAAAATAAGGCCCTGAATCTATTCCTAACTGAGGCGCTGATACAATACCTAACGAAGGCACTGATGCTACTCCTAACTAAGGCCCTGACACTACTCCTAACTCAGGCAATGACACAGTCCATAACTAAGGCCCTGACACTATTCCCAACTCAGGCACTGACAGTGTACGTAACTAAAACCCTGACACTTCACCTAACTCAGGCACTGACAGTGTCCCTAACAAGAGCCCTCACACTACTCCCAAATCAGTCACTGACATTTTCCCTAATTGAGGCAATGATACTACTCCCAACTCAGGAACTAAGGCTCAGGATCATTGTGATGACAAGCGCCATGGAGCACTGTGATGACGAGGGTCATGGAGAATTGTGATGACAGGGGTCATGGAGAATTGTGATGACAAGGGCCACGGAGCATTGTGATGACAGAGTTCATGGGGCATTGTGATGAAAGTGGTCATGGAGCATTGTGATGAAAATGGTCATGGAGCATTGTGATGAAAGTGGTCATGGAGGATTGTGATGAAAAGCGCTATGGAGCATTGTGATGACAGGGGTCATGGAGCATTGTGAGGACAAGTGCCATGGAGCATTGTGATGATAGGACTCATGGGGCATTGTGATGACAGGGATCTTGGAGCTTTGTGGTGAAAGGGGTCATGGAACATTGTGATTACAATGACCTGGAGCATTGTGATAACAAGGGTCATGGAGCATTGTGATGACAATCACCATGGATCATGGTGATTAGTGGGGTAATGGAGCATTGCCATGAAATGGGTCATGGATCATTGTGATTACAGGGAATCGAGGAGCATTGTTTGGACAAGCTCCAGGGATCATTGTGATGAAAGGGGAAAAGGAGAATTGTGATGAAAGGAATCATGGATCATTGTGATGACAGGGATCATGGAGCATTGTTATGACAAGAGCGAAGGAGCACTGTGATGACAAGGGCCATGGATCATGGTGATGACAGGGGTCAGGGAGCGTTGTAATGACAGGGCTCATGGAGCATTGTTATCTCAATGGTCATGGAAAATGTTGATGAAAGGGGTCATGGAGCATTGTGCTGAAAGTGGTCATGGATCTTTGTGATGACATGCACCAGGGAGCATTGTGATGACAAGGGCCATGGATCATTGTGATGACAGTGGTTATGGAGCATTGTGATGAAAGGTGTCATGGCTCATTGTTATGACAGGGGGCCGGGAGCATTGTGATGACAGGGTTCATGGGGCATTGTGATGACAAGGGCCTTGGAGCATTGTGATGAAAGTGGTCATATGGCATTTTGAATGATAGGGGCCATGGAACATTCTGATGACAAGTGTCATGGAGCCTTGTAATGACAGGGTGCATGGAACATTGTGATGTCACCGCCATGTAGCATTTTAGACAAGGGTCAAGGAGTATTGTGATGATAAGTGCGTGGAACATTGCGAAGACAGGTGTCATGGAGCATTGTGATGATAAGGGCATGGAGCCTTGTGATGACAGGGGGCATGGAACATTGTAATGAAAGGGGGCATGGAACATTGTGATGAAAGTGGTCATGGAGCATTGTGATGAAAGACGTCTGGGAGCATTGTGATGAAAGGGGCCATGGGGCATTGCGATGAGAAGGGGTCAAGGAGCATTGTGATGACAAGCGCCATGGGGCATTGTGATGGCAAGAGCCATGGAATATTGTGATGAAAAGGGTCATGGACCACTGTGCTGAATGTGGTCATGGAGCATTGTGATGCAAAGCGCCATGGAGCATTGGGATGACAAGCGTCATGGAGCTTTGTGATGAATTGTCTCATGGAACATTGTGATGACAGGGGTTGTGGAGCACTGTGATTACATTGAACATGGAGCATTGTGATGAGAAGGGCATGGAGCATTGTGATGACAAAAGTCATAAAGCAGTGCGATGAAAGGATTAATGGAGCATTGTGATGAAAGGGGTCATGGAGCATTGTGATGACAAGGGGCATGGAGCACTGTGATGAAAGGGGTTATGGAGCACTGTGACTACAGGGGAAATTGTGATGCATTTTGATGAAAGGGGACATGAGAGAGGGGTAATGGAGCATTCTGATGAAAGTTTTCATGGCTCATTGTGAAGAAAAGGGGCATGGAGCATTGTGAGGAAAAGGGTTATGGAGCACTGTGATTACAGGGGTAATTTAGAGCATTGTGATAAACGGGGACCTGGAGCAATTTGATGACAGGGGTCATGGGGCATTGTGAGGGCAAGGACCATGAAGCATTGTGATGACAGGGGTAATTTGGCTTTGTGAATGACAGGGGACCTGGAGCATTGTGATGACAAGGGTAATGGAGCATTGTGATGACCGGGGTCATGGAGCATTGTGATGACAGGGGGCATGGAGCATTGTGATCACAAGATCATGGAACATTGTGAGACAAGGGTCATGGGCCAATGTGATGACATGGGGTATGGAGCATTGAGATGACAATGGTATGTAGCATTGCGATGACACGGGTCATGAAGCATTGCGATGAGAGTGGTCATGGAGCTTTGGGATGCCAGGGGTCATGGAGCATTGTGATGACAATGGCCATGGCGCATTTTGATGAAAGGGGTCACGGAGCATTGTGACGGAAGGGGTCATGGAGCATTGTGATGACAGGGGTCATGGGGCATTGTGATGAAAAGGGCGTGGAGCATTGTGATGACAGTGGTCACGGAACATTGTGACGATAAGGGCATGGAGCCTAGTGAGGGACAGTCTAGCGGTCTTGGGACTAAATTCAGTGACTGAGGTAGGCACAGCATAAAGTCTTTAGTTAGCATAAGAGGTAGGATATTAGCTCGGGACAGGGTTACGGTGAAGGCTAGGAATCGTGTCAGGAACTGACCTAAGGATAGTGTGAAGACCTTTGTTACTGAGAATATCAGGGCCTTATTCAGAACCAGTGTTAGGGCTTCAGGCAGGGACAGTATCAGGGCCTGACTTAGGGAGAGCGACAGGGTCTGAGTGAGGCCTAATGTCAGGCCCTTAGCTGGGGACACTGTCAGGGAGTGACGTAGGAGCAGCATCAGTGCCTTTGTTGGATCAGCTTTAGGCTCTTAGTTAAAGATGACCAGAGCCCTAGTTAGTCACAGCGTCAAGGCCTCAGTTAGGGAAAACTTCAGGGCCTGAGTTACGGACAGCCTCAGGTCTTCACTTAAAGACAGCGACAGGGCTTTCTTAGGGAGAGTGTCAAGACCTTGGTTAGAAATGGGTCAGGATATTATCTCAGGAGAGTGTCAGGATTTTAGTTATGCTGGCAGCAGGGCCTATATTAGGGACAGATTCTGGGCCTTTGTTAGAGACAGTGTCATGGCCTTAGTTAGGAGTAGTCAGGGCCTTAGTTAGGGAGAGCATTAGGGTTTCAGTCAGCATAAGATGCAGGAGAGTATCTCGGGACAGAGTCAGATTCCAGGCCAGAGATAGTGAAAGGAAATGACCAAGGGATAACGAGAAGACCTTAGTCATTGAGAGCATCAGGGCCTTAGTTAGCAGCAGCGTGAGGGCCTTAATCAGGACCAGTGCCAGGGCTTGATGTACGGACAGCGTCAGAGCCTAACTAAGGTACAGCAACAGGGCCTAAGTGAGGCCTATCTTTGGGGCCTGAGTAAGGGACAGTATCAGGGCATGACTTAGGAGCAGCAGAAAGGCCTCTGTAGGATCAGCATTAGGGTCTTCGTTAAAGATATTATCAGGGCCTCTGTTAGGGACAGCCTCAAGGTCTCACTTAGGGACAGCGTCAGGGCTTACTTTGGGAAAGTTTCAGGACCTTGGGAAGACATGGGTCAGGATATTAGCTCAGGATAATGTCAGGTGTTCAGATATTGACGGCAGCAGGGCCTTAGTTAGAGGCAGTGTCAGGCCTAAGTTAGGACTAGCATCAGAGCCTTTGTTAGGTACAGTGTCAGTGACTGAGTTAGGTGTAGTGTCAGGGCCTTAGTTAGGGACAGTGTCAGGACCTGCGTTAGGACGAGCCTCCAGGCCTCAGTTAGGGACAGGTTCACGGCCTCGGACCTAAATTCAGGGCCTCATTTAGGGACAGAATCACAGATTTAGCTAGCATAAGAGGACCTACAGCTGAAAGCAACTTGAACACCACCACAAGCAGATGCAGAAGTGAACCATGCACGCCCCTATGAAGGAATATTCCACAGCAGTTGAGTACATTTTGTTTAAAGTTAGTAACACTATAAAAATGATGTTTTTAAGAAAACCATATTCAGAAGATGAAAGAATCTCGTTCTAAAGAATCTCTTTAGCTAATCTCGACATTAGCTAAAGAGAAGGTTAGGTTAAGATCTAGGGATAGTGTCAAGAAATGACCTAGGGATAGTGTCAAGACCTTAGTTACTTAGAGCATCAGGGCCTAATTAAGGACCAGTAAGTGTCAGGGCTTCGGGTAGGGACAGCGTCAGAGCCTGACTTAGGGAGAGCGACAGGGCCTGAGTGAGGCCTAGCGTCAGGGCCTTAGCTAGGGACAGTGTCAGGGCATGACTTAGGAGCAACATAAGAGGCACGGTAGGATCAGCCTCAGGGGCTATGTTAAAGGTATTATCAGGGCCTCTGTTAGGGACAGCCTCAAGGCCTTACTTAGGGAGAGCATCAGGGCTTCCTTAGGGAGAGTTTCAGGACCTTGGTAAGCGAAGAGTTAGGATATTAGCTCAAGATAATGTCAGGACTTTAGATATTGATGGTAGCAGGGCCTAAGTAAGGGACAGTGTCAAGGCGTTAGTTAGGAGTAGCGGGCCCCTGATAGGTCCAGTGTCAGGTCCTCAGTTAGCAATAGTGTTAGGGCCTTAGTTAGGGACAGTGTCAGGGCCAGATGTAGGACGAGCATCTAGGCCTTAGTTCGGGACAGTTTCACGGTCTTGGGACTAAATTCAGTGCCCGAGGCAGGCACAACCTAAGGGCTTCAGTTAGCATAAGAGGCAGGACATTAGCTAGTGACAGTGTCAGTTTAACATGTAGGGATAGTGTCAGGAAATGACCTAAGGATAGTGTGAAGACCTTTGTTACTGAGACTCTCAGGACCTTATTCAGAACCAGGGTTAGGTCTTCAGGTAGGGACAGCATCAGAGCCTGACTTAGGGAGAGCGATAGGGTCTGAGTGAGGCCTAGCATCAGACCCTTAGCTGGGGACACTGTCAGGGCATGACTTAGGAGCAGCCTCAGGGCTTCTGTTGGATCAGCCTTAGGGTCTTAGTTAAAGACATGACCAGGGTCTGAGTTAGTCACAGCATCAAGGCCTGAGTTAGTTAGGGAAAGCTGCAGGGCCTCACTTAGGGACAGCGTCAGGGCTTACTTTGGGACAGTTTCAGGACCTTGGTAAGACATGGGTCAGGATATTAGCTCCGGATAATGTCAGGACTTTAGATATTGATGGCAGCAGCCCTTAGTTAGAGACAGTGTCAGGCCCTGAGTTACGACTAGCATCAGAGCCTTTGTTAGGTACAATGTACGGGACTGAGTTAGGAGTAGAGTCAGGGCCTTAGTTAGTGACAGTGTCAGGGCCTGACTTCGGGAGAGCGACAGGGCCTGAGTGGGGCCTAGCTTCAGGCCCTTTGCTGGGCACACTGTCAGGGCATGACTTTGGAGCAGCATCAGCGTCTTTGCTGGATCAGCACTAAGGTCTTCGTGAAATACATGATCAGGGCCTGAGTTAGTCACAGCTTCAAGGCTTCAGTTAAGGAAAGCTTCAGGGCCTGAGTTAGGGACAGCCTCAGGTCTTCACTTACGGACAGCGTCAGGGCTTACTTTGGGACAGTTTCAGGACCGTGGAAAGACATAGGTCAGGATATTAGCTCAGGATAATGTCAGGACTTTACATACTGATGGCAGCAGGGCCTTAGTTACAGACAGTTTCAGGGCCTGAGATAGGCCTAGCATCAGTGACTTTGTTAGGTACAGTGTAAGGGACTGAGTTAGGAGTAGTGTCAGGGCCTTGCTTAGGGACAGTGTCAGGGTCTGAGTTAGGTGTACTGTCAGAGACCTAGTTAGGGACAGTGCTAGGGCCTGAGTTACGATTCGTGTCAAGGCCTTATTTAGGACCAATTTCAGGGCCTTAGTTTGGACTAGCATCAGAGCCATTGTTAGGAATCGTATGAGGGCCTGAGTTAGGCGTACTGTCAGGGCCTTAGCTAGGGACAGTGTTAGGGCCTTGGTTAGGATTAGTGTCAAGACCTTATTTAAGACCAATTTTAGGGCTTTAGTTTGGACTAGCAACAGAGCCTTTGCTAGGTATCATTTCGGGGCCTAAGTTAGGTGTAGTGTCAGGGCCATTGTTAGGGTCAGTATCAGGGCCTGACTTCGGAGAAGTTCAGGGCCTTAGCCAGGGAAAGGGTCAGAGCCTTAGTAAGGGATATTATCAGGACCTGAATTAGCAGTAGTGTCAGAAATCCTTAGTGAGGAAATTTAGGAATAAGTCAGGACTCGGGCCCTGACACTGTCCTTAACTAAGGCCCTGACACTACTCGTAACACAGGCCCTGATCTGATTCCTACCATAGGCCCTGACACTGGTCTTAACTAAGGCCCTGACACTGGCCCTAACTAAAGCTGTGACGTTACTCTTAACTCAGGCACTGTCCCTAACAAAGCCTCTGACACTACTCCTAACTCAGGCCCTGACACTGTCTCTAACTAAGGCCCTGATACTACTACGAACTCAGCACTGGCACTGTCCCTAACTTAGGCCCTGACTCTACTCCTAACTCAGGAACTGACACTGTCACTAACTAAGGCCCTGACACTGTTCATAACTCACACCCTAACACTACTCCTAAATCATGCCCTGGCAATGTCCCTAACTAAGGCCTTGACACTATTCCTAACTCAGGCACTGATACAATACCTAAGGAAGGCCCTGACATTACTTCTAACTCAGGCCCTGGAAAGGTCCCTAACTAAGGCCGACAAAACTCCTAACTCAGGCACTGACACTGTCCCAAAATAAGGCCCTGAATCTATTCCTAACTGAGGCGCTGATACAATACCTAACGAAGGCACTGATGCTACTCCTAACTAAGGCCCTGACACTACTCCTAACTCAGGCAATGACACAGTCCATAACTAAGGCCCTGACACTATTCCCAACTCAGGCACTGACAGTGTACGTAACTAAAACCCTGACACTTCACCTAACTCAGGCACTGACAGTGTCCCTAACAAGAGCCCTCACACTACTCCCAAATCAGTCACTGACATTTTCCCTAATTGAGGCAATGATACTACTCCCAACTCAGGAACTAAGGCTCAGGATCATTGTGATGACAAGCGCCATGGAGCACTGTGATGACGAGGGTCATGGAGAATTGTGATGACAGGGGTCATGGAGAATTGTGATGACAAGGGCCACGGAGCATTGTGATGACAGAGTTCATGGGGCATTGTGATGAAAGTGGTCATGGAGCATTGTGATGAAAATGGTCATGGAGCATTGTGATGAAAGTGGTCATGGAGGATTGTGATGAAAAGCGCTATGGAGCATTGTGATGACAGGGGTCATGGAGCATTGTGAGGACAAGTGCCATGGAGCATTGTGATGATAGGACTCATGGGGCATTGTGATGACAGGGATCTTGGAGCTTTGTGGTGAAAGGGGTCATGGAACATTGTGATTACAATGACCTGGAGCATTGTGATAACAAGGGTCATGGAGCATTGTGATGACAATCACCATGGATCATGGTGATTAGTGGGGTAATGGAGCATTGTCATGAAATGGGTCATGGATCATTGTGATTACAGGGAATCGAGGAGCATTGTTTTGACAAGCTCCAGGGATCATTGTGATGAAAGGGGAAAAGGAGAATTGTGATGAAACTAATCATGGATCATTGTGATGACAGGGATCATGGAGCATTGTTATGACAAGAGCGAAGGAGCACTGTGATGACAAGGGCCATGGATCATGGTGATGACAGGGGTCAGGGAGCATTGTAATGACAGGGCTCATGGAGCATTGTGATCTCAATGGTCATGGAGAATGTTGATGAAAGGGGTCATGGAGCATTGTGCTGAAAGTGGTCATGGATCTTTGTGATGACATGCACCAGGGAGCATTGTGATGACAAGGGCCATGGATCATTGTGATGACAGTGGTTATGGAGCATTGTGATGAAAGGTGTCATGGCTCATTGTTATGACAGGGGGCCGGGAGCATTGTGATGACAGGGTTCATGGGGCATTGTGATGACAAGGGCCTTGGAGCATTGTGATGAAAGTGGTCATATGGCATTTTGAATGATAGGGGCCATGGAACATTCTGATGACAAGTGTCATGGAGCCTTGTAATGACAGGGT
The DNA here is from genome assembly GCF_965194825.1 of Balaenoptera physalus. Classification (NCBI taxonomy): domain Eukaryota; kingdom Metazoa; phylum Chordata; class Mammalia; order Artiodactyla; family Balaenopteridae; genus Balaenoptera; species Balaenoptera physalus. Next base: position 381,914 of record NW_028126104.1, on the reverse strand, counting down.
GCATGGAACATTGTGATGTCACCGCCATGTAGCATTTTAGACAAGAGTCAAGGAGTATTGTGATGATAAGTGCGTGGAACATTGCGAAGACAGGTGTCATGGAGCATTGTGATGATAAGGGCATGGAGCCTTGTGATGACAGGGGGCATGGAACATTGTAATGAAAGGGGGCATGGAACATTGTGATGAAAGTGGTCATGGAGCATTGTGATGAAAGACGTCTGGGAGCATTGTGATGAAAGGGGCCATGGGGCATTGCGATGAGAAGGGGTCAAGGAGCATTGTGATGACAAGCGCCATGGGGCATTGTGATGGCAAGAGCCATGGAATATTGTGATGAAAAGGGTCATGGACCACTGTGCTGAATGTGGTCATGGAGCATTGTGATGCAAAGCGCCATGGAGCATTGGGATGACAAGCGTCATGGAGCTTTGTGATGAATTGTCTCATGGAACATTGTGATGACAGGGGTTGTGGAGCACTGTGATTACATTGAACATGGAGCATTGTGATGAGAAGGGCATGGAGCATTGTGATGACAAAAGTCATAAAGCAGTGCGATGAAAGGATTAATGGAGCATTGTGATGAAAGGGGTCATGGAGCATTGTGATGACAAGGGGCATGGAGCACTGTGATGAAAGGGGTTATGGAGCACTGTGACTACAGGGGAAATTGTGATGCATTTTGATGAAAGGGGACATGAGAGAGGGGTAATGGAGCATTCTGATGAAAGTTTTCATGGCTCATTGTGAAGAAAAGGGGCATGGAGCATTGTGAGGAAAAGGGTTATGGAGCACTGTGATTACAGGGGTAATTTAGAGCATTGTGATAAACGGGGACCTGGAGCAATTTGATGACAGGGGTCATGGGGCATTGTGAGGGCAAGGACCATGAAGCATTGTGATGACAGGGGTAATTTGGCTTTGTGAATGACAGGGGACCTGGAGCATTGTGATGACAAGGGTAATGGAGCATTGTGATGACCGGGGTCATGGAGCATTGTGATGACAGGGGGCATGGAGCATTGTGATCACAAGATCATGGAACATTGTGAGACAAGGGTCATGGGCCAATGTGATGACATGGGGTATGGAGCATTGAGATGACAATGGTATGTAGCATTGCGATGACACGGGTCATGAAGCATTGCGATGAGAGTGGTCATGGAGCTTTGGGATGCCAGGGGTCATGGAGCATTGTGATGACAATGGCCATGGCGCATTTTGATGAAAGGGGTCACGGAGCATTGTGACGGAAGGGGTCATGGAGCATTGTGATGACAGGGGTCATGGGGCATTGTGATGAAAAGGGCGTGGAGCATTGTGATGACAGTGGTCACGGAACATTGTGACGATAAGGGCATGGAGCCTAGTGAGGGACAGTCTAGCGGTCTTGGGACTAAATTCAGTGACTGAGGTAGGCACAGCATAAAGTCTTTAGTTAGCATAAGAGGTAGGATATTAGCTCGGGACAGGGTTACGGTGAAGGCTAGGAATCGTGTCAGGAAATGACCTAAGGATAGTGTGAAGACCTTTGTTACTGAGAATATCAGGGCCTTATTCAGAACCAGTGTTAGGGCTTCAGGCAGGGACAGTATCAGGGCCTGACTTAGGGAGAGCGACAGGGTCTGAGTGAGGCCTAATGTCAGGCCCTTAGCTGGGGACACTGTCAGGGAGTGACGTAGGAGCAGCATCAGTGCCTTTGTTGGATCAGCTTTAGGCTCTTAGTTAAAGATGACCAGAGCCCTAGTTAGTCACAGCGTCAAGGCCTCAGTTAGGGAAAGCTTCAGGGCCTGAGTTACGGACAGCCTCAGGTCTTCACTTAAAGACAGCGACAGGGCTTTCTTAGGGAGAGTGTCAAGACCTTGGTTAGAAATGGGTCAGGATATTATCTCAGGAGAGTGTCAGGATTTTAGTTATGCTGGCAGCAGGGCCTATATTAGGGACAGATTCTCGGCCTTTGTTAGAGACAGTGTCATGGCCTTAGTTAGGAGTAGTCAGGGCCTTAGTTAGGGAGAGCATTAGGGTTTCAGTCAGCATAAGATGCAGGAGAGTATCTCGGGACAGAGTCAGATTCCAGGCCAGAGATAGTGAAAGGAAATGACCAAGGGATAACGAGAAGACCTTAGTCATTGAGAGCATCAGGGCCTTAGTTAGCAGCAGCGTGAGGGCCTTAATCAGGACCAGTGCCAGGGCTTGATGTACGGACAGCGTCAGAGCCTAACTAAGGTACAGCAACAGGGCCTAAGTGAGGCCTATCTTTGGGGCCTGAGTAAGGGACAGTATCAGGGCATGACTTAGGAGCAGCAGAAAGGCCTCTGTAGGATCAGCATTAGGGTCTTCGTTAAAGATATTATCAGGGCCTCTGTTAGGGACAGCCTCAAGGTCTCACTTAGGGACAGCATCAGGGCTTACTTTGGGAAAGTTTCAGGACCTTGGGAAGACATGGGTCAGGATATTAGCTCAGGATAATGTCAGGTGTTCAGATATTGATGGCAGCAGGGCCTTAGTTAGAGGCAGTGTCAGGCCTAAGTTAGGACTAGCATCAGAGCCTTTGTTAGGTACAGTGTCAGTGACTGAGTTAGGTGTAGTGTCAGGGCCTTAGTTAGGGACAGTGTCAGGACCTGCGTTAGGACGAGCCTCCAGGCCTCAGTTAGGGACAGGTTCACGGCCTCGGGCCTAAATTCAGGGCCTCATTTAGGGACAGAATCACAGATTTAGCTAGCATAAGAGGACCTACAGCTGAAAGCAACTTGAACACCACCACAAGCAGATGCAGAAGTGAACCATGCACGCCCCTATGAAGGAATATTCCACAGCACTTGAGTACATTTTGTTTAAAGTTAGTAACACTATAAAAATGATGTTTTTAAGAAAACCATATTCAGAAGATGAAAGAATCTCGTTCTAAAGAATCTCTTTAGCTAATCTCGACATTAGCTAAAGAGAAGGTTAGGTTAAGATCTAGGGATAGTGTCAGGAAATGACCTAGGGATAGTGTCAAGACCTTAGTTACTTAGAGCATCAGGGCCTAATTAAGGACCAGTAAGTGTCAGGGCTTCGGGTAGGGACAGCGTCAGAGCCTGACTTAGGGAGAGCGACAGGGCCTGAGTGAGGCCTAGCGTCAGGGCCTTAGCTAGGGACAGTGTCAGGGCATGACTTAGGAGCAACATAAGAGGCACGGTAAGATCAGCCTCAGGGGCTATGTTAAAGGTATTATCAGGGCCTCTGTTAGGGACAGCCTCAAGGCCTTACTTAGGGAGAGCATCAGGGCTTCCTTAGGGAGAGTTTCAGGACCTTGGTAAGCGAAGAGTTAGGATATTAGCTCAAGATAATGTCAGGACTTTAGATATTGATGGTAGCAGGGCCTAAGTAAGGGACAGTGTCAAGGCGTTAGTTAGGAGTAGCGGGCCCCTGATAGGTCCAGTGTCAGGTCCTCAGTTAGCAATAGTGTTAGGGCCTTAGTTAGGGACAGTGTCAGGGCCAGATGTAGGACGAGCATCTAGGCCTTAGTTCGGGACAGTTTCACGGTCTTGGGACTAAATTCAGTGCCCGAGGCAGGCACAACCTAAGGGCTTCAGTTAGCATAAGAGGCAGGACATTAGCTAGTGTCAGTGTCAGTTTAACATGTAGGGATAGTGTCAGGAAATGACCTAAGGATAGTGTGAAGACCTTTGTTACTGAGACTCTCAGGACCTTATTCAGAACCAGGGTTAGGTCTTCAGGTAGGGACAGCATCAGAGCCTGACTTAGGGAGAGCGATAGGGTCTGAGTGAGGCCTAGCATCAGACCCTTAGCTGGGGACACTGTCAGGGCATGACTTAGGAGCAGCCTCAGGGCTTCTGTTGGATCATCCTTAGGGTCTTAGTTAAAGACATGACCAGGGTCTGAGTTAGTCACAGCATCAAGGCCTGAGTTAGTTAGGGAAAGCTGCAGGGCCTCACTTAGGGACAGCGTCAGGGCTTACTTTGGGACAGTTTCAGGACCTTGGTAAGATATGGGTCAGAATATTAGCTCCGGATAATGTCAGGACTTTAGATATTGATGGCAGCAGCCCTTAGTTAGAGACAGTGTCAGGCCCTGAGTTACGACTAGCATCAGAGCCTTTGTTAGGTACAATGTACGGGACTGAGTTAGGAGTAGAGTCAGGGCGTTAGTTAGTGACAGTGTCAGGGCCTGACTTCGGGAGAGCGACAGGGTCTGAGTGGGGCCTAGCGTCAGGCCCTTTGCTGGGCACACTGTCAGGGCATGACTTTGGAGCAGCATCAGCGTCTTTGCTGGATCAGCACTAAGGTCTTCGTGAAATACATGATCAGGGCCTGAGTTAGTCACAGCTTCAAGGCTTCAGTTAAGGAAAGCTTCAGGGCCTGAGTTAGGGACAGCCTCAGGTCTTCACTTACGGACAGCGTCAGGGCTTACTTTGGGACAGTTTCAGGACCTTGGAAAGACATAGGTCAGGATATTAGCTCAGGATAATGTCAGGACTTTACATACAGATGGCAGCAGGGCCTTAGTTACAGACAGTTTCAGGGCCTGAGTTAGGCCTAGCTTCAGTGACTTTGTTAGGTACAGTGTAAGGGACTGAGTGAGGAGTAGTGTCAGGGCCTTGCTTAGGGACAGTGTCAGGGTCTGAGTTAGGTGTACTGTCAGAGACCTAGTTAGGGACAGTGCTAGGGCCTGAGTTACGATTCGTGTCAAGGCCTTATTTAGGACCAATTTCAGGGCCTTAGTTTGGAGTAGCATCAGAGCCATTGTTAGGAATCGTATGAGGGCCTGAGTTAGGCGTACTGTCAGGGCCTTAGCTAGGGACAGTATTAGGGCCTGAGTTAGGATTAGTGTCAAGACCTTATTTAAGACCAATTTTAGGGCTTTAGTTTGGACTAGCAACAGAGCCTTTGTTAGGTATCATTTCGGGGCCTAAGTTAGGTGTAGTGTCAGGGCCATTGTTAGGGACAGTATCAGGGCCTGACTTAGGAGAAGTTCAGGGCCTTAGCCAGGGAAAGGGTCAGGGCCTTAGTAAGGGATATTATCAGGACCTGAATTAGAAGTAGTGTCAAAAATCCTTAGTGAGGAAAGTTAGGAATAAGTCAGGACTCGGGCCCTGACACTGTCCTTAACTAAGGCCCTGACACTACTCGTAACACAGGCCCTGATCTGATTCCTATCATAGGCCCTGACACTGGTCTGAAGTAAGGCCCTGACACTGGCCCTAATTAAAGCTGTGACGCTACTCTTAACTCAGGCACTCTCCCTAACAAAGCCTCTGACACTACTCCTAACTCAGGCCCTGATACTGTCTCTAACTAAGGCCCTGATACTACTAGGAACTCAGCAATGGCACTGTCCCTAACTTAGGCCCTGACTCTACTCTTAACTCAGGAATTGACACTGTCACTAACTAAGGCCCTGACACTGTTCATAACTCACACCCTAACACTACTCCTAAATCATGCCCTGGCAATGTCCCTAACTAAGGCCTTGACAATATTCCTAACTCAGGCACTGATACAATACCTAAGGAAGGCCCTGACATTACTCCTAACTCAGGCCCTGAAAAGGTCCCTACCTAAGGCCGACAAAACTCCTAACTCAGGCACTGACACTGTCCCAAAATAAGGCCTTGAATCTATTCCTAACTGAGGCGCTGATACAATACCTAACGAAGGCACTGATGCTACTCCTAACTAAGGCCCTGACACTACTCCTAACTCAGGCAATGACACAGTCCATAACTAAGGCCCTGACACTATTCCCAACTCAGGCAATGACAGTGTACATATCTAAAACCCTGACACTACACCTAACTCAGGCACTGACAGTGTCCCTAACAAGAGACCTCACACTACTCCCAAATCAGTCACTGACATTTTCCCTAATTGAGGCAATGATACTACTCCCAACTCAGGAACTAAGGCTCTGGATCATTGTGATGACAAGCGCCATGGAGTACTGTGATGACAAGGGTCATGGAGAACTGTGATGACAAGTGCATGGAGCATTGTGATGACAAAGGCCATGGAGAATTGTGATGACAGAGTTCTTGGGGCATTGTGATGACAGAGTTCATGGAGCATTGTGATGAAAATGGCCATGTAGCATTGTGATGAAAGTGGTCATGGAGGATTGTGATGAAAAGTGCTATGGAGCAATGTGATGACAGGGGTCATGGAGAATTGTGATGACAAGTGCATGGAGCATTTTGATGACAAGGGCCATGGAGAATTGTGATGACAGGGGTCATGGAGAATTGTGATGACAAGGGCCATGGAGCATTGTGATGACAGAGTTCATGGGGCATTGTGATGAAAGTGGTCATGGAGCATTGTGATGAAAGTGGTCATGGAGGATTGTGATGAAAAGCACTATGGAGCATTGTGAAGACAGGGGTCATGGAGCATTGTGAGGACAAGTGTCATGGAGCATTGTGATGATAGGAGTCATGGGGCATTGTGATGACAGGGATCTTGGAGCTTTGTGGTGAAAGGCGTCATGGAACATTGTGATTACAACGACTTGGAGCATTGTGATGACAAGGGTCATGGAGCATTGTGATGAAAATCACCATGGATCATTGTGATTAGTGGGGTAATGGAGCATTGTCATGAAAGGGGTCATGGATCATTGTGATTACAGGGAATCGAGGAGCATAGTTTTGACAATCTCCAGGGATCATTGTGATGAAAGGGGAAAAGGAGAATTGTGATGAAAGGAATCATGGATCATTGTGATGACAGGGATCATGGAGCATTGTTACGACAAGAGCGAAGGAGCACTGTGATGACAAGGGCCATGGATCATGGTGATGACAGGGGTCAGGGAGCATTGTAATGACAGGGCTCATGGAGCATTGTGATCTCAATGGTCATGGAGAATGTTGATGAAAGGGGTCATGGAGCATTGTGCTGAAAGTGGTCATGGATCTTTGTGATGACATGCAGCAGGGAGCACTGTGATGACAAGGGCCATGGATCATTGTGATGACAGTGGTTATGGAGCATTGTGATGAAAGGTGTCATGGCTCATTGTGATGACAGGGGGCCGGGAGCATTGTGATGACAGGGTTCATGGGGCATTGTGATGACAAGGGCCTTGGATCATTGTGATGAAAGTGGTCATATGGCATTTTGAATGATAGGGGCCATGGAACATTGTGATGACAAGTGTCATGGAGCCTTGTAATGACAGGGTGCATGGAACATTGTGATGTCACCGCCATGTAGCATTTTAGACAAGGGTCAAGGAGTATTGTGATGATAAGTGCGTGGAACATTGCGAAGACAGGTGTCATGGAGCATTGTGATGATAAGGGCATGGAGCCTTGTGATGACAGGGGGCATGGAACATTGTAATGAAAGGGGGCATGGAACATTGTGATGAAAGTGGTCATGGAGCCTTGTGATGACAAGCGCCATGGAGCTTTGTGATGACAAGAGCCATGGAGCATTGTAAGGAAAGGGGTCATGGAGCATTGTGATGAACTTGGTCATGGAGCTTTGTTATGAAAATGTTCATGGCGCATTTTTATGAAAGGGGTCATGGAGCATTGTGATGAAAGGTGTCATGGGGCATTGTGATGAGAAGGGCCATGGAGCATTGTGATGAAAGGGTTTATGGAGCACTGTGATGATAAGAGCATGGAGCCTTGTGATGAAAATGGTCATGGAGCATTGTGATGAATAGGGGTCATGGAGCATTGTGATGAACAGGGCACATGGAGCATTTTGATGAAAGTGGTCATGGAGCATTGTGATGAAAGACGTCTGGGAGCATTGTGATGAAAGGTGTCATGGCTCATTGTGATGACAGGGAGCCTGGAGCATTGTGATGACAGGGTTCATGGGGCATTGTGATGACAAGGGCCTTGGAGCATTGTGATGAAAGTGGTCATATGGCATTTTGAATGATAGGGGCCATGGAACATTGTGATGACAATGTCATGGAGCCTTGTAATGACAGGGTGCATGGAACCTTGTGATGTCACCGCCATGTAGCATTTTAGACAAGGGTCAAGGAGTATTGTGATGATAAGTGTGTGGAACATTGCGAAGACAGGTGTCATGGAGCATTGTGATGATAAGGGCATGGAGCCTTGTGATGACAGGGGGAATGGAACATTGTAATGAAAGGGGGCATGGAGCATTGTGATGAAAAGGGCATGGAGCATTGTGAGACAAGTCTCATGGAGCATTGTGTTGAGAGTGGGCTTGGAGCATTGTGGTGACAGGGGGCATGAAACTTTGTGATGACAATGGCATGGAGCATTGTGAGAAAAGTGTTAAGGAGAGTTGTGATGAAAGGGGTCATGGAAGACTCTGATTACAGGGGACATGGAGCATTGTAATGAGAAAGACAAGTAGCATTGTGATGACATGGCTCAGGGAGCATTGTGGGGAAATGGGTCATGGGGCCTTCTGATGACAGGGATTATGGAGCATTGTGATGAAAGCGGCCATGGAACTTTGTGATGAAGGTGGTCATGGAGGATTGTGATGACAAGCGCCATGGGGCATTGTGATGGCAAGAGCCATGGAATACTGTGATGAAAAGGGTCATGGACCACTGTGCTGAATGTGGTCATGGAGCATTTTGATGCAAAGCACCATGGAGCATTGTGATGACAAGCGTCATGGAGCTTTGTGATGAAATGTCTCATGGAACATTGTGATGACAGGGGTCGTGGAGCACTGGGATTACATTGAACATGGAGCATTGTGATGACAAAGACCATGGAGCATTGTGATGAGAAGTGCATGGAGCATTGTGATGACAAAAGTCATAGAGCAGTGCAATGAAAGGATTAATGGAGCATTGTGATGATAGGGGGCATGGAGCACTGTGATGAAAGGGGTTATGTAGCACTGTGATTACAGTGGTAATTGTGATGCATTGTGATGAAAGGGGACATGAGACAGGGGTAATGGAGCATTTTGATGAAAGTTTTCATGGCTCATTGTGATGAAACGGGGCATGGAGCATTGTGAGGAAAAGGGTTATGGAGCACTGTGATTACAGGGGTAATTTAGAGCATTGTGATAAACGGGGACATGGAGCAATTTGATGACAGGGGTCATTGGGCATTGTGAGGACAAGGGCCATGAAGCATTGCGATGACAGGTGTCATTTGGCTTTGTGAATGACAGGGAACCTGGAGCATTGTGATGACAAGAGTAATGGAGCATTGTGATGACCGGGGTCATGGAGCATTGTGATTACAGGGGGCATGGAGAATTGTGATCAGAAGAGCATGGAACATTGTGAGACAAGGGTCATTGGCCAATGTGATGACATGGGGTATGGAGCATTGTGATGACAATGGTATGTAGCATTGCGATGACAAGGGTCATGAAGCATTGCGATGAGAGTGGTCATGGAGCTCTGGGAAGCCAGGGGTCGTGGAGCATTGTGATGACAATGGTCATGGCACATTTTGATGAAAGGGGTCACGGAGCATTGTGATGGAAGGGGTCATGGAGCATTGTGATGACAGGGGTCATGGGGCATTGTGATGATAAGGGCGTGGAATATTGTGATGACAGTGGTCACGGAACATTGTGACGATAAGGGCATGGAGCCTAGTGAGGGACAGTCTAGCGGTCTTGGGACTAAATTAAGTGCCTGAGGTAGGCACAGCATAACGTCTTTAGTTAGCATAAGTGGTACGATATTAACTCGGGACAGGGTTAGGGTGAAGGCTAGGAATCGTGTCAGGAAATGACCTAAGGATAGTGTGAAGACCTTTGTTACTGAGAATATCAGGGCCTTATTCAGAACCAGTGTTAGGGCTTCAGTTAGGGAAAGTACCAGGGCCTGACTTAGGGAGAGGGATAAGGTCTGAGTGAGGCCTAATGTCAGGCCCTTAGCTGGGGACACTGTCAGGGCATGACTTAGGAGCAGCATCAGGGCCTCTGTTGGATCAGCCTTAGGGTCTTAGTTAAAGACATGACCAGGGTCTGAGTTAGTCACAGCATCACGGCCTGAGTTAGTTAGGGAAAGTGCAGGGCCTCACTTAGGGACAGCGTCAGGGCTTACTTTGGGACAGTTTCAGGACCTTGGTAAGACATGGGTCAGGATATTAGCTCCGGATAATGGCAGGACTTAGGTATTGATGGCAGCAGCCCTTAGTTAGAGACAGTATCAGGCCCTGAGTTACGACTAGCATCAGAGCCTTTGTTAGGTACAATGTACGGGACTGAGTTAGGAGTAGAGTCAGGGCCTTAGTTAGTGACAGTGTCAGGGCCTGACTTCGGGAGAGCGACAGGGCCTGAGTGAGGCCTAGCTTCAGGCCCTTTACTGGGCACACTGTCAGGGCATGACTTTGGAGCAGCATCAGCGTCTTTGCTGGATCAGCATTAAGGTCTTTGTGAAATACATGATCAGGGCCTGAGTTAGTCACAGCTTCAAGGCTTCTGTTAAGGAAAGCTTCAGGGCTTGAGTTAGGGACAGCCTCAGGTCTTCACTTACGGACAGCGTCAGGGCTTACTTTGGGACAGTTTCAGGACCTTGGAAAGACATAGGTCAGGATATTAGCTCAGGGTAATGTCAGGACTTTACATACTGATGGCAGCAGGGCCTTAGTTACAGACAGTTTCAGGGCCTGAGTTAGGCCTAGCATCAGTGACTTTGTTAGGTACAGTGTAAGGGACTGAGTTAGGAGTAGTGTCAGGGCCTTGCTTAGGGACAGTGTCAGGGTCTGAGTTAGGTGTACTGTCAGAGACCTAGTTAGGGACAGTGCTAGGGCCTGAGTTACGATTCGTGTCAAGGCCTTATTTAGGACCAATTTCAGGGCCTTAGTTTGGAGTAGCATCAGAGCCATTGTTAGGAATCGTATGAGGGCCTGAGTTAGGCGTACTGTCAGGGCCATAGTTAGGGACAGTGTCAGGCCCTGAATTAGGACGAACATCGAGGGTTTAGGTACGGACAGGGTCACAGCCTCGAGAGTAATTTTAGGCCCTTAGTTAAGGACAGCTGTAGGGATGTAGTTAGCATAAGAGGCACGACATTTGCTAGGGACACGGTCAGGTTTTGGTCTAGGAATAGTGTCAGGAACGGACCTAAGCATAGTGTCAAAACCTTAGTTACTGAGAGTATCAGATCCTTATTTAGAACCAGTGTCGGGGCTTCAGGTAGGGACAGCATCAGAGCCTGACTTAGGAAGAGCGACAGGGCCTGAGTGAGTCCTAGCGTCAGGCCCTTAGCTGAGGACACTGTCAGAGCATGACTTAGGAATAGAATCAGCGCCTCTGTTGGATCAGCCTTAGCGTCTTTGTTACAGATATGATCAGGGCCTGACTTAGTCACAGCTTCAAGGCCTCAGTTAGGGAAAGCTTCAGGGCCTGAGTTAGGGACAGCCTCAGTTCTTAACATAGGGACAGCGACAGGGCTTTCTTAGGGACAGTGTCAGGACCTGGGTTAGAAATATGTCAGGATATTAACTCAGGCTAGTGTCCAGTTTTTAGTTATTGCTGACAGCAGGGCCTATATTAGGGGCAAATTCTGAGCCTTACTTAGAGACAGTGTCAGGGCCTGAGTTAGGACTAGCATCAGAGCCCTTGTAAAGTACAGTGTCAGGGACTGAGTTAGGTGTAGTGTCAGGACTTTAGTTTGGGACAGTGTCAGCGCCTCAGTTAGGATGAGCCTCCAACCTCAGTTAGGGACAGGTTGACGGCCTCGGGCCTAATTTCAGGCTCTTAGTTAGAGACAGCATCAGGGATTTAGTTAGCATAAGAGGCTCGACAATAGCTAAAGACAAGTTTAGGTTAAGATCTAGGGATAGTGTCAGGAAATGACCTAGGGATAATTTCAAGACCATCGCTAATTAGAGCATCAGTGCCTAATTTAGGCCCAGTGTCAGGGCTTCAGGTAGGGACAGACTCTGAGCCTGACTTAGGGAGAGCGACAGGGCCTGAGTGATGCCTAGAGTCAGGGCCTTAGCTATGGACAGCGTCAGGGCATGACATAAGATCAACATAAGGGTCTCTGTAAGATCAGCATTAGAGTTTAGTTAAAGACATTATCAGGACCTCTGTGAGGGACAGCCTCAGGGCCTCACTTAGGGACAGTGTCAGGGCTAACTTTGGGAGAGTTTCAGGACCTTGGTAAGACATGGGTCAGGATATTAGCTCAGGATAATGTCAGGACTTTAGATATTGATGGTAGCAGCGCCTACGTTAGGGAAAGTTTCAAGGCGTTAGTTAGGAGTAGCGGGCCTCTGATAGGTCCAGTGTCAGATCCTCAGTTAGCAATAGTGTTAGGGCCTTAGTAAGGGACAGTGTCAGGGCCGGATGTAGGGCGAGCATCTAGGCCTTAGTTCGGGACAGTTTCATGGTCTTGGGACTAAATTCAGTGCCTGAGGTAGGCACAGCCTAAGGGCTTCAGTTAGCATAAGAGGCAGGACATTAGCTAGTGACCGTGTCAGTTTAACATTTAGGGATAGTGCCAGGAAATGACCTAAGGATAGTGTGAAGACCTTTGTTATGGAGACTCTCAGGGCCTTATTCAGAACCAGTGTTAGGGCTTCAGGTAGGGACAGCATCAGTGCCTGGCTTAGGGAGAGCGTTAGGGTCTGAGTGAGGCCTAGCCTCAGACACTTAGTGGGGGACACTATCGGGGCATGACTTAGGAGCAGCATCAGGGCCTCTGTTGGATCAGCCTTAGGGTCTTAGTTAAAGACATGATCAGGGTCTGAGTTAGTCACAGCATCAAGGCCTGAGTTAGTTAGGGAAAGCTTCAGGGCCTCACTTACGGACAACGTCAGGGCTGACTTTGGGACAGTTTCAGGAACTTGGAAAGACATAGGTCAGGATATTAGCTCACGATAATGTCAGGACTTTTGATAGTTATGGCAGCAGGGCCTTAGTTACAGACGGTTTCAAGGCCTGAGTTAGGCCTAGCATCAGAGACTTTGTTAGGTACAGTGTAAGGGACTGAGTTAGGAGTAGTGTCAGGGCCTTGTTTAGGGACAGTGTCAGGGTCTGATTTAGGTGTACTGTCTGAGACCTAGTTAGGGACAGTGCTAGGGCCTGAGTTAGGATTAGTGTCAAGGCCTTATTTAGGACCAGTTTCAGGGCCTTAGTTTGGACTAGCATTAGAGCCATTTTTAGGAATCCTATGATGGGCTGAATTAGGCATACTATCAGGGCCTTAGTTAGGGACAGTTTTAGGGCCTGAGTTAGGATTAGTGTCAAGGCCTTATTTAGGACCAATTTTAGGGCTTCAGTTTGGACTAGCAACAAAGCCTTTGTTAGGTATCATGTCGGGGCCTCAGTTAGGTGTAGTGTCAGGGCCATTGTTAGGGACAGTATCAGGGCCTGACTTAGGAGAAGTTCAGGGCCCTAGCCAGGGAAAGTGTCAGGGCCTTAGTTAGGGACATTATCAGGGCCTGAATTAGCAGTAGTGTCAAAAGTCCTCAGTGAGGAGAGTAAGGAGTAAGTCAGGACTCAGGCCCTGACACTGTTCTTAAATAAGGCCCTGACATTACCTGTAACACAGGTCCTGATCTGATTCCTATCATAGGCGCTGAGGTTGGACTTAACTAAGGCCCTGACACTGGTCCTAACTAAAGCTGTGACACTACTCTTAACTCAGGCCCTGACACTGTCCCTAACAAAGCCTCTGACACTACTCCTAAATCAGGCACTGACACTGTCCCTAATTAAGGCCCTGACATACACCTCACTCAGGCCCTGACACTGTCTGTAACTAAGGCCCTGATACTACTCCAAACTCAGCACTGACACTGTCACTAACTAAGGCCCTGACACTATTCATAGCTCACGCCCTAACACAACTCCTAAATCATGCCCTGATAATGTCCCTAACTAAGGCCCTGACACTATTCCTAACTCAGGCGCTGACACAATACTTAAGGAAGGCCCTGACATTACTCCTAACTCAGGCCCTGAAAAGGTCCCTAACTAAGGCCGACACAACTCCTAACTCAGGCACTAACACTGTCCCTAAATAAGGCCCTGAAACTATTCCTAACTGAGGCGCTGATACAATACCTAACGAAGGCAATGATGCTACTCCTAACTAAGGCCCTGACACTACTCCTATCTCAAGCAATGACACTGTCCCTATCTTAGGCCCTGACTCTACTCCTGACTCAGTCACTGACACTGGCCCTAACTTAGGCCCTGACCCTACTCCCAACTCAGGCACTGACGCTGTCCCTAACTAAGGCTCTGACACTACTCCCAACACAGGCATTGACACTGTCCCTAACTAAGGCCCTCCCACTACTACTTACTTAGGCACTGACACGCTACCTAACTAAGGCCCTGCGACTACTTCTACCTCAGACCCTGACACTGTCCCTAACGAAGGGCCTGATACTACTCCCAACACAGGCACTGACACTCTCCCTAACTAAGGCCTTGACACTACTTTTAACTCATGCCCTGATGCTGTCCCCATAAAAGACCCTGAGACTATTCCCAACTAAGGCACTGACACTCTCCCTAACTAAGACCCTGACACTACTCCCATCTCAGCCACTGACACTGTCCCTAATGCCCTGACACTACTTCCAACTCAGGCACTGACACTGTCCCTAACTAGGCCCTGATACTTATCCTAACTCAGGCACTGACACTGTCCCTAACTAAGGCCCTGACATAACTCCCAACTCCGGCACTGACACTTTCTCTAACTAAGGCCCTGAAACTACTCACAACTCAGGCCCTGACACTGTTCCTAACTACCGGTCTCAGACTATTCCTAACTTAGGCCCTGACACTATTCCTAACACAGTCACTGACACTGTCCCTAACTAAGGTCCTGAGACTATTCCTAACTCAGACCCTGACACTGTCCATAACTTAGGCCATGTCACTACTCCCAACTCAGGCACTGACGCTGTTCCTGAGTAAGGGTCTGACACTACTCCAAACTGAGACACTGACACTCTTCCAAATTAAGGCCTTGACACTACTCTTAACTCAGGCCCTGACACTGTCCATAATAAAGACCCTGACAAAAATCCCAACTTAGGCACTGACAATGTCCGTAGCTAAGGCCCTGACACTATTCCCATCTCAGCCACTGACACTGTCCCTACCTATGACCCTGACACTACTCCCAAAGCAAGCACTGGCGCTGTCCCTAACTAAGGCACTGGCACTACTCCCAACTTGCCCTGGCGCTGTCCCTAACTAAGGTTCTGACACTACTCCCTATTCAGGCAATGACAGTGTCCCTAACTGAGGCAATGATACTACTCCCAACTCAAGCACTAAAGCTCTGGATCATTGTGATGACAAGAACCATGGAGCACTGTGATGACAAGGGCCAAGGAGAATTGTGATGACGTGTCCTGGAGAATTCTGGTGACAAGGGCCATGGAGCATTTTGATTACAGGGGTCATGGGGCATTGTGATGAAAGTGGTCATGGAACATTGTGATAAAAGTGGTCATGTAGCATTGTGATGAAAAGTGCTATGGAGCATTGGGATGACAGGGGTCATGGAGCATTGTGATGACAAATGCGTGGAGATTTGTGATGACGAGGACCATGGAGCATTGAGATTATAAGGATCATGCAGCATTGTGATGACAGGGGCCATGGAGCATTTTAATGACAAGGGACATGGAACATTGTGATGACAGAGGTCATGGAGCATTGTGTTGACCAGCGGCATGGAGCATTGTGAAGAAAAGGGTACTGTAACATTGTGATGAAAGGGTCAAGGAGCATTTTGATTACAAGGATCATGGAGCATTGTGATGACAAGGGCCATGGAGCATTGTGATGACAGGGATCATGTGGCATTATGATGACAGTGGTCTTGGAGCAATGTGATGAACGTTGTCATGGAGCACTGTGATTATAGGGGCCATGGAGAATTGTGATGACAAAGGCCAGGGAACATTGTGATGACAGGGGTCATGGAGCATTGTGATGAAAATGGACCTGGAGCATTGTGATGAAAGGGGTCATGGCTCATTGTGATGACAGGGGGCCTGGAACATTGTGATGACAGGGGTCACGGGGCATTATGATGACAAGGGTCATGGACCATTTTGATGACAGTGGTCATATGGCATTTTGAATGACAGGGACCATGAAGCATTGTGATGACAAGAGTCATGGAGATTTGTGATGACAGGGGGCATGGAGCTTTGTGATTTCACAAGAATGTAGCATTTTAGACAAGGGTCATGGAGCATTGTGATGAAAGGGGTCATGGAGCATTGTGATGATAAGGGCATGGAGCATTGTGATGACAAAGGCATGTAGCATTGCGATGACAAAGGTCATGGAGCATTGTGATGACAGGGGTTATGGAGCATTGTGATGACAAGGGCGTGGAGCATTGTGATGACAGTGGTCATGGAACATTGTGATGATAAGGGCATTGAGCCGAGTTAGGGACAGTCTAGCGGCCTTGCGACTAAATTCAGTGCCTGAATTAGGCACAGCATAAGGTCTTTAGTTAGCATAAGAGGTAGGATATTAGCTAGGGACAGGGTTAGGGTGAAGGCTTGGAATCGTGTCAGGAAATGACCTAAGGATAGTGTAAAGACCTTTGTTACTGAGACCCTCAGGGACTTATTCAGAAGCAGTGTTAGGGCTGCAGGTAGGGACAGCATCAGGGCCTGACTTAGGGAGAGTGACAGGGCCTGAGTGAGGCCTAATGTCAGGCCCTTAGCTGGGGACACTGTCAGGGAATGACTTAGGAGCAGCATCAGTGCCTTTGTTGGATCAGCTTTAGGTTCTTAGTTAAAGACATGACCGGAGCCCTAGTTAGTCACAGCGTCAAGGCCTCAGTTAGGGAAAGCTTCAGGGCCTGAGTTACGGACAGCCTCAGGTCTTCACTTAAAGACAGCGACAGGGCTTTCTTAGGGACAGTGTCAGGACCCTGGTTAGAAATGAGTCAGGATATTAGCTCAGGAGAGTGTCAGGATTTTAGTTATTGCTGGCAGCAGGGCCTATATTAAGGACAGATTCCGGGCCTTTGTTAGATTCAGTGTCATGGACTTAGTTAGGAGTAGTCAGGGCCTCAGTTAGGGAGAGCATTAGGGTTTCAGTTAGCATATGATGCAGGAGATCATCTCGGGACAGAGTCAGGTTCCAGGCCAGAGATAGTGAAAGGAAATGACCAAGGGATAACGAGAAGACCTTAGTTATTGAGAGCATCAGGACCTTAGTTAGCAGCAGCGTGAGTGCTTTAATCAGGACCAGTGCCAGGGCTTGATGTATGGACAGCATCAGAGCCTAACTAAGGTACAGCAACAGGGCCTAAGTGAGGCCTATCTTTAGGGCCTGAGTAAGGGACAGTATCAGGGCATGACTTAGGAGCAGCATAAAGGCCTCTGTAGGATCAGCATTAGGGTCTTCGTTAAAGCTATTATCAGGGCCTCCGTTAGGGATAGCCTCAAGGCCTCACTTAGGGACAGCATCAGGGCTTACTTTGGGACAGTTTCAGGACCTTGGTAAGACATGGGTCAGGATATTAGCTCAGGAGAATATCAGGTGTTCAGATATTGACGGCAGCAGGGCCTTAGTTAGAGGCAGTGTCAGGGCCTAAGTTAGGACTAGCATCAGAGCCTTTGTTAGGTACAGTGACAGTGACTGAGCTAGGTGTAGTGTCAGAGCCTTAGTTATGGACAGTGTCAGGGCCTGCATTAAGACGAGCCTGCAGGCCTCATTTAGGGACAGGTTCACGGCCTCGGACATAAATTCAGGGCCTCATTTACGGACAGAATCAGGGATTTAGCTAGCATAAGGGGATCTACAGCTGAAAGCAACCTGAACACCACCACAAGCAGATGCAGAAGTGAACCATGCACGCTCCTATGAAGGAATATTCCACAGCAGTTGAGTACATTTTGTTTAAAATTAGTAACACTCTAAAAATTATGTTTTGAAGAAAACTATATTCAGAAGATGAAAGAATCTCCTTCTAAAGAATCTCTTTAGCTAATCTCGACATTAGCTAAAGAAAAAGTTAGGTTAAGGTCTAGGGAGAGTGTCAGGAAATGACCTAGGGATAGTGTCAAGACCTTAGTTACTTAGCACATCAGGACCTAATTTAGGAGCAGTGAGTGTCAGGGCTTCGGGTAGGAAGAGCGTCAGAGCCTGACTTCGGGAGTGGGACAGGGCCTGAGTGAGGCCTAGCGTCAGGGCCTTAGCCAGAGACAGTGTGAGGGCATGACTTTGGAGCAGCATAAGAGCCACGGTAGGATCAGCTTCAGGGGCTATGTTAAAGACATTATCAGGGCCTCTGTTAGGGACAGCCTCAAGGCCTCACTTAGAGACAGCATCAGGGCTTCCTTAGGGACAGTTTCAGGACCTTGGTAAGAGATGGGTCAAGAAATTAGCTCAGGATAGTGTCAGGACTTTAGATATTGACGGCAGCAGGGCCTTAGTTAGGGATAGTGTCAGGCCCTGAATTAGGACGAACATCGAGGCCTTAGGTACGGACAGGGTCACAGCCCCGAGAGTAATTTTAGGCCCTTAGTTAAGGACAGCAGCAGGGCTGTATTTAGCATAAGAGGCACGACATTTGCTAGGGAAAGGGTCAGGTTATGGTCTAGGCAGAGTGTCAGTAAGGGACCTAAGCATAGTGTCAAAACCTTAGTTCCTGAGAGTATCAGATCCTTATTTAGAACCAGTGTCAGGGCTTCAGGTAGGGACAGCATCAGAGCCTGACTTAGGGAGAGCGACAGGGCCTGAGTGAGGCCTAGCATCAGACCCTAACCTGAGGACACTGTCAGGGCATGACTTAGGAACAGAATCAGCGCCTCTGTTGGATCAGCCTTAGCGTCTTTGTTACAGATATGATCAGGGCCTGACTTAGTCACAGCTTCAAGGCCTCAGTTAGGGAAAGCTTCAGGGCCTGAGTTAGGGACAGCCTCAGTTCTTAACATAGGGACAGCGACAGGGCTTTCTTAGGGACAGTGTCAGGACCTGGGTTAGAAATATGTCAGGATATTAACTCAGGCTAGTGTCCAGTTTTTAGTTATTGCTGACAGCAGGGCCTATATTAGGGGCAAATTCTGAGCCTTACTTAGAGACAGTGTCAGGGCCTGAGTTAGGACTAGCATCAGAGCCCTTGTAAAGTACAGTGTCAGGGACTGAGTTAGGTGTATTGTCAGGACTTTAGTTTGGAACAATGTCTGCGCCTCAGTTAGGATGAGCCTCCAACCTCAGTTAGGGACAGGTTGACGGCCTCGGGACTAATTTCAGGCTGTTAGTTAGAGACAGCATCAGGGATTTAGTTAGCATAAGAGGCTCGACAATAGCTAAAGACAAGTTTAGGTTAAGATCTAGGGATAGTGTCAGGAAATGACCTAGGGATAGTGTCAAGACCATCGCTAATTAGAGCATCAGTGCCTAATTTAGGCCCAGTGTCAGGGCTTCAGGTAGGGACAGACTCTGAGCCTGACTTAGGGAGAGCGACAGGGCCTGAGTGATGCCTAGAGTCAGGGCCTTAGCTATGGACAGCGTCAGGGTATGACATAAGATCAACATAAGTGTCTCTGTAAGATCAGCATTAGAGTTTAGTTAAAGACATTATCAGGACCTCTGTGAGGGACAGCCTCAGGGCCTCACTTAGGGACAGTGTCAGGGCTAACTTTGGGAGAGTTTCAGGACCTTGGTAAGACATGGGTCAGGATATTAGCTCAGGATAATGTCAGGACTTTAGATATTGATGGTAGCAGCGCCTACGTTAGGGAAAGTTTCAAGGCGTTAGTTAGGAGTAGCGGGCCTCTGATAGGTCCAGTGTCAGATCCTCAGTTAGCAATAGTGTTAGGGCCTTAGTTAGGGACAGTGTCAGGGCCGGATGTAGGGCGAGCATCTAGGCCTTAATTCGGAACAGTTTCATGGTCTTGGGACTAAATTCAGTGCCTGAGGTAGGCACAGCCTAAGGGCTTCAGTTAGCATAAGAGGCAGGACATTAGCTAGTGACCGTGTCAGTTTAACATTTAGGGATAGTGTCAGGAAATGACCTAAGGATAGTGTGAAGACCTTTGTTATGGAGACTCTCAGGGCCTTATTCAGAACCAGTGTTAGGGCTTCAGGTAGGGACAGCATCAGTGCCTGACTTAGGGAGAGCGTTAGGGTCTGAGTGAGGCCTAGCCTCAGACACTTAGTGGGGGACACTATCGGGGCATGACTTAGGAGCAGCATCAGGGCCTCTGTTGGATCAGCCTTAGGGTCTAAGTTAAAGACATGATCAGGGTCTGAGTTAGTCACAGCATCAAGGCCTGAGTTAGTTAGGGAAAGCTTCAGGGCCTCACTTAGGGACAGCGTCAAGGCTTACTTTGGGACAGTTTCAGGACCTTGGTAAGACATGGGTCAGGTTATTAGCTCCGGATAATGTCAGGACTTTAGATTTTGATGGCAGCAGCCCTTAGTTAGAGACAGTGTCAGGCCGTGAGTTACGACTAGCATCAGCGCCTTTGTTAGATACAAGGTACGGGATTGAATTAGGAGTAGAGTCAGGGCCTTAGTTAGTGACAGTGTCAGGGCCTGACTTAGGGAGTGCGACAGGGCCTGCGTGAAGCTTAGCATCAGGCCCTTAGCTGGGCACACTGTCAGGGCATGACTTTGGAGCAGCATCAGCGTCTTTGCTGGATCAGCATTAAGGTCTTCGTTAGGTACATGATCAGGGCCTGAATTAGTCACAGCTTCAAGGCTTCAGTTAAGGAAAGCTTCAGGGCCTGAGTTAGGGACAGCCTCAGGTCTTCACTTACGGACAGCGTCAGGGCTGATTTTGGGATAGTTTCAGGACCTTGGAAAGATATAGGTCAGGATATTAGCTCAGGATAATGTCAGGACTTATGATAGTGATGGCAGCAGGGCCTTAGTTACAGACGGTTTCAGGGCCTGAGTTAGGCCTAGCATCAGAGACTTTGTTAGGTACAGTGTAAGGGACTGAGTTAGGAATAGTGTCAGGGCCTTGCTTAGGGACAGTTTCAGGGTCTGATTTAGGTGTACTGTCTGAGACCTAGTTAGGGACAGTGCTAGGGCCTGAATTAGGATTAGTGTCAAGGCCTTATTTAGGACCAATTTCAGGGCCTTAGTTTGGACTAGCATCAGAGCCATTGTTAGGAATCGTATGAGGACCTGAGTTAGGCATACTATCAGGGCCTTAGTTAGGGACAGTTTTAGGGCCTGAGTTAGGATTAGTGTCAAGGCCTTATTTAAGACCAATTTTAGGGCTTCAGTTTGGAGTAGCAACAAAGCCTTTGTTAGGTATCATGTCGGGGCCTCAGTTAGGTGTAGTGTCAGGGCCATTGTTAGGGACAGTATCAGGGCCTGACTTAGGAGAAGTTCAGGGCCTTAGCCAGGGAAAGTGTCAGGGCCTTAGTTAGGGACATTATCAGGGTCTGAATTAACAGTAGTGTCAAAAGTCCTTAGTGAGGAGAGTAAGGAGTAATTCAGGACTCAGGCCCTGAAACTGTCCTTAACTAAGGCCCTGACACTATTCGTAACACAGGCTCTGATCTGATTCTTATCATAGGCCCTGATGCAGGTCTTAACTAAGGCCTTGACACTGGCCCTAACTAAAGCTGTGACACTATTGTTAACTCAGGCTTTGACACTGTCCCTATAAAAGCCTCTGACACTTCTCTTAAGTCAGGCACTGACACTGTCCCTAACTAAGTCCCTGACAATATTCCTAACTCAGGCCCTGACACTGTCCCTAACTAAGGCCCTGATATTACTGCGAACTCAGCACTGACACTGTCCCTAACATAGGCACTGACTCTACTCCTAACTCAGGAACTGACACTGTCACTAACTAAGGCCCTGACACTTTTCATAACTCATGCCCTAACAGTACTCCTAAATCATGCCCTGGCAATGTCGCTAACTAAGGCCCTGACACTACTCCTAACTCAGGCGCTAATACAATACCTAAGGAAGGCCCTGACATTACCCCTAACTCTGGCCCTGAAAAGGTCCCTAACTAAGGCCGACACAACTCCTAACTCAGGCACTGACACTGTCCCTAAATAAGGTCCTGAAAATATTCCTAACTGAGGCGCTGTTGCAATACCTAATGAAGGCACTGATGTTACTCCTAACTAAAGCCCTGACACTACTACTACCCCAGGCCCTGACACTGTCCCTAACTAAGGCCCTGACAGTGCTCTTAACTCAACCACTGACACTGTCCCTAACTTAGGTCCTGACTCTACTCCTAACACAGGCCCTGACACTGTCCCTAAATAAGGCCCTGACACTATTCCTAAATCAGGTACTGACACTCTCCCTAACTAAGGCCCTGGCATTACTCCTAACTCAGGCACTGATACAATACCTAAGAAAAGCAACGATGCTACTCCTAAATCAGGCACTGACACTGGCCCAAACTAAGACCCTGACTCTATTCCTAACTCAAGCCCTGACACGGTCCCTAACTAAGACCCTTACTCTATTCCTAACTCAAGCCCTGACACTGTCCTTAACATAGGCCCTGACACTGCTCCAAACATAGGCCCTTATACTACTCCATGCTCATGCCCTGACAATGTCCCTAAGTAAAGCCCTTACAGTAATCCTAAATGAGGCGCAGATACAATTCCTAATGGAGGCACTGACACTGTCCCAAAATATGGCCCTTACACTACTCCTAACTCAGGAACTGAGACTCTCCCTAACTAAGGCCCTGACAATAATATTAACTATGGCATTCACACTGTCCCTAACTAAGGCCCTGACACTACTCCTAAATCAGGCACTGACACTGTCCCTATCTAAAGCCCTGACATTATTCCTAACTCAGGTGCTGATCCAATACCTAACGTAGGCACTGGTGCTCCTCCTAACTAAGGCTCTGACACTCTTCCTAAATAAGGCCCTGACAGTAGTCCTAACTCAGGCACTGACAGTGACCCTAACTAGAGCCCTGACACTACTCCTAACTCAGTCCCTGACACTGTCCCTAACTAAGGAACTGACAATACTCCCAACTCAGGTACTGACACTGTCCCTAACTAAGGCCCTGACACTACTCCCGACAAAGGCACTGACAATGTTCCTAACTAACACCCTGACAGAACTCCGAACATAGGCACTGACATTGTCCCTAAATATTGCAGTGAAACTGCACCAAACATAGGCATTGACACAGTCGCTAACTAGACCCTGACACTACTCCCAAATCAGGCACTGACACTGTCCCTAGCTAAGGCCCTGACACTACTCCCAACTCAGGAACTGACACTGTCCCTAACTAGTGCCTTGACAATACTCCTAACTCAGGCCCTGACACTGTCCCTAAATAAGGCAATGACACTAATGCCAACTCAGCCACTGACATTTTCCCTAACTAAGACCCAGACACTACTCCCAACTCAGACACTGAAGTTGTCCCTAAATAAGGTTCTGACACTACTCCCAATTCTGGCAGTGATGCTGTCCGTAACTAAGGCCTTGACACTACTCACAACTCAAGCAATGACACGGTCCATAATAAAGACCCTGAAAATAATCCCACCTCAGGCATTGACATTGTTCCTAACTAAAGACCTGACACTACTCCCAACACAGGCAATGGCGCTGTCCCTAACTAAGGCCCTGACACTACTCCCAAGTCAGGCACTGATGCTGTCCCTAACTAAAGCCCTGAATCTCTTCACAAGTCAGGCACTGACGCTGTCCCTAACTAAGGCTCTGAAACTACTCTTAACTCAGGCACTGACACTGTCCCTAACAAATACCCTGAAACTACTCCCAACTAAGCCACTGAAACTGTCCATAACTACGGCCCTGACACTACTCCTAGCTCAGGCACTGACACTGTCTCTTACTAAGGTCTTGACACTACTCCTAACTCATGCACTGCCATTGTTCCAAACAAAGACCCTGACACTACTCCCAACATAGGCATTGAGACTGCCCCTAAATACGCCCAGACAGTACTCCCAACTCAGGCACTGACACTGTCCCTAACTAAAGCCCTGAAACTACTCCTAACTAACGCCCTGAAATAGTCCCTGACTAAGGCCCTGACACTACTCCCAACTCAGGCACTGACACACTCTCTAACTAAGGCCCTGTGACTACTCCAAACTCAGGCCCTGAAACTGTCCCTAACTAAGGCTCTGACATTGTTCACAACTCCTGCACTGACACACTCCCTAACTAAGGCCTTAACACTACTCTTAACTAAGGCCTTGACACTGTCCCTAACAAAGACCCTGACACTACTCCCAACTCCGGCAGTGACGTTGTTCCTAACTAAGGCCCTGACACTACTCCCAACATAGGCACTGACACTGTCCCTAACAAGGCCCTGGCACTACTCCCAACTCAGGCACTGACACTCTCCCTAACAATGACCTTGACACTACTCTTAACTCAGGCCCTGACATTGTCCCTAATAAAGACCCTGACACTAATCCCATCTCAGCCACTGACACTATCCCTAACTAAGGCCCTGACACTACACCCAACTCAGTCACTGACAGAATCCCTAACTAAGACCCTGACACTACTCCCACCTCAGGCACTGACACTGTCCCTTAATAATGCCCAGAAACTACTGCCAACACAGGCACTGACACTGTCCCTACCTAAGGCCCAGAGACTACTCCTAACTCATGCCCTGACACTGTCCATAACTTAGGCACTGACACTATTCCTAATTCAGGCACTGACACTGTCCCTAACTATGACCCTGTCACTACTCCCAACTCAGGCAGTGACAGTGTCCCTAACTGAGACAATGATACTATTCCCAACTCAGGCACTAAGGCTCTGGATCATTGTGATGAGAAGCACCATGGAGCGTTCTGATGACAAGGGTCATAGAGCATTGTGATGACACGGGTAATGAAGCATTGTGAAGACAATGGCCATGGAGAATTGTGACGACAGGGGTCATGGAGCATTGTGATTACAAGGGCCATGGAGCATTGTGATTACAGGGTTCTTGGGGCATTGTGATGAAAGTGGTCATGGAGCATTGTGATGAAAGTGGTCATGGAGCATTGTGATGAAAAGCACCAGGGAGAATTGTGACGACATGGGCTTAGAGCATTCTGATTACAGGGGACAAAAGCATTGTGATGAAAAGGGCAGGGAACATTGTGCTGACAGGGGTCATGGAGCATTATGATGACAACTGTCATGAAACATTGTGATGAAAGGTGTCATGGAGCAATGTAAAGAAAGGGGCCATGGAGCATTGTGATGACAGGTGTCATGGGGCATTGTGATGACAGTGGGCATGGAGCATTGTGATGAATGCGGTCATGGAGCATTGTGATGAGAAGTGTCCTAGAACCTTGTGTTGACACGGTTCATGGAGCATTTTGATGACAATGGGCATGGCAAATTGTGATGACAGGTGTCATGGGTCATTGTGATGACAGTGGTCATCTATCATTGTGATGAAATATATCATGGAGCACTGTGATGACAGGGGCCATGGAGTATTGTGATGAAAAAGGCTATGGAGCATTGTGATGACAAGTGTCCTGGAACATTGTGATGACACGGTTCATGGAGCATTGTGATGACAAGGGCCATGGCCAATTGTGAAGACAGGTGTCATGGGACATTGTGATGACAGTGGTCATCTAGAATTGTGACGAAAGGTATCATGGATCATTGTGATGACAAGTGTCATGGAACATTGTGCTGACAGTGATCATGGAGCACTGTGATTAGAGGGGCCTTGGAACATTGTGATGACAGGCCTCATAGGGCATTGTGATGACAGTGGTCATGGAGCATTGTGATGAAATTTGTCATGGAGCACTGTGATTATAGGGGTCATGGAGCATTTTGATGACAGGTTTCATGGAGCATTGTGATGAAAATGGTAATGGACCATATTGATGACAGTGTTCTGGAACCTTGTGATGACACGTTTCATGGAGCATTGTGATGACAAGGGCCATGGCGAATTGTGATGACAGGTGTCCTGGTGCATTGTGATGACAGTGGACATCTAGCATTGTGATGAAAGGTATCATGGAGCACTCTGATGACAGGGGCCATGGAGCATTGTGTTGACAAAGGCCATGGACCATTGTGATGACAGGGGTCAAGGGGAATTGTGATTACAGCGAGCTTGCAGCATTGTGAGGAAAATCATCCTGGAGCCTTGTGATGACAGCGGTCACAGAGAATTGAGATGACAGGAATCATGCAGCATTTTGATGACAAGGGTCATGGACCATTGTGATGACAGGGATCATGGAACATTGTGATGACAAGTGCCAGGAAGCATTGTGATGACAAAGGCATGGAGAATTGTGATGACATGGGTCATCGAGCATTGTAATGACAGTGTTCCTGGAGCATTGTGTTTACACGGGCATGGAGCATTGTCATGACAAGGGCATGGAACATTTTGATTATAGGCCCAAGGAGCATTGTGCTGAGAAGGCATGGTGCATTGTGATGACAATTGGCATTGAGCATTGTGATGAAAGAGGTACTGGAGCATTGTGAGGAAAAGTGTCATGTTTCATTGTGATGACAGGGGTCATGGAGCAATGTGATGAAAGGTGTCATGGATCATTTTGATGAGAAGTGTCACGGAATATTGTGATGACAATGATCATGGAGCATTGTGATGAGAGGGGCCTTGGTGCATTGTGATAACAGGCGTCATGTGGCATTGTGATGACAGTGGTCATGAAGCATTGTGATGAAAGGGGTCATGGATCATTGTGATAAAAAGTGTCCTGGAACCTTGTCATGACACGGTTCATGGAGAATTGTGATGAGAAGAGCCATGGCGAATTGTGATGAGAGGTGTCATGGGGCATTGTGATGACAGTGGTCATTTAGCATTGTAATAAAAGGTATCATAGAGCACAGTGATGACAGGGGCCATGGAGCACTGTGATGAAAGGGGCAATGAAGCATTATGATGACAGGAGTCATGGGGGATTGTGTTGAAAGTGGTCATGGAGCATTGTGATGAAAGGGATCATGGAGCAATGTGATTACAGGGGCCATGGAGCATTGTGAATATATAGGTCATGCAACATTGTGATGACTGTGGTCATGGAGCATTTTGCTGAAAGAGGTCATGGATCACTGTGATGACAAGTGTCCTGGAATATTGTGATGACATGGTTCATGGAGCATTGTGATGACAAGGTCATGGAGCACTGTGATTGCAGGGGTCATGGAGCATTGTGATGACAAGGGCAGGGAACATTGTAATGACAGGGGTCATGGAGCATTGTGATGACAAGGGCCATGAAGCTTTGTGATGACAGGTGTCATTGGGCATTGTGATGACAGTGGTCATGGAACATTGTGATGAGAAGGACCATGGAGTATTGTGATGACAGGGTTCATGGGGCCTTTTGCTGACAGGGGCTATGGAGCATTGTGATGAAAGGTGTCATTTAGCACTCTGATTACAGGGGATATGGAGCATGGTGATGACAAGGTAATGGAGCATTGTGATCACAATGGTCATGGAGCATAGTGATGAAAGTGGTCATGGAGCATTGTGATGAAAAGGGTCATGTGGCATTGTTAGGACAACGGTCATGGAGCATTGTGAAGAAAGAGGTCATGGATCATTGTGATGAAAGTTGTCATAGAGAATTGTGAAGAAAAGCACCAGGGAGCATTGTGATGACAAGGGCTATGGAGCATTGTGATGACAGGTGTCATGGAGCATTGTGATGACAGGTGTCATGGAGCATTGTGATGACATAGGTCATGGGGCTTTGTGATGACAGGGAGCATGGAACATTGTGATGAAAGTGGTCTAGGAGCATTGTGATGACAGTGCTCATTGAGCATTGGGATGACACGGTCATGGAGCCTTGTGATTACAGGGGCCATGGAGCTTTTTGATGACAAGGGGCATGGAATATTCTGATGAAAGGCGTACTGGAGCATTTTGAGGAAAAGTGTCATGGATCATTGTGATTACAGCGATCATGGAGCATTGTGATGACCAGGGTCATGGAGCGTTGTGATAACAGGGTTCATGGAGCATTGTGATCACAAGGGCCATGTAGTATTGTGATGACAGGTGTCATGGGGCATTGTGATGTCAGGGGCATGGAACATTGTGATAAAAGGTGTCCTGGAGAACTGTGATTACTGGGGCCATGGAGCATTGCCGTGACAAAGACCATGGAGCATTGTGATGACAGGTGTCTAGGAGCATTGTGATGAAATGGGTCATGGATCATTGCGATGACAGGGGTCAAGG
The DNA here is from genome assembly GCF_965194825.1 of Balaenoptera physalus. NCBI lineage: Eukaryota > Metazoa > Chordata > Mammalia > Artiodactyla > Balaenopteridae > Balaenoptera > Balaenoptera physalus. Next base: position 353,759 of record NW_028126104.1, on the reverse strand, counting down.
AGCACTGTGATTTCAGAGGTCATGGAGCATTGTGAGGACAAGGGCATGGAGCATTGCAATGACAGGTGTCATGGAGCACAGTGATGAAAGTCGTCATGGAGCATTGTGGTGAAAAGTGTCAAGTGGCATTGTGAGGACAAGGGTCATGGAGCATTGTGAAGAAAGAGGTCATGGAGCATTTTGATGAAAGTTGTCATGGATCATTTTGAAGAAACCACCAGGGAGCATTGTGATGACAAGCGCCATGGAGCATTGTGATGACAGGTGTAATGGAGCATTGTGATGTCAGTGCTCATGGAACACTTTGATGAAAGGGATCATGGAGACCTGCGATTTCAGGGTCCATGGAGAATTGTGATGACAAAGGCTATGGAGCATTGTGATGACCGTTGTCATGTAGCATTGTGATGAAAGGGTCATGGAGCATTGTGACGACAATGGTCATGGAGAATTTGATGAAAGGTGTCATGGAGCATTGTGGTGAAAGGGATCATGGGGTATAGTGATGAAAAGGGGCAGGGAGCATAGTGATGACAAAGGGCCTGGAGCATTATGATGACACGGGCATGGAGTCTCGTGATGAAAAGGGTTCTGGAGCATTGCAATGAAAACTGCATGGAGCATTGTGATTACTGGTGCCATGGATCATTGTGATGAAAAAAGCCATGGAGCATTGTGATGACATGTCATGGAGCATTGTGATGAAAACTGCCATGGAGAATTGTGAGGACAAGGGTCATGGAGAACTGTGATGAAATGGGTCATGGATCACTGCGATGATATGGGTCATGGAGCATTGTGATGAAAGAGGCATTGGGGAATTGTAATGACAAGGGCCATGGAGCCTTGTGATGAAAGATGTCAGCGAGCCTTGTGATGAAAGCTGTCATTGAGCATTGTGATGAAAAGCGCCATGGAGCATTGCGATGACAAGGGTCATGGAGCATTGTGAAGACATGGGCATGGAGCATTGTGATGATATGGGCATGGAGCATTGTGATGACAAGAGTTCTGGATCATTGTGATGACAAGGGCATCGAGCATTGTGATTACAGTGCTCATGGAGCACAGTGATGACAAGGGCATGGAGCAATGTGATGACAAGGAGCATGGAGCACTGTGAACAAACTGGTACTGGAGCATTGTGATGAGAGGGTTCTTGGATCACTGTGATTACAGGGTTGATGGAGCATTGTGATGACAAGAGTCATGGAGCAATGTGATGACAAGTGTTATGGACCCTTGTGATGACAAGGGCCATGGAGAATTATGAAGACAGGCATCATGAGGCCTTGTGATGACAGGGTTCATGGAGCATTCTGATGAAAGGTGTCATGGAGCACTCTGATTACAGGGGCCTTGGAGAATGGTGATGACTAATGTCATGGAGCATTGTGATGACAGGTGTCAAGGAGCAATGTGATGAAATGCGTCATGGATCATTGTGATGACATGAGTCAAGGAGCATTGTGATGACATAGGTCATGGGGCTTTGTGATGAAAGGGAGCATGGAACATTGTGGTGAAAGTGGTCAAGGAGCATTGTGATGACAGTGCTCATTGAGCACTGTGAGGACACTGTCATGGAGCCTTGTGATTACAGGGGCCATGGAGCATTTTGATGACAAGGGGCACGGAGTATTGTGATGAAAGGCGTCCTGGAGCATTTTGAGGAAAGGTGTCATGGATCATAGTGATTACAGAGATCATGGAACATTGTGATGGCCAAGGTCAGGGAGCATTGTGATAACAGGGTTCATGGAGCATTGTGATCACAAAGACCATGTAGTATTGTGATGACAAGTGTCATGGGGCATTGTGATGTCAGGGGCATGGAGCATTGTGATGACAGGTGTCATGGAGCATTGTGATGAAAGGGGTCATTGGGAAATGTAATGACAAGGGCCATGGAGCATTGTGATGAAAGGGGTCAACGAGGATTCTGATGAAAGTCGTCATTGAGCATTGTGATGGAAAGGGCCATGGAGCATTGTGATGATAAGTGTCATTGAACATTGTGATGACAAATGTTATGGAGACTTGTGATGACAAAAGCCATGGAGCATTGTGATGACAGGGTCATGAGGCATTGTGATGAAAGGGGTCATGGATCATTGTGATGACAGGGGTCACGGAGCATTGTGATGATAGGGGTCATGGAGCAATTGGGTGAAAGGGATCATGGGACATTGTGATGACAAGCGCCATGGAGCATATTGATGACATTGGCACTGGAGCATTGTGATGACACAGGCATGGCAGATTGTGATGACAATAGTTCGGGAACATTGCCATGACAAAGGCATGGAGCATTGTAATTTCAGGGGCCATGGAGCAGTGTGATGAAAAAAGCCATGGTGAATTGTGATGACAGATGTCATGGAGCATTGTGATGACAAGGGCATGGAGCACTGTGATGAAAAATGGCATAGGGGATTGTCATGACAAAGGGCATGGATCATTGTGATGAATGGGGTCATGGATGATTCTGACTACAACAATCGTGGAGCATTGTGATGACAGGCCTCATGGAGCATTGTGATTACAATGGCCATAGAACATTGTAATGACAGGTGTCATGCGACAATGTGATGAAAGGGATCATGGAGCAATGTGATTACTGGGGCCATGGAACATTGTGATGACAGGTGTCAAGGAGCAATGTGATGAAATGCGTCATGGATCATTGTGATGACATGGGTCGTGGAGCATTGTGATGAAATGGTTCATGGGGCATTGTGATGAAATTGGTCATGGGGCATTGTGCTGAATGTGGTCATGGAACATTGTGATGAATGTGGTCATGGAGCATTGTATTGACATGGATCATGGAGCATTTTGATTATTGTGGAGCATTCAGCACAGTGGTCCATGACCCCTTTCATCAGAATGTTCCATGGCTGTTGTCATCACAATACCCCATGGCCCCTATCACCACAATGCTCCCTGACGTCTTTCATCACAATGCTCCATGACCATTGTCATCAGAATGCTTTATGATCCCTGTAATCAGAATGATCCATGACCCATTTCATCACATGCCCCATGACCCCTTTAATCAAATTGCTCCATGACCCTTTCATCACAATGTCCATGACCCTTGTCATCACAATGCTCCATGACCCCTGTCACCACAGTGCTGCATGCCCCATTTCATCACAATGTTCCATGCACCCTGTCATCACAGTGCTCCATGGCCACTCTAATCACAGGGCTCCAAGACCCCTATAATCACAATGCTCCATGCCACTTGTCATTGCAATGTTCCATGGCCCTTGTCCTCACAATGCTCCATAGCGCTTCTCATAACAATGCTCCATGACCCCTGTCATCACAATGCTCCATAATCACTGTCATCACAATGATCCATGGCCCTTGTCATCACAAGGCTCCCTGGCGCAGGTCATCACAAAGATCCATGACCACTTTCAGCACAATGCTCCATGACCCCTTTCATCACACTTCTCCATGACCATTGTCATCACAAAGCTCCATGACTCTTGTAAAATCAAAGTTCCATGGCCCTTGTAATCACAAAGCTCCACGACCTTGTCATCACAATGCACCATAACAACTTTCATCACAATGCCCTATGACTGCTGTCATCACAATGCTCCATGGCCCTTTTCCTCACAATGCTCCATGACCCCTGTCATCACAATGCTCCATGCCCCCTTTCATCACAATGCTCCATGACCCCTTTCATCAGAATGTTCCATGACAACTTTCATCACAATGCTCTATGGACCTTGTCATCACAGTGCTCAATGGCGTTTGTCATCACAATCCTCCATGAAACCTCAAATCATAATGATCCATGACCCTTTTCAACACAATGCCCCATGACCCCTTTCATCACAATGATCTATGACCCCTTTCATGGCAATGCTCCATGACCATTGCAATAAAGGTTCCATGCCCATATCATCACAATGCTCCATGACACCTGTCATCACAATGCTCCATGGCCCTTGTCCTCACAGTGCTCCATGGCCCCTGTCATCAAAATGCTCCATGACTTCTTTAATCACAATGCTCCATGACAAATTTCATCACAATGCCCCGTGACCCCTGTAATCAAAATGTTCCTTAACCCCTTTCATCACATTGTTACAGTACCCCTTTCATCACATTGCTCCATGCCGCCTGTCACCACAATGCTCCATTACCCTTCTCATCACAATGTTCCATGGCCCTTGTCATCACAATGCTCCATGGCCCCTGTCATCACAATGCTCCATTACCCTTGTCATCACAATGTTCTATGCCATTTTCATCACAATCCTTCATGAACCTTGTCATCACAATCCTTCATGACCCTTGTCATCACAATGATCCATGGAGCTTTTCATCATAAAGATCCAGAGCCTTAGTGCCTGAGTTGAGAGTAGTACAATTGCCTCAGTTATGGACACTGTCAGTCCCTGAGTTGGGAGTAGTGTCAGGGCCATAGTTAGGGACAGTGTCAGGGCCTGAGGTAGGAGTAGTCTCAGGGCCTTAGTTAGGGAGAGTGTCAGTGCCTGAATTAGGAGTAGTGTCAGGGCCTAAGTTACGGACAGTATCAGGGCATGAGTTAGGAGTAGTCTTAGGGTCTTAGTAAGGGACAGTGTCAGTGCCTGTGTTGGCAGGAGTGTCAGGGCATTAGTAAGGGACAGTGTCAGTGCCTGAGTTGGGATTAGAGTAAGGGTCTTTGTTAGGGACAACATCAGGGCGTGAGTTAGGAGTAATCTCAGGACCTTAGTTACGGACAGTGTCAGTGACTGTGTTAGGAATAGTGTGAGAGCGGTAGTTAGGGACGGACAGTGTCATGGCCTGAGTAATGTGTAGTGTCAAGGACATAGTTAACAACAGTTTCAGTGCCTGATTTGGGAGTAACGTCAGGGCCTTAATTCTGGACAGTGTCAGTGCCTGAGTTGGGAGTAGTGTCAGGGCTTAGTTAGGGACAGAGTCACTGCCTACGTAGGGAGTAGTTACACTGCCTTATTTAGTGAAAGTGTCAATGCCTGTGTTGGTAGTGGTGTCAGAGCCTTAGTAAGGGACAGTGTCATTGGCTGAGATGGGAGTAGTGTCAGGGCATTAGTTAGAGACAGTGTCAGTGGCTGAGATGGGATTAGTGTCAGGGTCTTTATTAGGGACAATGTCAATGCCTGTGTTGGGAGTAGTGTCAGAGCCTTTTTTAGGGAAAGAGCCAGTACCCGAGTTGGGAGTAGTGTCAGGGTATTTATTATGGACAGTGTCAGGGGCTGAGTTAAGAGCAGTGTCAAGGCCTTAATTTGGGAGAGTGTCAGTGTCTGATTGGGAGTAGTGTCAGACCCTTAGTTAGGGACAGCGTCAGTGCCTGAGTTGGGAATAGTGCCAGCGCCTAAGTTACGGACAGTGTTAGGGCCTGAGTAAGAGTAGTCTCAGGGTCTTAGTTAGGAACAGTGTCAGTGACTATGTTAGGAATAGTGTCAGTGCCTGAGTTAGGAGTAGTCTGAGGCCGGTAGTTAGGAACAGTGTCGGGGCCTGAGTTGTGAGTAGTTTCAGGGCCATAGTTAGAGAAAGTGTCAGTGCCTGAGTTGGGAGTAGTGTCAGGGCCTAGATAGGGACAGTGTCAGTGCCTGAGTTGAGAATAGGGTCAGGGCCTTAAGTAGAGACAGTTTCACTGCCTGAGTTGAGAATAGGGTCAGGGCCTTAGTTAGGGACAGTGTCAGTGGCTGAAATGGGAGTAGTGTCAGTGTCTTAGTTAGGGAGAGTGTCAGTGTCTGAGTTGGGAATAGTGTCAGGGTCTTTGTTAGGGACAGTGTCAGGGCACGAGTTAAAAGTAGTGTCAAGACCTTAGTTAGGTAGTGTGTCAGTGCCTGAGTTGGGAGTAGTATCAGGGCATTAGTTAGGGACAGTGTCAGGGACTGAGGTAGAAGTAGTCTGACACCTTTAATTAGGGAGCGTGTCAGTGCCAAAGTAAGGAATAGTGTCAGAGCCTAAGTTAGGTACAGTGTCAGAGCCTGATTTAGGAGTAGTGTGAGGGCCTTAGTTAGGGACAGTGTCAGTGCCTGAGTTACGAGTTGTGTCGGCCTTAGTTGGGACATTTTCAGGGCCTGAATTAGGAGTAATGTCACGGCCTTCCTTAGGTATTGTATCAGTGCCTGAGTTAGGAATAGTGTCAGGGCCTTAGTTAGGGACATTGCCAGGGCATGATTTAGGAGTAGTTTTAGGGCATGAGTTATGAAAAGTGTCAGGGCCTTAATTAGTGACAGTGTCATTTCCTGAGTTAGGAGTAGAGTCAGGGCCTAAGTTAGGGGCAGTGTCAGTGCTGAGTTCGGAGTAGTATCAGGGCCTTAGTTAGAGACAGGGTCAGAGCCTGAGTTAGGAGTATTGTCAGGGCCTTAGTTAGGGACAGTGTCAGTGCCTGAGTTAGGAGTAGTGTCAGAGGCTTTGTTAGGGACAGTGCCAGGGCCTGAGTTAAGAGTAGTGTTACAGCTTTAGTTAGGACCAGTGTCAGGGCCTTAGTTAAGACCAGCATCAGGGCCTATGATAGGAATCAGTTCAGGGCCTGTGTTACGAATAGTGTCAGGGACTTAGTTAAGGGCAATGTCATGGCCTGAGTCCTGACTTACTCCTTACACTCCTCACTAAGGACTTTTGACACTACTGCTAATTCAGGCCCTGACACTGTCAATAACTAAGGCCCTAAATCTACTCCTAACTCAGTCCCGTACATTGTACCTAACAAAGGCTCTGATGCTAGTCGTAACTCAGGGCCTGACACTGTCTCTAACTAAGGGCTGCTGCCATCAATATCTAAAGTTCTGACATTATGCAGAGCAAATATCCTGACCCATGTGTTACCAAGGTCCTGAAAGTGTCCCAAAGTAAGCCCTGACGCTGTCCCTAAGTGAGGCCCTGAAGCTTTCCCTAACTAACTCAGGCCTTGATGCTGTGACTAACTCAGACCCTGATCATGTCTTTAACTAAGACCCTAAGGCTGATCCAACAGAGGCCCTGATGCTGCTCCTAAGTCATGCCCCGATAATGACCCCACTAAGTGTCTGATGCTAGGCCTCACTCAGACCCTAATGCTCTCCCTAAGTCAGTCTCTGATGCTGTCCCTACCTGAAGCCCTAACACTGGTTCTGAATAAGGCCCTGAGACTCTCTGTAACAAAGGTCTTCACGCTATCCTTAGGTCATTTCCTGACACTATCCCTAGATGTTAAACTGACACTGTCACTAGCTAATGTCCTGCCTCTTATGCTAACTGAAGCCCTTAGGCTGTGCCTACCTCAGGCACTGAATTTAGTCCCAAGACCATGAAACAGTCCCGAACTAAGGCCTAGATGCTCGCCCTACATCCGGCCCTGACACTGTCCCTAACTAAGGCCCTAACACTATTGCTAACTGAGGATCTGACACTGGACCTATCAGAGGGCCGCTATTCCTAACTAACGCCTTGAAACTTTCCCTAATGTAGGCGCTGCTGCCATCAATATCTAAAGTCCTGACATTATCCTGAGCTAATATCCTGACCCATGTCTTACCAAGGTCCTGAAACTCTCCCAAAGTTAGCCCTGACACTGTCCCTAAGTGAGGCCCTGAGGCTGTCCCTCACAGAGGTCCTGATAATGTCTTTAACTAAACTCTAATGCTGATCTTACAGAGACCCTTATGTTGATCCTATGTCATGCCCTGACGCTGTCCATAGCTAAGGCCCTGACTCTAGGCATCACTCAGGCTCTGTCTCTCTTCCTAAGTCAGGCAAAGACTCTGTCCCTACCTGAAGCCCTGGCACTGGGCCTAAATTAGGCAGGAATGCTCTAATTGGCTATAGCCTTGTGACTATCCCTAGGTCATTCCCTAACACTATTCTTAGATCTTAAACTAAACTTGTGTTTAGCTATTGTCGAGACTCTTATGTTAACTAAAGCCCTGACGCTGTCTCTAGCTAAGAGCCTGAAATTAGTCTTGAGGCCGTCAACCTGTCCCTAACTGAGGCCTGGAGGCTCGTTCTAACACAGACCCTGACACTGTCCCTAACTAAGGCCCTGACACTACACCTAACTCAGTCACTGACACTGTACCTAACAAAGGCTCTGATGCTAGTCCTAACTTAGGCCCTGACACTGCCTCTAACTAAGGCCCTGCTGCCGTCAATATCTGAACACCTGATATTATCCTGAGCTAATAGCCTGACCCATGTCTTACCGAAGTCCTGAAACTTTCCCAATGTAAGCCCTGATGGTCTCCCTCAGTGAGGCTTTGAGGCTGTCCCTAACAGAGGCCCTGATAATAGCTTTAACGAAGACCCTAATGCTGATCCTACAGAGGCCTTTCTGCTGCTCCTAAGTCATGCCCTGATACTGTCCCTTACTCAGGCCCCAAAGATAGGCCTCACTTAGGCCCTGTTGCTGTACCTTAGTTAGGCTCTGACGCTGTCCGTACATCAAGCCCTGGCGCTGGTCCTGATTAAGGCGCTCACGCTGCTGCTAACTAAGGCCCTGATGCTCTCAATAACTAAGGTCTTCTCGTTATCCCTTGGTCATTTCCTTTCACTATCTCTGGCCTGAAACCTGGCTCTGTCCCGGGATATTCTCCTGCATCTTATGCTAACTGAAACCCTAATGTTCTCCCTAACTAAGCCCCTGACTACTCGTAACTAAGGCCATGACACTGAATCTAACAAAGGCCCCGTATCTGTCCGTAATATACGCCCTGCTGCCAGCAATTACTAAAATCCTGACACTCTCCTGAGCTAATAAACTGATTCATTTCTAACCAAGGTCCTGACACTGTCCCTAAGAAATCCCTGTCGCTGTCTTTAAGTGAAGACTTAAGGCTGTCCGTAACTCAAGCCCTGAATCTTTCCCTAACTGAGGCCTTGACGCTGTGACTAACTAGGACGCTGGTCATGTCTTTAACTAAGAGTCTAAAGCTGTTCCAACAAAGGCACTGATGCTGCTCCTATAGCATTCCATGACAGTGTCTCCAGCTAAGAGCCTGACATTAGGCCTCACTCAGTCCCTGTCGCTCTCCCTAAGTCAGGGCCTGATGCTGTCCTTACCCGAAACCTTAACACTGGTTATGAATAAGGCCCTGAGAGTCTCAGTAACAAAGGTCTTCACACTCTCTTTAGTTAATTTCCTGACACGATTCCTAATCTTTACCCTAACCATGTCCCGAGCTAATGTCCTACCTCTTATGCTAACTAAAGACCTTATACTGTGCCTACCTCAGGCACTGAATTTATTCCCAAACCTGCCAGACTGTCCCTAACTAGGCTCCATGCCCTTATCGTCACAGTGTTCTGTGACCACTGTCATCACAATGCTCCACACACTTATCATCACAATGCTGCATGCCCCCTGTCATCACAATACTCCAAGCCCCCTCTAGTCACAATGTTCCATGACACTTGTCTCACAGTCTTCTATAACACTTGTCATCACAATGCCCCATGACCTTATTTCATCAAAATGCCCCATGACCCCTTTAATCAAAATGCCCCATAACCCCTGTCATCACAAGGCTCCATGACCTTTGTCATCACAATGCTACATGCCATTGTCATCAAAATGCTCCACACTCCCACTCATCAAAATGCTCCATGACACTTGTCTCACAATGCTCCATGACGTTGTCATCACAATGCTCCATGGCCCTTGCCATTACATTGCTCCATGACACCTATCTTAACAATATTCCAGGCCCTTGTCATCACAATGTACCATGACACTTGTCATCATAATGTTCCATGGTGTTTGTTATCACAATGATCCAGGACGCCTGTAATCACAGTGCTCCAGTACACTTTTCATCACAATGCTTGATGCCCACTGTCACCACAATGCCCTGTAACCCCTGTCATCAGAATGATCCATGACCCCTTTAGTCACAATACTCCATGACCCCTGTCATCCCAATGTTCCAGGACCTCTGTCATCACAATGCTCCATGTCCCTTGTTATCAAAATGCCCCATGGCCTATTTCATCACAATGCTCCCTGACCCGTTTCATCACAATGCTCCATGACCATTGTCATCACAATGCTCCATGATCCCTGTAATCACAATGATCCATGACCCATTTCATCACAATGCCCATGCCCCCTGTCACCACAATGCTCCATGTCCCCTGTCATCCCAATGTTCCATGACCCATGGCATCCCAATGTTCCATCGCCCCTGTCATCAAAATGCTCCATGATACTTGTAATCTCAATGCTCCATGGCCCTTGTTCATCACACAGCCGCACTCCATTGTACTCACAATGCTCCATGACATCTTTCCTCACAATTCTCCGTGATCCATTTCATCACAATGCTCTATGGCCACCTGTTATCACAATGCTCCATCAACATTGTCATAACAATGTTCCATGATCTGTTTCATCACAATGCTCCCTGAACCCTTTCATCACAATGCCCCATGAACCCTGTCATCACAATGCTCCATGACCCCTCTCATCACGATGCTCCATGGCCCTTGTAATCCCAATGCTCCTTGGAGCTTGTGATAACAATGCTCCGTGATCTCTGTAATCATAATGATCCATGACTCCTTTGACTACAATATTTCATTACCCCTTTCATCAAAATGATCCATGGCGCTTGACATCACAATGCTTCATGATCCCTGTAATCACAATGCCCCATGATCACTGTAATCACAATGATCCATGACCCCTTTCATCATAATGCCCATACCCCCTGTCACCTCAATGCTCAATGACCACTGTCATCACAATATTCCATGACCATTGTAATGTCAATGCTCCATGGCCCTTGTCATCACTAAGCTCCATGACAACTTTCAGCACAATGCTCCATGATCCCCTTCATCAAAATGCTCCATGGCCCCTGTCATCACAATGCTCCATAACCCCAGTCACCACAATGCCCTATAATCCCTGTCATCCCAGTGATCCATGACCCTTTTCATCACAATGCTATATGGCTCTTGCCATCACAATGCTCCATGACCTCTTTCATCACAATATTCCATGACCCCTGACATCCCAAAGTTCTAGGACCCCTGTCATCACAATGTCCCTTGGTTCTTTTCATCAACATGGCCCATTGCCCCGTTCATCACAATGCTCCCTGATCCCTTTCATCACAATGCTCCTTGATCATTGTCATCACATTGCTCCATGCCCTTATCATCACAATGCTCCATGGCCTCTGTAATCACCATTCTCCATGACCCCTTTCCTCACAGTGATCCATGACATTTGCCATCACAGTGCTCCATGAATGCTGTCATCACAATGCTCCATGGTCCCTGTCATCACAGTGCTCCATGACTACATTCATCACAATGCTCCATAACACCTTTCCTTACAATGCTCCATGGCTCTTGTCATCACAAAGCTCCATGACACTTGTCATCACAATGCTCCATGACCCCTTTCATCACAATGTTCCATTGCCCCTCTCATCACAATGCTCCATGACACCTGTAATCACAATGCTCCATGACCGCTGTAAACACAAAGGCCATGACCCCTTTGATCACAATGCTCCATTAACCCTTTCATCAAAATGATCCTTGGCGCTTGTCATCACAATGCTCCATGGTCCCTGTAATCACAATGATCCATGACCCCTTTCATCACAGTGTTCCATGACCCCTTTCATCACAATGCTCCTTAACCCCTGTAATCACCATGCCCCATAACACCTTTCCCCACAATGCTCCCTGACCCCTGTCATCACAATGCTCCATGAGCCCTGTCATCACAATGCTCCATGTCCTTTGTCATTACAATGCTCCATGTCCCCTGAAATCACAGTCCTCAATGATCCCTTTCATCATAACTCTCCTTGACACTTGTCTCACAATGCTCCATGCCCTTGTCATAACAATGCTCCATGCCCCCTGTCATTACAATGTTCCAAGCTCACTCTCAACACAATGCTCCATGACACTTGTCTCACAATGGTCCATGCCCTTTTCAGCACAATGCTCCATGCCCCCTTTCATTACAATGTTCCATGCCCCTTGTCATAACAATGCTCCATGGTCCCTGTCATCACAGTGCTCCTGTCATCACAATGTCATCACAATGGTCCATGTCATCACAATGATCCATCTCTCTTGTCAAAACAGTGCTCCATGATCCATGTCATCACAATGCTCCATGACCGTATTCATCACAATGCCCCATGAACTATTACATCATGATGCTCCATGACCCCTTTCATCAAAATGCTCCATGATCATTGTCATCACAAGGCTCCACGCCCTTATCATCACAATGCTCCATGACTCCTGTCATCGCAATGATCAATTACCCCTTTCATCACAATTCTCCATAAAGACTTTCATCAAAATGTTCCGTGACCCCTTTCATCACAATGCTCCATGGTCCTTGTCATCACAATGCTCCATGACACCTGTCATCATAATGCTCCATGGCCTTTGTCATCACAATGCTCTATGGAATTTGTCATCACAATGCTCCATGACACTTGTCATCACAATGCTCCATGTCACCTGTCATCACAATACTCCATTACACTTGTCATCACAATGCTCCATGATCCCTGTCATCACAATGATCCATGACCCATTTCATCACAATGCTCCATGACCCATGTCATCACAATTCTCCATAGCCCTTGTCATCACAATGATCCATGACCCTTTTCATCACAATGTTCCATGGCTTTTGTCATCACAATGCCCCATGACCCCTTTCATCACAATGCTCCCTTAATTCTTTCATCACAATGCTCCATGACGATTTTCATCACAAGACTCCATGCCCTTATCATCACAGTGCTCCATGACGCATTCCATCACAATGCTCCATGACCCCTTTCATCAAAATGCGCCATGACCATTGTCATCACAATGCTTGCTGACCCCTGTCATTGCAATGCTCCATGACCACTGTCATCGCAATGCTCCATGACCACTGTCATCACAATGCTCCATGACCCTTGTCATCGCAATGCTACATGCAATTGTCATCACAATGCTCCATACCCCATGACATGAAAATGGTCCATGATGCTTCTCACAATGCTCCATGTTCTTGTCATCACAGTGCTCCATGCCTCCAGTCATCACAATGCTCCATGACCCCGGTCATCACAATGCTCCATTACACTTGTCATCAAAATGTTCCGTGGCCCCTGTCATTCACAAAGCCAAATGACACCTGTCATCACAATGCTTCATGGCCCTTGTTATCACAATGCCCCATGACCTCTGTCATCACAAACTCCATGAGCATTCTCATCACAATGCTCCATGACACCTGTCATCACAATGATCCATGACCCCTGTCATCACAATGCTCCATTACACATTTCATTACAAGATTCCATGGCCCTTGTCATCAGAGTGCTCCATGGCCCCTGTCATTACAATGCTCCATACCCCTTTCATCACAATGATCCTTGGCGCTTGTCCTCACAATGCTCCATGATCCCTGTAATCACAATGATCCTTGACCCCTTCCATCACAATGTTCCATGGCTCCTTTAATCACAATGCTCCATAACCACTTTCAACACAATGCTCCATGACACTTGTCTCACAATGCTCCATGCCTTTGTCATCACAAGCCCCATGACCACTTTCCTCACAAAGCTCCATGACCCCTGTTATCGCAATGATCCATGGCCCTTGTCATCACAATGCTCCATGGCGTTTGTCATATCATTGCTATATGATCCCTGTAATCACAATGATCCATGACCCCTTTCATCAGAATGTTCCATGACCTCTGTCATCACAATTCTCCATGACCCTTGTCATCACAGTTCTCCACGACCCCTGTCATCACAATTCTCCATGGGCCTTGTCATCACAATGCTCCATGGCGCTTGTCACCACAATGATCCAGAGCCTTAGTGCCTGAGTTGGGAGTAGTATCATTGCCTCAGTTAGGGACACTGTCAGTGCCTGAGTTGGGAGTAGTGTCAGGGTCATAGTTAGGGACATTGTCAGAGCCTGAGTTGGGAGTAGTATCAGGGTCTTAGTTAGGGGCAGTGTCAGGGCCTGAGGTACAAGTAGTCTCAGGGCCTTAGTTAGGGAGAGTGTCAGTGCCTGAATTAGGAGTAGTGTCAGGGCCTAAGTTACGGACAGTGTCAGGGTATCAGTTATGAGTAGTGACAGGGCCTTAGTTAGGGACAGTGTCAGTGCCTGTGTTGGGAGTAGTGTCAGGGTCATAGTTAGGGACAGTGTCAGGTCCTGAGTTAGGAGCATTGTCGGGGCGCTATGGAGCATTGTGATGACAAGGGCCATGGATCATTGTAAAAACAGATATCATTGGGCATTGTGATGACAGGGGCATGGAGCATTTTTATGTAAGTTGCCATGGAGAATTGTGATGAAAGGGATCATGTGGATTTGTAATGGCAAGGGCCATGGAGCATTGTGATGAAACAAATCTTGGAGTATTTTGATGAAATTTGTCATGGAGCATTGCCATGAAAAACACCTAGGAACATTGTGATGACAAGGGCCATCGAGCATTGTGATGACAAGTGTCATGGAGCATTCTGATGACAGGTGTCATGGAGCATCGTGATGACAAATTCCATGGAGAATTGAGATGAGAGGTGGCATTGGGCATTGTGATGAAAGGGGTCATGGAGTACTGTGATTACAGGGGCCATGGAGCATTGTGATAACAAGTGACATGGAGAATAGTGATGACAGGCGTCATAGAGCATTGTGATGACAAGTGCCATTTAGCATTTTGATGACAGGGGTCATCAGGCATTGTGTTGACAGGGGTCATGGAGCATTGTGATGACAAAGGCCATAGAGCATTGTGATGACAGGGGTCATGTAGCACTGTGATGACATGGGTCATGGAGCATTGTGAAGACAAGATTCATGGAGCATTGTGATGACACGGGCATGAAGCATGGTGATGACAACAGACATGGAGCATTGTGATGACAAGGGCATGGTGCATTGTGATTACAGGAGACATGGAACAATGTGATGACATTGGCAGGGATCATTGTGATTACAGGGCTCATGGAGCATTGTGATGAAAACTGGCATGCATTATTGGGCTGACACAGATCATGGAGCATTTTGATGAGAGTGCCCTTGGAGCACAGTGATGAGAGACGTCATGGGGCATTAGGGTGACAGTGGTCAAGGAGCATTGTGATGAGCGTGTTCATGGAGCAACGCGATTATCGGGACAATGGAGCATTGTGAATACAAAGGCCATGGAGCATTGAGATAACAGAGTTCATGGAGCATTGTGATGAAAGTGGTCATGGATCACTGTGATGACAAGTGTCCTGGAACCTATTGATGACACGATTCATACAACATTGAGATGACAAGGGCCAAGGCGAATTGTGATGACACATGTCAAGGGGCATTGTGATGACAATGGTCATCTTGCATTGTGATGACAGTGGTCATGTAGAATTTTGATTAAAGGTATCATGGAGCACTGTGATGACAGAGGCCAAGGAACATTTTGATGACAAGTGTCATTGAGCAATGGGATGACACGGGAATGGAGTATTATGATGACAAGTGTTCTGGAGCATTGTGGTGACAGGGTCATTGAATATTGTGGTTACAAAGACCATGAGGCATTGTGATGACAGGGGCCTTGGAGCATTGTGATGACAATGGTCATCAAGCATTGTGATGACAGGGTTCATAGAGCATTGTGATGAGAAAGACCATGGAGCTTGGTGATGACAGAGGCCATGGAACATTGTGATGAAAAGGCCATGTACCATTGTGATTACAAGGGTCATGGAGCATTGTGATGACAAGGGCAGGGAACCTTGTGGTGACCGTTGTCATGGAGAATTTTGATGACAACTTTCATGGAACGTTGTGATGACAGGGGTCATGGAGCATTGTGTTGAAGGGGAACATGGAGCAGTGTGATTACAGGGTCCATGGAGCATTGTGAATACATAGGCCATGGAACAATGTGATGACAGGGGTCATGTAGCATTGTGATGACAGGGTCATGGAGCATTGTGATTACAGGTGTTATGGGGCACTGTGATGACAGGGGGCATGGCGCATTGTGATGAAAATTGTCCTGGAGCTTTGTGATGACAGTGGTCACAGAGAATTGCAATGAACGGTATCATGCAGCATTGTGATGACAACGGTCATGGATCATTTTGATGACAGGGGTCATGGAACTTTCTGATAACAAGGTTCATAAAGCATGTTGATGAGAGGGGTCATGTAGCATTGTGTTGACACGGGCATGGAGCATTGTAATGATAGGATATCTGGAGCATTGTGAAGAAAAGGGGATGGAGCATTTTGATGACAGGGTCCAAGGAGCATTGTGCTGACAATGGCATGGAGCATTGTGATGAAAACGGTACTGGAGCACTGTGAGGAAAGGAGTCATGGATCATTGTGATGAAAGGGGCCATGGAGCGTTGTGATGACAAGGGTCATGGAGCATTGTGATGACAAGTGTCATGGGGAATTTTGATGACATTGGCACGGAGCATTATGATGACAAGAGTTCTGGAGAATTTTGATGGCAAGGGAATGGAGCATTTGATGACAGGGCCCATGGAGCATTGTGATGAAAAGGGCAGGGAACATTGTGATGACTGGATTCATGGAGCATTGTGATGAAAGGGGCCATGGAGCATTGAGATGTCAGGCATCATGAGGCATGGTGATGACAGTGGTCATGGAGCATTGTGATGAAAGAGATCATGGAGCAATATGATAACAGGGGCCATGGAGCATTGTGATGACAGGTGTATTGGAGCACTGTGATGAAAGTAGTCATGGATCATTGTGATGACATGTGTCCTGGAACACTGTGATGACACGGTTCATCGAGTATTGTGATGAAAGGGTCATAGCGAATTGTGATGACAGGTGTCATGGGGCATTGTGATGACATTGATCATCTAGGAATTGTGATGTAAGGTATCATGGAGCACTGTGATGACTGCGGTCATGAAGCATTGTTATGAAAATTGTCCTGGATTATTGTGATGACAGGGATTAGGCAGCATTGTGTTGACAAGTGTATGGACTATTGTGATGACAATGGTCATGGAGCAATGTGATGAAAGTTTTCATGGAACATCGTGATGAAAAGTGCCTGGGAGCATTGTGACGATAAAGGCCATGGAGCATTGTGATGACAAGTGTCATGGAGCATTGTAATGAAAGGTTTCATTGTGCACTGTGATGACAAGGGGGAGGGAGTATTGTGATGAAACTGGTCCTGGAGCATTGTGATAACAAAAGCCATGGAGCATTGTGAGGACAGGCATCATGGTGCATTGTGAAGAAAGGGGCCATGGGGAATTGTAATGACAACAGAGTAATGTGATGAAAATGGTCAGCGAGCATAGTGATTAAAGTGGTCATTGAGAATTGTGATGAAAAGCGACATAGAGCATTGTGATGACAAAGATCATGGAGAACTGTTATGACCAGTGTCATGTAGCATTTTGATGACACGGTCCTGGAACATTGTGTTGACAAGAATTCTGGAGCATTGTGAGGAAAAAGGCATGGAGCATTGTGATTATAGGGGACATGGAGCATTGTGATGACATGGGCAGGGAACACTGTGATGAGAGGTGTTATGGAGCAATGTGATGACAAGTGTCATGGAGCCTTGTGATGAGAAGGGCCTTGGAGAATTGTGGTGACAGGCGTCATGGAGCATTGAGATTGGAGTGGTCATGGAGCATTACGATGAAAGGTGTTATGGAGCACTGAGATTGCAGGGTTCATGGGGCATTGTGATGAGTGAGGTCATGGAGCATTGAGAGGAAACGGGTCATGGAGCACTGTGATTAGAGGTGCCATTGAGCATTGTGATGACAAAGGCCATGGAGCATTATGATGACAGGTGTCATGGAGCATTGAGATGAAACGGTTCATGGACCATAACGATGACAGGGGTCATGGAGAATTGTGATGACAGTGGCCATGGGGAATTTGGATCAAAGGCGTACTGGAGCATTGTGAGGAAATGTTTCATGGAGCATTGTGAAGACAAGGGCCATGGAGCATCGTGATGACAGGGGTCATGGGGCATTGTGCTGAAAGAGGTCATGGAGCCTTGCGATGAAAAGCGCTATGGAGCATTATGATGACAACGGCCATGGAGTATTGTGAATACAAGGGACATGGAGCCTTGTGATGACAAGTGTCATGGATCATTGTAAAAACAGGTATCATTGGGCATTGTGATGACAAGGGCATGGAGCATTTTCATGTAAGTTGCCATGGAGAATTGTGATGAAAGGGATCATGTGGATTTGTAATGACAAGGGCCATGGAGCATTGTGATGAAAGAAATCTTGGAGGATTTTGATGAAAATTGTCATGGAGCATTGCAATGAAAAGCACCAAGGAACATTGTGATGACAAGGGCCATCGAGCATTGTGATGACAAGTGTCATGGAGCATTCTGATGATAGGTGTCATGGAGCATCGTGATGACAAATGCCATGGAGAATTGTGATGAGAGTTTGCATTGGACATTGTGATGAAAGAAGTCATGGAGTACTGTGATTACAGGGGCAATGGGGAAGTGTGATGAAAATTGTCCTGGAGCATTGTGATGACAGCGGTCACAGAGAATTGGGATGAAAGGTATCATGCAGCATTGTGATGACAACGGTCATGGATCATTTTGAGGACAGGGGTCATGGAAACTTCTGATAACAAGATTCATAAAGCATTTTGATGACAGGGGTCATGGAGCATCGTGATGACAAATGCCATGGAGAATTGTAATGAGAGGTGGCATTGGGTATTGTGATGAAAGGGGTCATGGAATTCTGTGATTACAGGGGCCATGGAGCATTGTGATAAAAAGTGACATGGAGAATAGTGATGACAGGCGTCATAGAGCATTGTGATAAGAAGTGCCATTTAGCATTTTGATGACGGGGTCATCAGGCATTGTGTTGACAGGGGTCACGGAGCATTGTGATGACAATGGCCATAGAGCATTGTGATGACAGGGGTAATGGACCATTGTGATGACATGGGCCATGGAGCATTGTGAAGACAAGATTCATGGAGCAATGTGATGACATGGGCATGAAGCATGGTGATGACCACAGACCTGGAGCATTGTGATGACAAGGGCATGAAGCATTGTGATTAGAGGAGACATGGAGCATTGTGATGACATTGGCAGTGATCATTGTGATTACAGGCTTCATGGAGCATTGTGATGACAAGTGTCATGCAATATTGTGCTGACACAGATCATGGAGCATTTTGATGAGAGTGGCCTTGGAGCACAGTGAAGAGAGACGTCATGGGGCATTATGGTGACAGTGGTCAAAGAGCATTGTGATGAAAGTGTTCATAGTGCAATGCATTTACCGGGACAATGGAGCATTGTGAACACAAAGGCCATGGAGCATTGCGATAACAGAGTTCATGGGGCATTATGATGAAAGTGGTCATGGATCACTGTTATGACAAGTGTCGTGGAACCTAGTGATGACACGGCTCATACAGCATTGAGATGAGAAGGGCCAAGGCGAATTGTGATGACACGTGTCAAGGGGCATTGTGATGACATTGGTCATCTTGCATTGTGAGGAGAGTGGTCATGTAGAATTTTGATTAAAGGTAACATGGAGCACTGTGATGACAGAGGCCAAGGAACATTTGATGACAAGGCCATGTACCATTGTGATTACAAGGGTCATGGAGCATTGTGATGACAAGGGCAGGGAACCTTGTGGTGACCGGCATCATGGAGCATTTTGATGACAACTTTCATGGAACATTGTGATGACAGGGGTCATGGAGCATTGTGTTGAAAGGGAACATGTAGCAGTGTGATTACAGGGTCCATGGAGCATTGTGAATACATAGGCCATGGAACAATGTGATGACAGGTGTCATGTAGCATTGTGATGAGAGGGTCATGCAGCATTGTGATTACAGGGGTTATGGGGCACTGTGATGAGAGGGGGTATGGAGCATTGTGATGAAAATTATCCTGGAGCATTGTGATGACAGCAGTCACAGAGAATTGAGATGATACGTATCATGCAGCATTGAGATGACAACGGTCATGGATCATTTTGATGACAGGGGTTATGGAACCTTCTGATAACAAGGTTCATAAAGCATTTTGATGACAGCGGTCATGGAGCATTGTGTTGACATGGGCATGGAACATTGTAATGATAGGATATCTGGAGCATTGCGATGAAAAGGGGATGGAGCATTTTGATGACAGGGTCCAAGGAGCATTGTGCTGACAATGGCATGGAGCATTGTGATGAAAAGGGTACTGGAGCACTGTGAGGAAAGGAGTCATGGATCATTGTGTTGACAGGGGTCATGGAGCTTTGTGATGACAAGGGTCATGGAGCATTGTGATGGCAAGGTCATGGAGCATTGTGATGACAGGGCCCATGGAGCATTGTGATGAAAAGGGCAGGGAACATTGTGATGACTGGATTCATGGAGCATTGTGATGAAAGGGGCCATGGAGCATTGAGATGACAGGTGTCATGAGGCATGGTGATGACACGGTCAAGGAACATTGCGATGACAAGAATTCTGGAACATTGTGATAAAAGGTCATGGAGCATTGTGATTAAAGGTGACAAGGAGCATTGTGATGATATGGGCAGAGAATGTTGTGATGACAGGGATCATGGAGCATTGTGATGAAAAGTGCCAGGGAACATTGTTCTGAGAGGAATCATGGAGCTTTTTGGTAAGAGAGGCCTTGGAGATTTGTGATGGCAGGCGTCATGGGGCATTGTGATGACAGCGGCGGTCTTGGAGCATTGTGATGAAAGGGGTCATGGAGCACTGTGATGACAGGGGCCATGGAGCATTGTGAATACAAAGGCTATGGAGCATTGAAATGACAGTTTCATGGAGCATTGTGATGAAAGTGATCATGGTTCATTGTTATGACAAGTTTCCTGGAACCTTGTGATGACACGGTTCACGGAGCATTGTGAAGAGAAGGACCATGGCGAATTGTGATGACATCTATCATGGGGCATTGTGATGACAGTGGTCATCTAGAATTGTGATGAAATGTATCATGGAGCACTTTGATGACAGGGGCCATGGAACATTGTGATGACAAAGTCCATGGAGCATTGTGATGACAACTGTCATGGGGCATTTTGATGACATTGGCATGGAGCATTATGATGACAAGAGTTCTGGAGCATTTTGATGACAAGGGCATGCAGCATTGTGATGACAGCGCCCATGGAGCATTGTGATGAAAAGGGCAGGGAACATTCTGATGACTGGATTCATGGAGCATTGTGAGGAAAGGGGCCATGGAGCATTGAGATGACAGGCGTCATGAGGCATGGTGATGACAGTGGTCATGGAGCATTGTGATGAAAGAGATCATGGAGCAATATGATAACAGGGGCCATGGAGCATTGTGATGGCAGGTGTATTGGAGCATTGTAATGAAAGTAGTCATGGATCATTGTGATGACATGTGTCCCGGAACACTGTGATGACATGGTTCAGCGAGTGTTTTGATGACAATTGTCATAGAGAATTGTGATGACAGGTGTCATGGGGCATTGTGATGACATTGATCGTCTAGGAATTGTGATGAAAGGTATCATGGAGCACTGTGATGACTGGGGGCATGAAGCATTGTTATGAAAATTTTCCTGGATTATTGTGATGACTGCAGTCATGGAGAATTGTGATGACAGGGATTATGCATCTTTGTGTTTACAAGGGTATGGGCTATTGTGATGACAATGGTCATGGAGCAATGTGATGAAAGTTTTCATGGAACATCGTGATGAAAACTGCTTGGGAGCATTGTGACGATAAAGGCCATGGAGCATTGTGATGAAAAGTGTCATGGAACATTGTAATGAAAGGTTTCATTGTGCACTGTGATGACAAGGGGGATGGAGTATTGTGATGAAACTGGTCCTGGAGCATTGTGAGAACAAAAGCCATGGAGCATTGTGATGACAGGCATCATGGAGCATTGTGAAGAAAGGGGCCCGGGGGAATTGTAATGACAATAGAGAAATGTGATGAAAAGGGTCAGCGAGCAGAGTGACTAATGTGGTCATTGAGAATTCTGATGAAAAGTGATATAGAGCATTGTGATGACAAAGGTCATGGAGAACTGTGATGACCACGTCATGTAGCATTGTGATGCCACGGTCCTGGAACATTGTGATGACAAGAATTCTGGAGCATTGTGATGACAAGGGCCATGGAGCATTGTGAAGCCACGGTCATGGAACATTGTGATGACAAGAGTACTGCAGCATTGTGATGACAAGGGCATGGAGCATTGTGATTACAGGGGCCATGAAGCAGTGTGATGACAAAGGCTTGGAGCACTGTGATGACAAGGGCCATGGAGCATTGTGATTACAGGTGTCATGGTGCATTGTGATGACAATTGCCATGGAGAATTGGTATGAGAGGTGGCATTGGGCATTGTGATGAAAGGGGTCATGGAGTATTGTGATTACAGGGGTCATGGGGCATTGTGATGACAATTGCCATGGAGAATTGTTATGAGAGGTGGCATTGGGCATTGTGATGAAAGGGGTCATGGAGTATTGTGATTACAGGGGCCATAGAGCATTGTGATAACAAGTGACACGGAGAATAGTGATGACAGGCGTCATAGAGCAATGTCATGACAAGTGCCATTTAGCATTGTGATGACAAAGGCCATACAGGATTGTGATGACAGGGGTCATGGAGCACTGTGATGACATGGGCCATGGAGCATTTTGAAGACAAGATTCATGGAGCATTGTGATGACACGGGCATGAAGCATGGTGATGATAACAGACCTGGAGCATTGTGATGACAAGGGCTTGGAGCATTGTGATTACAGGAGACATGGAGCATTGTGATGACATTGGCTGGGATCATTGGGATTACAGGGATCATGGAGCATTGTGATGACAAGTGTCATGAAATATTGTGCTGACACAGATCATGGAGCATTTTGATGAGCGTGGCCTTGGAGCACAGTGATGAGAGGCGTCATGGGGCATTATGGTGACAGTGGTCAAGGAGCATTGTGATGAAAGTGTTCATGGAGCAACGCGATTATCGGGACAATGGAGCATTGTGAATACATAGGCCATGGAACAATGTGATGACAGGTGTCATGTAGCATTGTGATGACAGGTTCATGGAGCATTGTGATTACAGGGGTTATGGGGCACTGTGATGACAGGGGGCATGGAGCATTGTGATGAAAATTGTCCTGGAGCATTGTGATGACAGCGATCACAGAGAATTGGGATGAAAGGTATCATGAAGCATTGTGATGACAGCGGTGATGGATCATTTTGATGACAGGGGTAATGGAACATTCTGATAACAAGGTTCATAAAGCATTTTGATGACAGGGGTCATGGAGAATTGTGTTGACAAGGGCATGGAGTATTGTAATGATAGGATATCTGGAGCATTGTGAAGAAAAGGAGATGGAGCAGTTTGACGACAGGGTCTAAGGAGCATTGTGCTGACAATGGCATGGAGCACATTGTGATGAAAAGGGTACTGGAGCACTGTGAGGAAAGGAGTCATGGATCATTGTGATGACAGGGGTCATGGAGCTTTGTGATGACAAGGGTCATGGAGCATTGTGATGACACGGTCAAGGAACATTGCGATGACAAGAATTCTGGAGCATTGTGATGAAAGCGCATGGAGCATTGTGATTAAATGTGACAAGGAGCATTGTGATGATATGGGCAGAGAACATTGTTATGACAGGTGTCATGGAGCATTGTGATGAAAAGTGTCATGGAACATTGTGCTGACAGGGATCATGGAGATTTTGGGTAAGAGAGGCCTTGGAGATTTGTGATGGCAGGCGTCATGGGGCATTGTGATGACAGCGGTCTTGGAGCATTGTGATGAAAGGGGTCATGGAGCACTGTGATGACAGGGGCCATGGAGCATTGTGAATACAAAGGCTATGGAGCATTGAGATGACAGGTTTCATGGAGCATTGTGATGAAAGTGATCATGGATCATTGTGATGACAAGTGGCCTGGAACCTTGTGATGACACATTTCATGGAGCATTGTGATGACAAGGACCATGGCGAATTGTGATGACATCTGTCATGGGGCATTGTGATGACAGTGGTCATCTAGAATTGTGATGAAAGGTATCATGGAGCACTGTGATGACAGGGGCATGGAACATTGTGATGACAAAGGCCATGGAGCATTGTGATGACAAGTGTCATGGGGCATTTTGATGACATTGGCATGGAGCATTATGATGACAAGAGTTCTGGAGCATTTTGAGGACAAGGGCATGGAGAATTGTGGTGACAGGACCCATGGAGCATTGTGATGAAAAGCGCAGGGAACATTGTGATGACTGGGTTCATGGAGCATTTTGATGAAAGGGGCCATGGAGCATTGAGATGACAGGCGTCATGAGACATGGTGATGACAGTGGTCATGGAGACTTGTGATGAAATATATCATGGAGCATTATGATAACAGGGGCCATAGAGCATTGTGATGACAGGTGTATTGGAGCATTGTGATGACAGGTGTATTAGAGCATTGTGATGAAAGTAGTCATGGATCATTGTGATGACATGTGTCCTGGAACACTGTGATGACACAGTTCATCGAGGATTTTGATGAGAAGGGTCATAGCGAATTGTGATGACAGGTGTCATGGGGCATTGTGATGATATTGATCATCTAGGAATTGTGTTGAAAGGTATCATGGAGCACTGTAATGACTGGGGGCGTGAAGCATTGTTATGAAAATTGTCCTGGATTATTGTGATGACAGCAGTCATGGAGAATTGTGATGACAGGGATTATGCAGCACCCTTGTGTTGACAAGGGTATGGACTATTGTGATGACAATGGTTATGGAGCAATGTGATGAAAGTTTTCATGGAACATCGTGATGAAAAGTGCCTGGGAGCATTGTGACGATAAAGGCCATGGAGCGTTGTGATGACAAGTGTCATGGAGCATTGTGATGACAGGTGTCATGGAGCAATATGATAACAGGGGCCATGGAGCATTGTGATGACAGGTTTATTGGAGCATTGTGATGACAGGTGTATTGGGGCATTGTGATGAAAGGAGTCATGGATCATTGTGTTGACATGTGTCCTGGAACACTGTGATGACATGATTCATCGAGTATTGTGATGACAAGGGTCATAGCAAATTGTGATGACAGGTGTCATGGGACATTGTGATGACAGTGGTCATCTAGAATTGTGATGAAAGGTACCATGGAGCATTGTGATGACAGGGGCCATGGAGCATTGTGAACACAAGATTCATGGAGCATTGTGATGACACGGGCATGAAGCTTGGTGATGACGACAGACATGGAGCATTGTGATGCAAGGGCATGGAGCATTGTGATTACAGGAGACATGGAGCATTGTGATGACATTGGCAGGGATCATTTTGATTACAGGGATCATGGAGCATTGTGATGACAAGTGTCATGCAATATTGTGCTGACACAGATCATGGAGCATTTCGATGAGAGTGGCCTTGGAGCACAGTGATGAGAGACGTCATGGGGCATTATGGTGACAGTGGGCAAGGAGCATTGTGATGAAAGTGTTCATGGAGCAACGCGATTATCGGGACAATGCAGCATTGTGAATAAAAAGGCCATGGAGCGTTGAGATAACAGAGTTCATGGAGCATTGTGAGGAAAGTGGTCATGGATCACTGTGATGACAAGTGTCCTGGAACCTAGTGATGACACGGTTCATACAGCATTGAGATGAAAAGGGCCAAGGTGAATTGTGATGACACGTGTCATGGGGCATTGTGATGACATTGGTCATCTTGCATTGTGATGACAGTGGTCATGTAGAATTTTGATGAAAGGTATCATGGACCACTGTGATGAAAAAGGCCAAGGAACATTTCGATGACAAGTGTCATTGAGCAATGGGATGACACGGGAATGGAGTATTATGATGACAAGTGTTCTGGAGCATTGTGATGACAAGGGCATGGAGAATTGTGATTACAGGGGCCATGGAGCATTGTGATGACAATGGCAAGGAGCATTGTGATGACAGGGGTGATTGAGCATTGTGATTACAAAACCATGAGGCATTGTGATGACAGGCGCCTTGGAGCATTGTGATGACAATGGTCATCAAGCACTGTGATGACAGGGTTCATAGAGCATTGTGATGAGAAAGACCATGGAGCATGGTGATGAGAGAGTCCGTGGAACTTTGTGATGACAAGGCCATGTACCATTGTGATTCCAAGGGTCATGAAGCATTGTGATGACAAGGGCAGGGAACCTTGTGGTGACCGGGGTCATGGAGCATTTTGATGACAACTTTCATGGAACGTTGTGATGACAGGGGTCATGGAGCATTGTGTTGAAAGGGAACATGGAGCAGTGTGATTACAGGGTCCATGGAGCATTGTGAATACATAGGCCATGGAACAATATGATGACAGGTGTCATGTAGCATTGTGATGACAGGGTCATGCAGCATTGTGATTACAGGGGTTACGGGGCACTGTGATGACAGGGGGCATGGAGCATTGTGATGAAAATTGTCCTGGAGAATTGTGATGACCGCGGTCTCAGAGAATTGGGATGAAAGTTATCATGCAGCATTGTGATGACAATGGTCATGGATCATTTTGATGACGGGGTCTTGGAACATTCTGATAACAAGGTTCATAAAGCATTTTGATGACAGGGGTCATGGAGCATTGTGTTGACACGGGCATGGAGCATTGTAATGATAGGATATCTGGAGCATTGTGACGAAAAGGGGATGGAACATTTTGATGACAGGGTCCAAGGAGCATTGTGCTGACAATGGCATGGAGCATTGTGATGAAAAGGGTACTGGAGCACTGTGAGGAAAGGAGTCATGGATCATTGTGATGACAGGAGTCATGGAGCTTTGTGATGACAAGGGACATGGAACATTATGATGACACGGTCAAGGAACACTACGATGACAAGAATTCTGGAGCATTGTGATGAAAGGGCATGGAGCATTGTGATTAAAGGTGACAAGGAGCATTGTGATGATATGGGCAGAGAACACTGTGATGACAGGGGTCATGGAGCATTGTGATGAAAAGTGTCATGGAACATTGTGCTGACAGGGATCATGGAGCTTTATGGAAAGAGAGGCCTTGGAGATTTGTGTTGGCAGGCGTCATGAGGCATTGTGATGACAGCAGTCTTGGAGCATTGTGAATACAAAGGCTATGGAGCATTGAGATGACAGGTTTCATGGAGCATTGTGATGAAAGTGATCATGGATCATTGTGATGACAAGTGTCCTGGAACCTTGTGATGACACATTTCATGGAGCATTGTGATGACAAGGACCATGGCGAATTGTGATGACATCTGTCATGGGGCATTGTGATGACAGTGGTCATCTAGAATTGTGATGAAAGGTATCATGGAGCACTGTGATGACAAGGGCATGGAACATTGTGATGACAAAGGCCATGGAGCATTGTGATGACAAGTGTCATGGGGCATTTTGATGACATTGGCATGGAGCATTATGATGACAAGAGTTCTGGAGCATTTTGATGACAAGGGCATGGAGAATTGTGGTGACAGGACCCATGGAGCATTGTGATGAAAAGGGCAGGGAACATTGTGATGAATGGGTTCATGCAGCATTTTGATGAAAGGGGCCATGGAGCATTGAGATGACAGGCGTCATGAGGCATGGTGATGACAGTGGTCATGGAGACTTGTGATGAAATATATCATGGAGCAATATGATAACATGGGCCATAGAGCATTTTGATGACAAGTGTATTGGAGCATTGTGATGACATGTGTATTAGAGCATTGTGATGAAAGTAGTCATGGATCATTGTGATGACATGTGTCCTGGAACACTGTGATGACACGGTTCATCGAGTATTTTGATAAGAAGGGTCATAGCGAATTGTGATGACAGGTGTCATGGGGCATTGTGATGACATTGATCATCTAGGAATTGTGATGAAAGGTATCATGGAGCACTGTCAAAACCTTAGTTATGGAGAGTGTCAGTTATTGAGTTAAGAGTAGTGTAATGGCCTTAGTTAGTGACCGTGATAGTGCCTGAGTTAGGAGTTGAGTCAGGGCCTTATTTAGGGTAGTGTCAGTTCCTGAGTTAGGAGTAGTGTCAGGGCCTTAGTTAGGGACAGTGTCAGTGCCTGAGTTGGGAGTAGTGTCAGGGCCTTAGTTACGGACAATGTCAGTGCCTGAGTTGGGATTAGTGTCAGGGTCTTTATTATGGACAGTGTCAGGGACTGAGTTAAGAGAAGTGTCAAGGCCTTAATTTGGGAGC
The DNA here is from genome assembly GCF_965194825.1 of Balaenoptera physalus. Classification (NCBI taxonomy): domain Eukaryota; kingdom Metazoa; phylum Chordata; class Mammalia; order Artiodactyla; family Balaenopteridae; genus Balaenoptera; species Balaenoptera physalus. The sequence goes on along the minus strand of NW_028126104.1, from coordinate 325,473 downwards.
GTGTCAGTGTCTGAGTTGGGAGTAGTGTCAGACCCCTTATTTAGGGACAGCATCAGTGCCTGAGTTGGGAGTACTGTCACGACCACAGTTATGAACGGTGTCAGTGGCTGAGATCAGGGTAGTGTCAGGGTCTTAGTTATGGACAGTGTAAGTGCCTGAGTTGGGAGTAGTGCCAGGGCCTAAGTTACGGACAGTGTCAGGGCCTGAGTTAGGAGTAGTCTCAGGGTCTTAATTTGGGACAGTGTCAGTGCCTGATTTGGGAGTAGTATCAGGGCCTAGTTAGGGACAGTGTCAGTGCCTATGCTGGGAGTAGTGTCAGGGCTTTAGTTAGGCACAGTGTCAGTGCCTGAGTTGGGATTAGTGTCAGGGTCTTTATTATGGACAGTGTCAGGGCCTTAGGTATGAAGAGTGTTAAGGCCTTAGATAGGGAGGGTGTCAGGGCCGGAGTTAAGAGTAGTGTGAGGGCTTTTCTTAGTTATCGTGTCAGGGGCTGAGTTAGGAGTAGTGTCATGGCCTTTGTTAGGGTCAGTGTCAGGGCCTGATTTGGGAGCATTCTCACGGCCTTAGGTAGGGACAGTGTCAGTGACTGTGTTAGGAATAGTGTTAGGGCCTGATTTAGGAGTAGTGTGCGAGCGGTATTTAGAGACAGTGTCAGGGCCTGTGTTGTGAGTAGGAAAGGGCTTAATTTGTCAACAGTGTCAGTGCCTGAGGTGGGTGTAATGTCAGGGCCTTTGTTAGGGACAGTGTCAGTGCCTGAGTTGGGAGTAGTATCAGGGCCTAGTTAGGGACAGTGTCAGTGCCTATGTTGGGAGTATTTTCACTGCCTTAGTTAGGGAGTTTGTTAGTGCCTGAGCTGGGAGTAGTGTCAGGGCATTAGTAAGGGACAGTGTCAGTGCCTGAATTGGGAGTAATGTCAGGGCCTTAGTTAGGGAAAATGTCAGTGCCTGATTTGGGAGTAGTGTACGAGCCTTAGTTAGGGACAGCGCCAGTGTCTGAGTTGAGAGTAGTGCCAGTGGCTTAGTTAGGGACAGCGACAGTGCCTGAGTTGGGAGAAGTGTCAGGGCCATTGTTAGGGACTGTGTCAGTGGCTGAGATGAGAGTAGTGTCAGGGCCTTAGTTACAGACAGTGTCAGTGCCTGAGTTGGGATTATTGTCAGGGTCTGTATTATGGACAGTGTCAGGGCCTGAGTTAAGAGTATTGTCAAGGCCTTAATTTGGGAGAGTGTCAGTGTCCGAATTGGGTGTAGTTTCAGCCCCTTAGTTAGGGACAGCGTCATTGCTTGAGTTGGGAGTAGTGACAAGGCCTAAGTTATGGACATTGTCAAGGCCTGAGTTAGGAGTAGTCTCAGGGCCTTAGTTAGGGACACTGTCAGTGACTCTGTTAGGAAGAGTGTCAGGGCCTGAGTTAGGGGTAGTGTGAGACCGGTAGTTAGAAACAGTGTCAGGACCTGAGTTGTGAGTAGTTTCAGGGCCTTAGTTAGCGAAAGTGTCAGTGCCTGAGTTGGGAGTAGTGTCAAAACCTTAGTTAGGGACAGCATCAGTGCCTGAGGTGGGAGTAGTGTCAAGGCCATAGTTAGGGACGGTGTCAGTGGCTGAGATGAGAGTAGTGTCAGGGCCTTAGTTACGGACAGTGTCAGTTCCTGAGTTGGGATTAGTGTCAGGGTCTTTATTATGGATAGTGTCAGGGCCTGATTTAAGAAGAGTGTCAAGGCCTTAATTTGGGAGAATGTCAGTGTCTGAGTTGGGAGTAGTGTCACGACCACAGTTAGGGACAGTGTCAGTGGCTGAGATGAGGGTAGTTTCAGGGTCTTAGTTACAGACAGTGTAAGTGCCTGAGTTGGGAGTAGTGCCAGGGCCTAAGTTACAGACAGTGTCAGGGCCTGAGTTAGGAGTAGTCTCAGGGCCTTATTTAGGGACAGTGTCAGTGACTGTGTTAGGAGTCACTCTGTTAGGAGCATTGTGATGACAGGGGGCATGGAACATTTTGATGAAATGGGGCATGGAGCATTGTGGCGACAGGGGTCATGGAGCATTGTCAGGACAGGGGTCATGGCGCATTGTGATGACTGGGTGCATGGAGCACTGTGATGAAAGTTGTCTTGGAGTATTGTGATGAAAAACACCATGGAGCATTGTGATAACAAGAGCCATGGTGCATTGTGATGACAAGGATCATGGAGAATTTTGATGACTTGGTCATGGAGCATTGTTATGACAAGGTCATGGAATATTGTGATGACAAGAATTCTGGAGCATTGTGATGAAAAAGGTATGGAGCACTGTAATTACAGGGGACATGGAGCATTGTGATGACATGGGCAGGGAACATTGTGATGACAGGGGTCATGGAGTATTGTGATGAGAGGGGCCTTGGAGCATTGTGATGACAGGCATCATGGGGCATTGTGATGACAGTGGTCATGGAACATTGTGATGAAAGGGATCATGGAACACTCTCGTTAAAGCGGCCTTGGAGCATTGTGAATACAAAGGCCATGGAGCATTGAGATGACAGTCGTCATGGAGCATTGTGATGAAAGTTGTAATGGATCATTGTGATGACAAGTGTCCTGGAACCTTGTGATGACACAGTTCATGGAGCATTGTCATGACATGGGCCATGGCAAATTGTGATGGCAGATGTCATTGGGCATTGTGATGACAGTGGTCATCTAGTATTGCGATGAAAGGTATCACGGAGCACTGTGATGATGGGGGCCATGGAGCATTCTGATGACAAAGACCATGGAGCATTGTGATGACAAGTGTCATGGTACATTGTGATGACAAGTGTTATGGAGCATTGTGATGACACGGGCATGGAGCATTATGATGACCAGAGTACTCGAGCATTGTGATAACAAGGGCATGGAGCATTGTGATTACAGGGGCATGCAGCATTGTGATGACAGGAACAGGGAACATTGTGATGACAGGGGTCATGAAGCGTTGTGAGACAAGTGTCATTGAGCATGGTTTTCAGAGTGGGCTTGGAGCATTGTGATGGCAGGGGATTTGGAGCATAGTGATGACAAGGGCCTGGAGCATTGTGAGACAAGTGTCAAGGTAAGATGTGATGAAAGGGGTCATGAGGTCCTGTGATTACAGGGGACATGGAGCATTGTAATGACAAAGGCCATGGAGCATTGTGATGATACATGTCATAGTGCATTGTGAGGAAAGAGGTCATGGGACATTGGGATGACATGGGCCATGGTGCATCGTGATGACAAGGTTCATGGAGCATTGTGAGGACAAATATCATGGAGCATTGTGAAGCTAAGGGTCATGGAAAATTGTGATGACAAGGGTCATAGAGCATGGTGATGACAGGTGGCCATGGAGCATTGTGATGAAAGTTGTCATGGAGCATTGTGATGACAAGGGCATGGAGCTGTGTGATGACAAGGGCCATGGAGCATTGTGATTACCAGTGTCATGGAGCATTTTGATGACAGGGTCCATGGAGCATTGTGATGCGAAGGGTCATGGAATATTGTGATGACAAGGAGATGGAGAATTGTGGTGACAGGGGGCATGGGCATTGTGATGAAAGGTGTTATGGAGCTTTGAGAGGAAAAGGGTCATGGGACTTGTGATGACAAGGGCCATGGAGCATTGTGATGACAGGGGGCATGGAGCATTGTGATGACAAGGGCATGGAGCATTGTGAGACAAGTGTCATGGATAATATTGATGAGAGATGATATGGAGCATTGTGATGACAATGGCATGTAGCATTGCGATGACAATCGTCATGGAGTATTGTGAGACAAGGGTCATGGAGCATTGTGATGACAGGGGTTATGGAGCATTGTGATGAAAGGCGCCATGGAACATTGTGATGAAAGGGGTCATGGATCACTGTGATTACAGGGATCACGGAGCATTGTGATGACAAGCGGCAAGGATCATTGTGATGAAAGGCGTAATGGAGAATTGTGATCAAGGGGGTCATGGATCATTTTGATTACAGCGGTCATGGAGACTTGTGATGACAGGGACCATTGAGCATTGTAAGGGAATGGGTCATGGAGCATTGAGATGAATGTGGTCATGGAGCACTGTGATGACAAGGGCCATGGAACCTTGGGATGACAAGTGTCATGGAGCATTGTGATGACATGGATCATGGAGCAGTGTGATGACAAGGGTCATGGAGCATTGTGATGAGAAGGGTCATGGAGTTTGTGATGACAGAGCTCATGGAGCATTTTGATGACAGGGGGCATTGAACATTGTAATGGAAAGGGTCATGGAGCAGTGTGATGACAGGGATTATGGAGCATTGTGATGACAAGTGTCATGGAGCATTGTGATGACTCGTGCATGGAGCATTGTGATGAAAACCGTTCTGGAGCATTGTTATGACAAGGGCATGGAGCATTGTGATGACAAATGTCATAGAGCAGTGCGATGAAAAGATTAATCGAGCCTTGTGATGAAAGGGGTCATGGATCATTGTGATGACAGGGGTCATAGAGCACTGTGATGAAAGGGTTTACGGAGCACTGTGATTACAGGGGTAATTGTGATGCATTGTGATGAAAGAGGACATGAGACAGGCGTAATGGAGCATTCTGATGAAAGTGGTCTTTCCTCATTGTGATGAAAATGGACATGGAGCATTGTGATGAAAAGGGTTATGGAGCACTGTGATTACAGGGGTAATTTTAAGCACTGTGATGAACGGGGTCATGGGGCATTGTGGTGAAAATGGTCATGGGGCATTGTGGTGAAAGTGGTCATGTGGTATTGTGAAGGAAGTGGTCATGGAGCATTGTGATGAGAGGGGTCATGGAGCATTGTGATGACGGGGGCATGGAACATTGTGATGAAATGGGGCATGGAGCATTGTGGTGACAGGGGTCATTGAGCATTGTGATGATAAAGATCATGGATCATTGTGATGAAAGGAGCCATGGAGCACTGTGATGAAAAGGGCATGGAGCATTGTGATGAAAATGATCATGGAGAATTTTGATGAAATTGGTCATGGAGCCTTTTGATTAAAGGGGTCATGGGGCATTGTGAACAAACGGGTCATGGATCATTGTGATTACAGTGATCATGGAGCATTGTGATGTCAAGAGCCATGGAACATTGTGATGAAAGGGGTCATGGACCACTGTGCTGAAAGTGGTCATGGATCATTGTGTTGACAGCAATCATGGAGCATTGTGAATGACAAGCGTAATGGAGCATTGTGATGACAAGTGTGATGGGTCATTGTGATGTCAGGGGCATGGAGCATTGTGATGAAAGGGGTCAGCGAGAATTCTGATAAAAGTTGTTATTGAGCATTGTGATGGAAAGGCCCATGGAGCATTGTGATGAGAAGTGTCATGGAGCATTGTGATGACAAGGGTCATGGAGCATTGTGATGAATGTGGTCATGAAGTATTGTGGTGAAAGGGTTCATGGATCAATGCGATGATAGGGGTCATGGAGCATTGTGATGAAAGTGGTATTGGGGAATTTTAATAACAAGGGCCATGGAGCATTGTGATCAAATGTGTCAGCGAGCATTGTGATGAAAGTGGTCATTGAGCATTGTGATGAAAAGAGCCATGGAGCATTGTAATGACAGGGGTCATGTAGCATTGTGATGACAAGGGTCATGGAGCGTTGTGATGACCCAGGCATGGAGCATTGTGATGACAAGAGTTCTGGATCACTGTGATGACAAGAGTTCTGGATCATTGTGATGACAAAGGCATGGAGCATTGTGATGAAACTGGTACTGGAGCATTGTGATGAGAAGGTTCATGGATCATTGTGATTACAGGGTTCATGGAGCATCATGCTGACAAGGGTCGTGGAGCATTGTGATGGCAGGGGTCATGGAGTATTGTGATGAAAGGGCCATGGAGAATTGTGATGACAATGGTCATGGAACTTTGTGATGAAAAGTGTCATGGAGCACTGTGATTACAGCTATCATGGAGCATTGTGATGATAAGGGTCATGGAGCATTGTGATAACAGGGGTCATAGAGCATTGTGATCACAAGGACCATGTAATATTGTGTTGACAGGTGTCATGGGGCATTGTGATGAAAGGGGTTATGGATGATTGTGATGACAGGGGTCATGGAGCATTGTGATGATAGCACGATGGAGAAATGTGATGACAATGGTCATGGAACTTTGTGATGAAAGGTGTCATGGAGCACTGTGATTACTGGGGCCATGGAGCATTGTGATGACAAGGGGCATCGAGTATTGTGACGAAAGGCGTACTGGAGCATTTTGCAGAACTGTGTCATGGATCATTGTGATTAAAGCGATCATGGAGCATTGTGATGACCAGGCTCATGGAGCATTGTGATAACAGGGGTCATGGAGCATTTTGATCACAAGTACCATGTAATATTGTGATGAAAGGTGTCCTGGAGCTCTGTGATTACTGGGGCCATGGAGCATTGTGCGGACCAAGGCCATGGGGCATGGTTATGAGAGTTGTCATGGAGCACTGTGATGAAAAAAGCCATGGATCATTGTGATGACAGGTGTCAAGGAACATTGTGATGAAATGGGTCTTGGATCATTGTGATGACGGGGTCATGGAGCACTGTGATTACAGAGGCCATGGAGCATTGTGGTGACAAGGGCATGGAGCATTGTGATCACAATGTTCATGGCGCAAAGTGATGAAAGTGGTCATGGAGCATTGTGATGAAAGGGGTCATGTGGCATTGTGAGGACAAGGGTCATGGAGCATTGTGAAGAAAGAGGTCATGGAGCATTTTGACGAAAGTTGTCATGGAGCATTTTGAAGAAAAGCACCAGGGAGCATTGTGATGACAAGGGCCATGGAGCATTGTGATGACAGGTGTCATGGAGCATTGTGATGTCAGTGGTCATGGAACTTTGTGATGAAAGGGGTCAAGGAGCACTGTGATTACTGGGGCCATGTAGCATTGTGATGTAAAAAAGCATGGAGCATTGTGACGACAGGTGTCATGGACCATTGTTATGAAAAGGGTCATGGGGAATTGTAATGACAAGGTCCATGGAGCATTGTGATGAAAAGTGTGAGTGAGGATTCTGATGAAAGTGGTCATTGAGCATTGTGATGAAAAGGGCCATGGAGCATTGTGATGACAAGGGTCATGGAGAGTTGTGATGAAAGGAGTCATGGATCATTGCAATGATAGGGGTCATGGAGCAATGTGGTGAAAGGTGTCATGGAGCACTCTGATTACAGGGACCATGGAGCATGGTGATGACAAATGCCATGGAGCATTCTGATGACAGGTGTCAAGGAGCAATGTGATGAAATGGGTCATGGATCATTGCGATGACATGGGTCATGGAGCATTGTGATGACATAGGTCTTGGGGCTTTGTGATGACAGCGGGCATGGAACATTGTGATGAAAGTGTTCAAGGAGCATTGTGATGACAGTGCTCATCGAGCATTGTGATGACATGGTCATGGAGCCTTGTGATTACAGGGGCCATGGAGCATTGTGATGACAAGGGGCATGGAGTATTGTGATGAAAGGCGTACTGGAGCATTTTGAGGAAAGGTGCCATGGATCATTGTGATTACAGCGATCATGGAGCACTGTAATGACTTGGGTTATGGATCATTGTGATAACAGGGGTCATGGAGCATTGCGATCACAGGGACCATGTAGTATTGTGATGACAGTTGTCATGGGGCATTGTGATGTCAGGGGCACAGAGCATTGTGATGAATGGGGTCATGGATGATTGTGATGACAGGGGTCATGGAGCATTGTGATGATAGCACGATGGAGAAATGTGATGACAATGGTCATGGAACATTGTGATGAATGGGGTCCTGGAGCATTGGGGTGATAGGGATCATGGGACATTGTGATGACAAGCGCCATGGAGTATACTGACGACAAGGGCCCTTGAGCATTCTGATGACACAGGCATGGAGCATTGTGATGACAAGAGTCTGGAACATTGCCATGACAAGGGCATGGAGCATTGTGATGACAGGTGTCATGGAGCATTGTGATGAAAAGAGTCAGCGAGGATTCTGATAAAGTTGTCATTGAGCATTGTGATGGAGAGGGCCATGGAGCATTGTGATGAGAAGTGTCATGGAGCATTGTGATGAAAAGGGTCATGGAGCACTGTGATGACAAAGGCCATGGAGCATTCTGATGACTTGTGTCAAGGAGCATTGTTATGAAATTTGTCATGGATCATTGCGATGACAGGGATCATGGAGCACTGTGATTTAGGGGCCATGGAGAATTGTGATGACAAGGGCATGGAGCATTGTGATCACAATGGTCATGGTGCAAAGTGATGAACGTGGTCATGGAGCATTGTGATGACAAAGGCGTTGAGCTCTGTGATGAAAAGGGCCATGATCACAAAAGGTCAAAGTTACTCAACAGAGCCCAGTGGATTCAGGCACTGCCCTCCGAGAACCCACCACCAGATCTCTCTCCATCAGTAACCTTCCTGAGAGAAGTTCGGCTGACAGCCCCAGGGAGGGCCTGAGGGCCAGGCAAGGCCGGCTGGCTCCCAGCCCAGAAGCTGGCCCCGAGTCCAAGGGCAGTGAGAACTGTAGGGTCCAGTAGAAGGGCCCTTGTGTGTCAGCACCCCTGGAAGGTGGCTGTAGTTGAATAGAAGGCAGTGCGTCTGTGGGGTTTTTCTTTATTCAGGGAGCACATTATCAGAGGGAAGAAAACAATTCCTTATAAATCTAAATATGTTGGACTCTTTAGATCTCCCCCTGTATAACAGTTAGAAAAGTTTGGAAGCACTGATTACCTCTTCATTGATATTCCTCTTCTGTAATGTATAATAGTCCTGTATAAAGCTTTTTGGTAATGTTAACACAAATGGCAAGCACTGTATAACAACTCCTGTTTCTATGCGGATTTTTACACTGAAAAAATGCAAAACATTTTTTACTTGCAACAAACAGCTCCCAGGAAAATGTAAACTTGCTTTATGGTATTTCCTTTCTATAGTGTTAAGCATGAAATAATTTTAGATCAAGAATTTCTTTGAGTTGAGTAAAACAAAAGAAAACAATGTTATATGTTTTCAAGGAAAACATGCACACAAATACATATGTGGGTGTGTCCCTTCTCTTTCAATGTGTTTTCTAAATCTTGGCTTATATAACCTGTACATATTTGTGTGTGGGGTAGTGGGAGTTGTGTGTTGATTTCCAATTACCCTGGCTGCAGACTCCTCAGAAGTGTAGCTTATCGAATTTTCTGTCATTGTGCTGTTTCTGTTGAAGAACAATTTGTTGCAGTATTTTGGTATGCATTCTGATAAATGGTGATCTTCTATTCAAATACGGCATTTTTTTCTATTAAAAAAAAAAAAAAAAAGAAAAGGGCCATGGAGCATTGTGATGAAACTGGTACTAGAGCATTGTGATGAGAGGGGTCATGGATCATTGTGATTACAGGGTTCATATAGCATTCTGATGACAAGGGCCATGGAGAATTGTGACGACCGGGGTAATGGAGAATGGTGATGAAAGGGGACATGGAGCACTCTGATTACAGGGGCCATGGAGCATGTTGATGACAAATGCCATGGAGCATTCTGATGACAGGTGTCAAGGAGCAATGTGATGAAATGGGTCATGGACCATTGCGATGACCTGGGTCATGGACCATTGGGATGACATAGGTCATGGGGGTTTGTGATGACAGGCAGCATGGAGAATTGTGATGAAAGTGTTCAAGGAGCATTGTGATGACAGAGCTCATTGAGCATTGTGAGGACACGGTCATGGGGCCTTGTGATTACATGGGCCATAGAGCATTGTGATGACAAGTGGCACAGAGTATTGTGATGAAAGGCGTACTGAAGCATTATGAGGAAAGGTGTCATGGATCAGAGTGATTACAGTGATCATGGAGCATTGTGATGACCAGGGTCACGGAGCATTTTGTTTACAGGGGTCATGGAGCATTGTGATCACAAGGATAATGTACTATTGTGATGAGAAGTCTCATGGAGCATTTTGATGTCAGGGGCAAGGAGCACTGTGATGAAAGATGTCATGGAGCACTGTGTTTACTGGGGCTATGGAGCATTGTGAAGACAAAAACCATGGAGCATTGTGAAAACAGGTGTCATGGAGCATTGTGATGAAATGGGTCATGAAGCATTGGGATGACAAGGGCATGGAGCATTGTGATGAATGTACTACAGGAGCATTGTGATGTAAGCTGTCATGGATCATTGTGATGACAGGGATCATGAAGCATTGTGATGAGAGGGGCATTGGGCATTGTGATGAATGTCCTCATGGATCATTGTGATTACCGGGATCATGGAGCATTGTGCTGATAGGGGACAAGGACCATTGTGATGAAAGCGGTCATGGAGCATTGTGATGAAAAGCACTTTGGAGCATTGTGATGACACGGGCCATGTAGCATTGTGATGAAAGAATCATGGAGCATTGTGATTACAGGGGCCATGGAGCATAGTGATGACAAAGGCCATGGAGCATTTTGACGAAATGGGTCATGGTGAATTATGATAACATAAGCCATGGAGCATTGTGATGACAAGGGTCATGGAGTATTGTGATGAAAGGAGTTATGGGGAATTGTAATAACAAGGGCCATGAAGCATTGTGATGAAAGGGGTCAGCGAGCATTGTGATGAAAGTGGTCATTGAGCATTGTGATAATAGGCATCATGGAGCATTGTGATGAAAAGGGTCATGGATCATTGCGATGAAAGGGTTCACGTAGCATTGTGATGATAGTGGCCTAGAGCATTGTGATGACAGTGGTCATGGAGTATTCTGAGGAAAGGGGTCATGGAGCACTGAGATAAAATGGGTCATGGGTCAATGTGGTGACAAAGGCCATGGAGCATTGTGATTAAAGGCATCATATGGCATTGTGATAACAATGGCCTGTAGCATAATGATGACATGAGTCCTGGAGCATTGTGATGACATTTTCATGGAGCATTGTGAGGACATGGGCATGGAGAATTGTGATGAGAAGAGTTCTGGAGCATTGTGATGACAAGGGGATGGTGCATTGTGATGACAAGTGGCAGGGAGCATTGTGATGAAAGGGGTAATGGAGCATTGTGAAGAAAGGTGTTATGGATCATTGTGATGATAGGGCTCATGGAGCATTGTGATGACGTGGGTCACGGGGATTTGTGATAACAGTGGGCATGGAGAATTGTTATGAACGGGTTGAAGGAGCACTGTGATTACAAGCGACATGGAGCATTGTGATGACAAAGCCATGGAGCCTTGTGTTGAAAGTGGTCATGAAGCATTGTGATGAAAAGTGCCATGGATCATTGTGATGACAAGAGTCCTGGAGCATTGTAATGACATTGTCATGGAGAATTGGGATAACAGAGGCATGGAGAATTGTGATGAGAAGAGTTCAGGAGCAGTATGATGACAAGGGCATGGAGCATTGTGATTACAGGGGCCATAGAGAATTGTGATGAAACGGGTCATGGAGCATTGTGATTAAAGGGATCATGAGGCATTGTGATGACAAGCGGCATGGAGCCTTGTGATGAAGAGGGTACTGGAGCATTGTAAGGAAAAGGGCCATTGAGCATTGCGATGGGAAGGGCATGGAGCATTGTGATGAAAGGGGTAATGGAGAATTGTGATGACAAGGGAATGGAGCATTGTGATGACATGAATTCTGGAGCATTTTGATGACAAGGTCATGGAGAAATGTGATTACAAGGACTATGGAGCATTGTGATGACAATGGCCATGGAGCATTGTAAATACAACGGACATGGAGCCTTGTGATGACAAGGATCATGAATCATTGTAAAAACAGGTATCACTGGGCATTGTGATGACAGGGGCATGGAGCATTTTTATGTAAGTTGCCATGGAGAATTGTGATGAAAGGGATCATGTGGATTTGTAATGATAAGGGCCATGGAGCATTGTGAGGACAAGTGTCATGGAGCATTGTGATGACAGGTGTCATGGAGCATCGTGATGACAAATGCCATGGAGAATTGTGATGAGAGGTGGCATTGGACATTGTGATGAAAGGGGTCATGGAGTACTGTGATTACAGGGGCCATGGAGCATTGTGATAACAAGTGACATAGAGAATAGTGATGACAGGCGTCATAGAGCATTGTGATGACAAGTGCCATTTAGCATTTTGATGACAGGGTTCATCAGGCATTGTGTTGACAGGGGTCAAGGAGCATTGTGATGACAAAGGCCATAGAGCATTGTGATGACAGGGGTCATGGAGCACTGTGATGACATGGGCCATGGAGAATTGTGAAGACAAGATTCATGGAGCAATGTGATGACACGGGCATGAAGCATGGTGATGACCACAGACCTGGAGCATTGTGATGACAAGGGCATGGAGCATTGTGATTACAGGAGACATGGAGCATTGTGATGACATTGGCAGGGATCATTGTGATTACAGGGATCATGGAGCATTGTGATGACAAGTGTCATGCAATATTGTGCTGACACAGATCATGGAGCATTTTGATGAGAGTGTCCTTGGAGCACAGTGATAAGAGACGTCATGGGGCATTAGGGTGAAAGTGGTCAAGGAGCATTGTGATGAAAGTGTTCATGGAGCAACGCGATTATCGGGACAAGGGAGCATTGTGAATACAAAGGCCATGGAGCATTGAGATAACAGACTTCATGGAGCATTGTGATGAAAGTGGTCATGGATCACTGTGATGACAAGTGTCCTGGAACCTAGTGATGACACGGTTTATACAGCATTGAGATGTCAAGGGCCACCGTGAATTGTGATGACACATGTCAAGGGGCATTGTGATGACATTGGTCATCTTGCATTGTGATGACAGTGGTCATGTAGAATATTGATTAAATGTATCATGGAGCACTGTGATAACAAAGGCCAAGGAAGATTTTGATGACAAGTGTCATTGAGCAATGTGATGACATGGGAATGGAGTATTATGATGACAAGTGTTCTGGAGCATTGGGATGACAAGGGCATGGAGCATTGTGATTACAGGGGCCATGGAGCATTGTGATGAGAGTGGTCACAGAGAATTGGGATGAAAGGTATCAGGCAGCATTGTGATGACAAAGGTCATGGATCATTTTGATGACAAGTGTCATGGGGCATTTTGATGACACTGGCATGGAGCATTATGATGACAAGAGTTTTGGAGCATTTTGATGACAAGGGCATGGAGCATTGTGATGACAGGGCCCATGGAGCATTGTGATGAAAAGGGCAGGGAATTTTGTGATGACCGGGTTCATGGAGCATTGTGATGAAAGAGGCCATGGAGCATTGAGATGACAGGCGTCATGTGGCATGGTGATGACAGTGGTCATGGAGCATTGTGATGAAAGAGATCATGGAGCAGTATGATAAAAGGGGCCATGGAGCATTGTGATGACAGCTGTATTGGAGCATTGTGATGAAAGTAGTCATGGATCATTGTGAAGACATGTGTCCTGGAACACTGTGATGACACGGTTCATCGAGTATTGTGATGACAAGGGTCATAGTGAATTGTGATGACAGGTGTCATGGGGCATTGTGATGACATTGATCATCTAGGAACTGTGATGAAAGGTATCATGGAGCACTGTGATGACTGGGGGCATGAAGCATTGTTATGAAAATTGTCCTGGATTATTGTGATGACAGCAGTCATGGAGAATTGTGATGACAGGGATTATGCAGCATTGTGTTGACAAGGGTATGGACTATTGTGATGACAATGGTCATGGAGAAATGTGATGAAAGATTTCATGGAACATCTTGATGAAAAGTGCCTGGGAACATTGTGACGATAAAGGCCATGGAGCATTGTGATGACAAGTGTCATGGAACATGGTAATGAAAGGTTTTATTGTGCACTGTGATGACAAGGGGGATGGAGTATTTTGATGAAACTGGTCCTGGAGCATTGTGATAACAAAAGCCATGGAGCATTGTGATGACAGGCATCATGTAGCATTGTGAAGAAAGGGGCAAGGGGAATTGTAATGACAATAGAGAAATGTGATGAAAATGGTCAGTGAGCATAGTGATTAAAGTGGTCATTGAGAATTGTGATGAAAAGAGACATAGAGCATTGTGATGACAAAGGTCATGGAGAACTGTGATGACAAGGATCATGTAGCATTGTGATGCCACGGTCCTGGAACATTGTGATGACAAGAATTCTGGAGCATTGTGATGACAAGGGCCATGGAGCATTGTGATGCCACGGTCATGGAACATTGTGATGACAAGAATTCTGGAGCACTGTGAGGAAAAAGGCATGGAACATTGTGATAATAGGGGACAAGGAGCATTGTGATGACATGGGTAGGGAACACTGTGATGACAGGTGTTATGGAGCAAAGTTATGACAAGTGTCATGGAGCATTGTGATGAGAGGGGCCTTGGAGAATTGTGATGACAGGCATCATGGGGCATTGAGATGGAAGTGGTCATGGAGCATTATGATGAAAGGTGTTATAGAGCACTGTGATTACAGGGGCCATGGAGCATTGTGAATACAAAGGGCATGGAGCATTGAGATGACAGTGGTCATGGAGCATTGTGATGACAAGTGTCCTGGAACCTTGTGATGATAGGTTCATGGAGCATTGTGATGACAAGGACCATGCAAATTGTGATGACATCAGTCATGGGGCATTGTGATGACAGTGGTCATCTAGAATTGTGATGAAAGGTATCAGGGAGCACTGTGATTACAGGGACCATGGAACATTGTGATGACAAAGGCCATGGAGCATTGTGATGACAAGTGTCAAGGGGCATTTTGATGACATTGGCATGGAGCATTATGATGACAAGAGTTCTGGAGCATTTTGATGACAAGGGCATGGAGCATTGTGATGACAGCGACCATGGAACATTGTGATGACAAAGGCCATGGAGCATTGTGATGACATATGTCATGGGGCATTTTGATGACATTGGCATGGAGCATTATGATGACAAGAGTTCTGGAGCATTTTGATGACAAGGGCATGGAGCATTGTGATGACAGGGCCCATGGAGCATTGTGATGAAAAGGGCAGGGAACATTGTGATGACTGGGTTCATGGAGCATTTTGATGAAAGGGGCCATGGAGCATTGAGATGACAGGCGTCATGAGGCATGGTGATGACAGTGGTCATGGAGCATTGTGATGAAAGAGATCATGGAGCAATATGATAACAGGGGCCATGGAGCATTGTGATGACAGGTGTATTGGAGCATTGTGATGAAAGTAGTCATGGATCATTGTGATGACATGTGTCCTGGAACACTGTGATGACACGGTTCATCAAGTATTGTGATGACAAGGGTCATAGCGAATTGTGATGACAGGTGTCATGGGGCAATGTGATGACCTTGATCATCTAGGAATTGTGATGAAAGGTATCATGGAGCACTGTGATGACTGGGGGCATGAAGCATTGTTATGAAACTTGTCCTGGATTATTGTGATGACAGCAGTCATGGAGAATTGTGATGACAGGGATTATGCAGCATTGTGTTGACAAGGGTATGGACTATTGTGATGACAATGGTCATGGAGCCATGTGATGAAAGTTTTCATGGAACGTCGTGATGAAAAGTGCCTGGCAGCATTGTGACGATAAAGGCCATGGAGCATTGTGATGACAAGTGTCATGGAACATTGTAATGAAAGGTTTCATTTTGCACTGTGATGACAAGGAGGATGGAGTATTGTGATGAAACTGGTCCTGGAGCATTGTGATAACAAAAGCCATGGAGCATTTTTATGACAGGCATCATGGAGCATTGTGAAGAAAGGGGCCGTGGGGAATTGTAATGACAATAGAGAAATGTCATGAAAATGGTCAGCGAGCATAGTGATTAAAGTGGTCATTGAGAATTGTCATGAAAAGCGACCTAGAGCATTGTGATGACAAAGGTCATGGAGAACTGTGAAGACCAGGGTCATGTAGCATTGTGATGACGCGGTCATGGAACATTGTGATGACAAGAATTCTGGAGCATTGTGATGACAAGGGCCATGGAGCATTGTGATGCCACGGTCATGGAACATTGTGATGACAAGAATCGTGGAGCATTGTGAGGAAAAAGGCATGGAGCATTGTGATTATAGGGGACATGGAGCATTGTGATGATATGGGCCGGGAACACTGTGATGACAGCTGTTATGGAGCAATGTGATGACAAGTGTCATGGAGCATTGTGATGAAAGGGGCTTTGGAGAATTGTGATGAGAGGCGTCATGAGGCATTGAGATGGCAGTGGTCATGGAGCATTATGATGAAAGGTGTTATGGAGCACTGTGATTACAGGGGCCATGGAGCATTTTGAATACAAAGGCCTTGGAGCATTGAGATGACTGTGGTCATGGAGCATTGTGATGAAAATGGAAATGGATCCTTGTGATGACAAGTGTCCTGGGACCCTCTGATGACATGGTTCATGGAGCATTGTGATGACAATGGTCATGGCGATTTGTGATGACAATGTCATGGGGCATTGTGATGGCAGTGGTCATCTAGAAATGTGATTAAAGTTATTATGGAGCACAGTAATGAGAGGGGCCATGGAGCATTGTGATGAGAAGTGTCATGGAGAATAGTGATGACAGGCGTCATAGAGCATTGTGATGACAAGTGCCATTTAGCATTTTGATGACAGGGGTCATCAGGCGTTGTGTTGACAGGGGTCATGGAGCACTGTGATGACATGGGCCATGGAGCGTTGTGAAGATAAGATTCATGGAGCATTGTGATGACACGGGCATGAAGCATGGTGATGACAACAGACCTGAGGCATTGTGATGACAAGTGTCATGGAGCATGGTGATGAAACGGACATGGAGCATTATAATGACAAGAGTTCTGGAGCCTTGTGATGACAAGGGCATGGAGCTTTGTGATGACAGGTGTCATGGAGCATTGAGATGAAGCGGGTCATGGACCATTACGATGACAGGGGTCATGGAGAATTGTGATGACAGTGGCCATGGGGAATTTGGATGAAAGGCGTACTGGAGCATTGTGAGGAAATGTTTCATGGAGCATTGTGATGACAAGGGCCATGGAGCATTGTGATGACAGGGGTCATGGGGCATTGTGAATACAAGGGACATGGAGCCTTGTGAGGACAAGGGACTTGGATCATTGTAAAAACAGGTATCATTGGGCATTGTGATGACAGGGGCATGGAGCATTTTCATGTAAGTTGCCATGGAGAATTGTCATGAAAGGGATGATGTGGATTTGTAATGACAAGGGCCATGGAGCATTGTGATGAAACAAATCTTGGAGTATTTTGATGAAAGTTGTCATGGAGCATTGCGATGAAAAGCACCAAGGAACATTGTGATGACAAGGGCCATTGAACGCTGTGATGACAAGTGTCATGGAGCATTGTGATGACAGGTGTCATGGTGCATCGTGATGACAAATGCCATGGAGAATTGTGATGAGAGGTAGCATTGGGCATTGTAATGAAAGGGGTCATGGAGTACTGGGATTACAGGGGCCATGGAGCATTGTGATAACAGGTAACATGGAGAAGAGTGATGAGAGGTGACATAGAGCATTGTGATGACAAGTGCCATTTAGCATTTTGATGACAGGGGTCAACAGGCATTGTGTTGACAGGGGTCACGGAGCATTGTGATGACAAAGGCCCTAGAGCATTGTGAAGACAAGATTCATGGAGCATTGTGATGACACGGGGCATGAAGCAAGGTGATGACAACATACCTGGAGCATTGTGATGACCTGGGAATGGAGCATTGTGATTACAGGAGACATGGAACATTGTGATGACATTGGCCGGGATCATTTTGATTACAGGGATCATAGAGCATTGTGATGACAAGTGTCATGAAATATTGTGCTGACACAGATCATGGAGCAACGCGATTATCGGGACAATGGAGCATTGTGACTACAAAGGCCATGGAACTTTGAGATAAGAGAGTTCATGGAGCATTGTGATGACAAGGGTCCTGGAACCTAGTGATGACACGTTTCATACAGCATTGAGATGACAAGGGCCAAGGCGAATTGTGATGACACGTGTCATGGGGCATTGTGATGAGATTGGTCATCTTGCATTGTGATGACAGTGGTCATGTAGAATTTTGATTAAAGGTATCATGGAGCACTGTGATGACAAAGGCCAAGGAGCATTTTGATGACAAGTGTCATTGAGCAATGGGATGACACGGGAATGGAGCATTATGAAGCCAAGGGTTCTGGAGCATTGTGATTACGAGGGCATGGAGCATTGTGATTACAGGGGCCATGGAGCATTGTGATGACAACGGCATGGAGCATTGTGATGAGACGGGTCATTGAGCATTATGATTACAAAGACCATGAGGCTTTGTGATGACACGTGCCTTGGAGCATTGTGATGACAATGGTCATCAAGCATTGTGATGACAGGGGTCATAGAGCATTGTGATGAGAAAGACCATGGAGCATGGTGATGACAGAGGCCATGGAGCATTGTAATGACAAGGCCATGTACCATTGTGATTACAAGGGTCATGGAGCATTGTGATTACAAGCGTCAAGGAGCATTGTGATGACAAGGGCAGGGAACCTTGTGGTGACCGGGGTCATGGAGCATTTTGATGACAATTTTCATGGAATGTTGTGATGAAAGTGGTCATGGACCATTGTGTTGAAAGGGAACATGCAGCAGTGTGATTATAGGGTCCATGGTGCATTGTGAATACATAGGCCATGGAAAAATGTGATGACAGGAGTCATGCAGCATTCTGATGACAGGCTCATGGAGCATTGTGATTACAGCGGTTATGGGGCACTGTGATGACAGGGGCCATGGAGCATTGTGATGAAAACTGTCCAGGAGCATTGTGATGACAGCGGTCACAGAGAATTGGGATGAAAGGTATCATGCAGCATTGTGATGACAACGGTCATGGATCATTTTGATGACAGGGGTCATGGAACATTCTGATAACAAGGTTCATAAAGCATTTTGATGACAGGGGTCATGGAGCATTGTGTTGACACGGGCATGGAGCATTGTAATGATAGGACATCTCGAGCATTGTGATGAAAAGGGGATGGAGCATTTTGATGAAAGGGTCCAAGGAGCATTGTGCTGACAATGGCATGGAGCATTATGATGAAAAGGGTACTGGAGCACTGTGAGGAAAGGAATCATGGATCATTGTGATGACAGGGGTCATGGAGCTTTGTGATGACAAGGGTCATGGAGCATTGTAATGACACGGTCAAGGATCATTGCGATAACAAGAATTCTGGAGCATTGTGATGAAAGGGCATGGAGCATTGTGATTAAAGGTGACAAGGAGCATTGTGATGTTATGGGCAGAGAACTTTGTGATGACAGGGGTCATGGAGCATTGTGATGAAAAGTGTCATGGAACATTGTGCTGACAGGGATCATGGAGCTTTCTGGTAAGAGAGGCCTTGGAGATTTGTGATGGCAGGCGTCATGGGACATTGTGATGACAGCGGTCTTGGAGCATTGTGATGAAATGTGTCAAGGAGCACTGTGATTACAGGGGCCATGGAGCATTGTGAATACAAAGGCTATGGAGCATTGAGATGACAGGTTTCATGGAGCATTGTGATGAAAGTGATCATGGATCATTGTGATGACAAGTGTCCTGGAACCTTGTGATGATAGGTTCATGGAGCATTGTGATGACAAGGACCATGCAAATTGTGATGACATCAGTCATGGGGCATTGTGATGACAGTGGTCATCTAGAATTGTGATGAAAGGTATCAGGGAGCACTGTGATTACAGGGACCATGGAACATTGTGATGACAAAGGCCATGGAGCATTGTGATGACAAGTGTCAAGGGGCATTTTGATGACATTGGCATGGAGCATTATGATGACAAGAGTTCTGGAGAATTTTGATGACAAGGGCATGGAGCATTGTGATGACAGCGACCATGGAACATTGTGATGACAAAGGCCATGGAGCATTGTGATGACATATGTCATGGGGCATTTTGATGACATTGGCATTGAGCATTATGATGACAAGAGTTCTGGAGCATTTTGATGACAAGGGCATGGAGCATTGTGATGACAGGGCCCATGGAGCATTGTGATGAAAAGGGCAGGGAACATTGTGATGTCTGGGTTCATGGAGCATTTTGATGAAAGGGGCCATGGAGCATTGAGATGACAGGCGTCATGAGGCATGGTGATGACAGTGGTCATGGAGCATTGTGATGAAAGAGATCATGGAGCAATATGATAACAGGGGCCATAGAGCATTGTGATGACAGGTGTATTGGAGCATTGTGATGAAAGTAGTCATGGATCATTGTGATGACATGTGTCCTGGAACACTGTGATGACACGGTTCATCGAGTATTGTGATGACAAGCGTCATAGCGAATTGTGAGGACAGGTGTCATGGGGCAATGTGATGACCTTGATCATCTAGGAATTGTGATGAAAGGTATCATGGAGCACTGTGATGACTGGGGGCATGAAGCATTGTTATGAAACTTGTCCTGGATTATTGTGATGACAGCAGTCATGGAGAATTGTGATGACAGGGATTATGCAGCATTGTGTTGACAAGGGTATGGACTATTGTGATGACAATGGTCATGGAGCCATGTGATGAAAGTTTTCATGGAACGTCGTGATGAAAAGTGCCTGGCAGCATTGTGACGATAAAGGCCATGGAGCATTGTGATGACAAGTGTCATGGAACATTGTAATGAAAGGTTTCATTGTGCACTGTGATGACAAGGGGGATGGAGTATTGTGATGAAACTGGTCCTGGAGCATTGTGATAACAAAAGCCATGGAGCATTTTTATGACAGGCATCATGGAGCATTGTGAAGAAAGGGGCCGTGGGGAATTGTAATGACAATAGAGAAATGTCATGAAAATGGTCAGCGAGCATAGTGATTAAAGTGGTCATTGAGAATTGTCATGAAAAGCGACATAGAGCATTGTGATGACAAACGTCATGGAGAACTGTGAAGACCAGGGTCATGTAGCATTGTGATGACGCGGTCATGGAACATTGTGATGACAAGAATTGTGGAGAATTGTGAGGAAAAAGGCATGGAGCATTGTGATTATAGGGGACATGGTGCATTTTGATGATATGGGCTGGGAACACTGTGATGACAGGTGTTATGGAGCAATGTGATGACAAGTGTCATGGAGCATTGTGATGAAAGGGGCCTTGGAGAATTGTGAGGAGAGGCGTCATGAGGCATTGAGATGGCAGTGGTCATGGAGCATTATGATGAAAGGTGTTATGGAGCACTGTGATTACAGGGGCCATGGAGCATTTTGAATACAAAGGCCTTGGAGCATTGAGATGACAGTGGTCATGGAGCATTGTGATGAAAATGGTAATGGATCATTGTGATGACAAGTGTCCTGGGACCCTCTGATGACATGGTTCATGGAGCATTGTGATGACAATGGTCATGGCGAATTGTGATGACAATGTCATGGGGCATTGTGATGGCAGTGGTCATCTAGAAATGTGATTAAAGTTATTATGGAGC
Source organism: Balaenoptera physalus (assembly GCF_965194825.1). Taxonomy (NCBI): domain Eukaryota; kingdom Metazoa; phylum Chordata; class Mammalia; order Artiodactyla; family Balaenopteridae; genus Balaenoptera; species Balaenoptera physalus. The sequence goes on along the minus strand of NW_028126104.1, from coordinate 303,958 downwards.
ACAGTAATGAGAGGGGCCATGGAGCATTGTGATGACATGTGTCATGGAGCATGGTGATGAAACGGACATGGAGCATTATAATGACAAGAGTTCTGGAGCCTTGTGATGACAAGGGCATGGAGCTTTGTGATGACAGGTGTCATGGAGCATTGAGATGAAGCGGGTCATGGACCATTACGATGACAGGGGTCATGGAGAATTGTGATGACAGTGGCCATGGGGAATTTGGATGAAAGGCGTACTGGAGCATTGTGAGGAAATGTTTCATGGAGCATTGTGATGACAAGGGCCATGGAGCATTGTGATGACAGGGGTCATGGGGCATTGTGAATACAAGGGACATGGAGCCTTGTGATGACAAGGGACTTGGATCATTGTAAAAACAGGTATCATTGGACATTGTGATGACAGGGGCATGGAGCCTTTTTATGTAAGTTGCCATGGAGAATTGTCATGAAAGGGATCATGTGGATTTGTAATGACAAGGGCCATGGAGCATTGTGATGAAACAAATCTTGGAGTATTTTGATGAAAGTTGTCATGGAGCATTGCGATGAAAAGCACCAAGGAACATTGTGATGACAAGGGCCATCGAGCGCTGTGATGACAAGTGTCATGGAGCATTGTGATGACAGGTGTCATGGTGCATCGTGATGACAAATGCCATGGAGAATTGTGATGAGAGGTAGCATTGGGCATTGTAATGAAAGGGGTCATGGAGTACTGGGATTACAGGGGCCATGGAGCATGGTGATAACAAGTGACATGGAGAAGAGTGATGACAGGTGACATAGAGCATTGTGATGACAAGTGCCATTTAGCATTTTGATGACAGGGGTCATCAGGCATTGTGTTGACAGGGGTCACGGAGCATTGTGATGACAAAGGCCATAGAGCATTGTGAAGACAAGATTCATGGAGCATTGTGATGACACGGGGCATGAAGCATGGTGATGACAACATACCTGGAGCATTGTGATGACCTGGGCATGGAGCATTGTGATTACAGGAGACATGGAACATTGTGATGACATTGGCAGGGATCATTTTGATTACAGGGATCATGGAGCATTGTGATGACAAGTGTCATGAAATACTGTGCTGACACAGATCATGGAGCAACGCGATTATCGGGACAATGGAGCATTGTGACTACAAAGGCCATGGAACATTGAGATAAGAGAGTTCATGGAGCATTGTGATGACAAGGGTCCTGGAACCTAGTGATGACACGGTTCATACAGCATTGAGATGACAAGGGCCAAGGCGAATTGTGATGACACGTGTCATGGGGCATTGTGATGAGATTGGTCATCTTGCATTGTGATGACAGTGGTCATGTAGAATTTTGATTAAAGGTATCATGGAGCACTGTGATGACAAAGGCCAAGGAATATTTTGATGACAAGTGTCATTGAGCAATGGGATGACACGGGAATGGAGCATTATGATGCCAAGAGTTCTGGAGCATTGTGATGACGAGGGCATGGAGCATTGTGATTACAGGGGCCATGGAGCATTGTGATGACAACGGCATGGAGCATTGTAATGAGACGGGTCATTGAGCATTATGATTACAAAGACCATGAGGCATTGTGATGACACGGGCCTTGGAGCATTGTGATGACAATGGTCATCAAGCATTGTGATGACAGGGGTCATAGAGCATTGTGATGAGAAAGACCATGGAGCATGGTGATGACAGAGGCCATGGAGCATTGTAATGACAAGGCCATGTACCATTGTGATTACAAGGGTCATGGAGCATTGTGATTACAAGCGTCATGGAGCATTGTGATGACAAGGGCAGGGAACCTTGTGGTGACCGGGGTCATGGAGCATTTTGATGACAATTTTCATGGAATGTTGTGATGAAAGTGGTCATGGACCATTGTGTTGAAAGGGAACATGCAGCAGTGTGATTATAGGGTCCATGGTGCATTGTGAATACATAGGCCATGGAAAAATGTGATGACAGGAGTCAGGCAGCATTGTGATGACAGGCTCATGGAGCATTGTGATAACAGCGGTTATGGGGCACTGTGATGACAGGGGCCATGGAGCATTGTGATGAAAATTGTCCAGGAGCGTTGTGATGACAGCGGTCACAGAGAATTGGGATGAAAGGTTTCATGCAGCATTGTGATGACAACCGTCATGGATCATTTTGATGACAGGGGTCATGGAACATTCTGATAACAAGGTTCATAAAGCATTTTGATGACAGGGGTCATGGAACATTCTGATAACAAGGTTCATAAAGCATTTTGATGACAGGGGTCATGGAGCATTGTGTTGACACGGGCATGGAGCATTGTAATGATAGGACATCTGGAGCATTGTGATGAAAAGGGGATGGAGCATTTTGATGACAGGGTCCAAGGAGCATTGTGCTGACAATGGCATGGAGCATTATGATGAAAAGGGTACTGGAGCACTGAGGAAAGGAGTCATGGATCATTGTGATGACAGGGGTCATGGAGATTTGTGATGACAAGGGTCATGGAGCATTGTAATGACACGGTCAAGGATCATTGCGATAACAAGAATTCTGGAGCATTGTGATGAAAGGGCATGGAGCATTGTGATTAAAGGTGACAAGGAGCATTGTGATGATATGGGCAGAGAACTTTGTGATGACAGGGGTAATGGAGCATTGTGATGAAAAGTGTCATGGAACATTTTGCTGACAGGGATCATGGAGCTTTGTGGTAAGAGAGGCCTTGGAGATTTGTGATGGCAGGCGTCATGGGGCATTGTGATGACAGCGGTCTTGGAGCATTGTGATGAAAGGGGTCATGGAGCACTGTGATGACAGGGGCCATGGAGCATTGTGAATACAAAGGCTATGGAGCATTGAGATGACAGGTTTCATGGAGCATTGTGATGAAAGTGATCATGGATCATTGTGATGACAAGTGGCCTGGAACCTTGTGATGACACATTTCATGGAGCATTGTGATGACAAGGACCATGGCGAATTGTGATGACATCTGTCATGGGGCATTGTGATGACAGTGGTCATCTAGAATTGTGATGAAAGGTATCATGGAGCACTGTGATGACAGGGGCATGGAACATTGTGATGACAAAGGCCATGGAGCATTGTGATGACATATGTCATGGGGCATTTTGATGACATTGGCATTGAGCATTATGATGACAAGAGTTCTGGAGCATTTTGATGACAAGGGCATGGAGCATTGTGATGACAGGGCCCATGGAGCATTGTGATGAAAAGGGCAGGGAACATTGTGATGTCTGGGTTCATGGAGCATTTTGATGAAAGGGGCCATGGAGCATTGAGATGACAGGCGTCATGAGGCATGGTGATGACAGTGGTCATGGAGCATTGTGATGAAAGAGATCATGGAGCAATATGATAACAGGGGCCATAGAGCATTGTGATGACAGGTGTATTGGAGCATTGTGATGAAAGTAGTCATGGATCATTGTGATGACATGTGTCCTGGAACACTGTGATGACACGGTTCATCGAGTATTGTGATGACAAGCGTCATAGCGAATTGTGAGGACAGGTGTCATGGCGCAATGTGATGACCTTGATCATCTAGGAATTGTGATGAAAGGTATCATGGAGCACTGTGATGACTGGGGGCATGAAGCATTGTTATGAAACTTGTCCTGGATTATTGTGATGACAGCAGTCATGGAGAATTGTGATGACAGGGATTATGCAGCATTGTGTTGACAAGGGTATGGACTATTGTGATGACAATGGTCATGGAGCCATGTGATGAAAGTTTTCATGGAACGTCGTGATGAAAAGTGCCTGGCAGCATTGTGACGATAAAGGCCATGGAGCATTGTGATGACAAGTGTCATGGAACATTGTAATGAAAGGTTTCATTGTGCACTGTGATGACAAGGGGGATGGAGTATTGTGATGAAACTGGTCCTGGAGCATTGTGATAACAAAAGCCATGGAGCATTTTTATGACAGGCATCATGGAGCATTGTGAAGAAAGGGGCCGTGGGGAATTGTAATGACAATAGAGAAATGTCATGAAAATGGTCAGCGAGCATAGTGATTAAAGTGGTCATTGAGAATTGTCATGAAAAGCGACATAGAGCATTGTGATGACAAACGTCATGGAGAACTGTGAAGACCAGGGTCATGTAGCATTGTGATGACGCGGTCATGGAACATTGTGATGACAAGAATTGTGGAGAATTGTGAGGAAAAAGGCATGGAGCATTGTGATTATAGGGGACATGGTGCATTTTGATGATATGGGCTGGGAACACTGTGATGACAGGTGTTATGGAGCAATGTGATGACAAGTGTCATGGAGCATTGTGATGAAAGGGGCCTTGGAGAATTGTGAGGAGAGGCGTCATGAGGCATTGAGATGGCAGTGGTCATGGAGCATTATGATGAAAGGTGTTATGGAGCACTGTGATTACAGGGGCCATGGAGCATTTTGAATACAAAGGCCTTGGAGCATTGAGATGACAGTGGTCATGGAGCATTGTGATGAAAATGGTAATGGATCATTGTGATGACAAGTGTCCTGGGACCCTCTGATGACATGGTTCATGGAGCATTGTGATGACAATGGTCATGGCGAATTGTGATGACAATGTCATGGGGCATTGTGATGGCAGTGGTCATCTAGAAATGTGATTAAAGTTATTATGGAGCACAGTAATGAGAGGGGCCATGGAGCATTGTGATGACATGTGTCATGGAGCATGGTGATGAAACGGACATGGAGCATTATAATGACAAGAGTTCTGGAGCCTTGTGATGACAAGGGCATGGAGCTTTGTGATGACAGGTGTCATGGAGCATTGAGATGAAGCGGGTCATGGACCATTACGATGACAGGGGTCATGGAGAATTGTGATGACAGTGGCCATGGGGAATTTGGATGAAAGGCGTACTGGAGCATTGTGAGGAAATGTTTCATGGAGCATTGTGATGACAAGGGCCATGGAGCATTGTGATGACAGGGGTCATGGGGCATTGTGAATACAAGGGACATGGAGCCTTGTGATGACAAGGGACTTGGATCATTGTAAAAACAGGTATCATTGGGCATTGTGATGACAGGGGCATGGAGCCTTTTTATGTAAGTTGCCATGGAGAATTGTCATGAAAGGGATCATGTGGATTTGTAATGACAAGGGCCATGGAGCATTGTGATGAAACAAATCTTGGAGTATTTTGATGAAAGTTGTCATGGAGCATTGCGATGAAAAGCACCAAGGAACATTGTGATGACAAGGGCCATAGAGCGCTGTGATGACAAGTGTCATGGAGCATTGTGATGACAGGTGTCATGGTGCATCGTGATGACAAATGCCATGGAGAATTGTGATGAGAGGTAGCATTGGGCATTGTAATGAAAGGGGTCATGGAGTACTGGGATTACAGGGGCCATGGAGCATTGTGATAACAAGTGACATGGAGAAGAGTGATGACAGGTGACATAGAGCATTGTGATGACAAGTGCCATTTAGCATTTTGATGACAGGGGTCATCAGGCATTGTGTTGACAGGGGTCACGGAGCATTGTGATGACAAAGGCCATAGAGCATTGTGAAGACAAGATTCATGGAGCATTGTGATGACACGGGGCATGAAGCATGGTGATGACAACATACCTGGAGCATTGTGATGACCTGGGCATGGAGCATTGTGATTACAGGAGACATGGAACATTGTGATGACATTGGCAGGGATCATTTTGATTACAGGGATCATGGAGCATTGTGATGACAAGTGTCATGAAATACTGTGCTGACACAGATCATGGAGCAACGCGATTATCGGGACAATGGAGCATTGTGACTACAAAGGCCATGGAACATTGAGATAAGAGAGTTCATGGAGCATTGTGATGACAAGGGTCCTGGAACCTAGTGATGACACGGTTCATACAGCATTGAGATGACAAGGGCCAAGGCGAATTGTGATGACACGTGTCATGGGGCATTGTGATGAGATTGGTCATCTTGCATTGTGATGACAGTGGTCATGTAGAATTTTGATTAAAGGTATCATGGAGCACTGTGATGACAAAGGCCAAGGAATATTTTGATGACAAGTGTCATTGAGCAATGGGATGACACGGGAATGGAGCATTATGATGCCAAGAGTTCTGGAGCATTGTGATGACGAGGGCATGGAGCATTGTGATTACAGGGGCCATGGAGCATTGTGATGACAACGGCATGGAGCATTGTAATGAGACGGGTCATTGAGCATTATGATTACAAAGACCATGAGGCATTGTGATGACACGGGCCTTGGAGCATTGTGATGACAATGGTCATCAAGCATTGTGATGACAGGGGTCATAGAGCATTGTGATGAGAAAGACCATGGAGCATGGTGATGACAGAGGCCATGGAGCATTGTAATGACAAGGCCATGTACCATTGTGATTACAAGGGTCATGGAGCATTGTGATTACAAGCGTCATGGAGCATTGTGATGACAAGGGCAGGGAACCTTGTGGTGACCGGGGTCATGGAGCATTTTGATGACAATTTTCATGGAATGTTGTGATGAAAGTGGTCATGGACCATTGTGTTGAAAGGGAACATGCAGCAGTGTGATTATAGGGTCCATGGTGCATTGTGAATACATAGGCCATGGAAAAATGTGATGACAGGAGTCAGGCAGCATTGTGATGACAGGCTCATGGAGCATTGTGATAACAGCGGTTATGGGGCACTGTGATGACAGGGGCCATGGAGCATTGTGATGAAAATTGTCCAGGAGCGTTGTGATGACAGCGGTCACAGAGAATTGGGATGAAAGGTTTCATGCAGCATTGTGATGACAACCGTCATGGATCATTTTGATGACAGGGGTCATGGAACATTCTGATAACAAGGTTCATAAAGCATTTTGATGACAGGGGTCATGGAACATTCTGATAACAAGGTTCATAAAGCATTTTGATGACAGGGGTCATGGAGCATTGTGTTGACACGGGCATGGAGCATTGTAATGATAGGACATCTGGAGCATTGTGATGAAAAGGGGATGGAGCATTTTGATGACAGGGTCCAAGGAGCATTGTGCTGACAATGGCATGGAGCATTATGATGAAAAGGGTACTGGAGCACTGAGGAAAGGAGTCATGGATCATTGTGATGACAGGGGTCATGGAGATTTGTGATGACAAGGGTCATGGAGCATTGTAATGACACGGTCAAGGATCATTGCGATAACAAGAATTCTGGAGCATTGTGATGAAAGGGCATGGAGCATTGTGATTAAAGGTGACAAGGAGCATTGTGATGATATGGGCAGAGAACTTTGTGATGACAGGGGTAATGGAGCATTGTGATGAAAAGTGTCATGGAACATTTTGCTGACAGGGATCATGGAGCTTTGTGGTAAGAGAGGCCTTGGAGATTTGTGATGGCAGGCGTCATGGGGCATTGTGATGACAGCGGTCTTGGAGCATTGTGATGAAAGGGGTCATGGAGCACTGTGATGACAGGGGCCATGGAGCATTGTGAATACAAAGGCTATGGAGCATTGAGATGACAGGTTTCATGGAGCATTGTGATGAAAGTGATCATGGATCATTGTGATGACAAGTGGCCTGGAACCTTGTGATGACACATTTCATGGAGCATTGTGATGACAAGGACCATGGCGAATTGTGATGACATCTGTCATGGGGCATTGTGATGACAGTGGTCATCTAGAATTGTGATGAAAGGTATCATGGAGCACTGTGATGACAGGGGCATGGAACATTGTGATGACAAAGGCCATGGAGCATTGTGATGACAAGTGTCATGGGGCATTTTGATGACATTGGCATGGAGCATTATGAGGACAAGAGTTCTGGAGCATTTTGAGGACAAGGGCATGGAGAATTGTGGTGACAGGACCCATGGAGCATTGTGATGAAAAGCGCAGGGAACATTGTGATGACTGGGTTCATGGAGCATTTTGATGAAAGGGGCCATGGAGCATTGAGATGACAGGCGTCATGAGACATGGTGATGACAGTGGTCATGGAGACTTGTGATGAAATATATCATGGAGCATTATGATAACAGGGGCCATAGAGCATTGTGATGACAGGTGTATTGGAGCATTGTGATGACAGGTGTATTAGAGCATTGTGATGAAAGTAGTCATGGATCATTGTGATGACATGTGTCCTGGAACACTGTGATGACACAGTTCATCGAGGATTTTGATGAGAAGGGTCATAGCGAATTGTGATGACAGGTGTCATGGGGCATTGTGATGATATTGATCATCTAGGAATTGTGTTGAAAGGTATCATGGAGCACTGTAATGACTGGGGGCGTGAAGCATTGTTATGAAAATTGTCCTGGATTATTGTGATGACAGCAGTCATGGAGAATTGTGATGACAGGGATTATGCAGCACCCTTGTGTTGACAAGGGTATGGACTATTGTGATGACAATGGTTATGGAGCAATGTGATGAAAGTTTTCATGGAACATCGTGATGAAAAGTGCCTGGGAGCATTGTGACGATAAAGGCCATGGAGCGTTGTGATGACAAGTGTCATGGAGCATTGTGATGACAGGTGTCATGGAGCAATATGATAACAGGGGCCATGGAGCATTGTGATGACAGGTTTATTGGAGCATTGTGATGACAGGTGTATTGGGGCATTGTGATGAAAGTAGTCATGGATCATTGTGTTGACATGTGTCCTGGAACACTGTGATGACATGATTCATCGAGTATTGTGATGACAAGGGTCATAGCAAATTGTGATGACAGGTGTCATGGGACATTGTGATGACAGTGGTCATCTAGAATTGTGATGAAAGGTACCATGGAGCATTGTGATGACAGGGGTCATGGAGCATTGTGATGACATGGGCCATGGAGCATTGTGAACACAAGATTCATGGAGCATTGTGATGACACGGGCATGAAGCTTGGTGATGACGACAGACATGGAGCATTGTGATGCAAGGGCATGGAGCATTGTGATTACAGGAGACATGGAGCATTGTGATGACATTGGCAGGGATCATTTTGATTACAGGGATCATGGAGCATTGTGATGACAAGTGTCATGCAATATTTTGCTGACACAGATCATGGAGCATTTCGATGAGAGTGGCCTTGGAGCACAGTGATGAGAGACGTCATGGGGCATTATGGTGACAGTGGTCAAGGAGCATTGTGATGAAAGTGTTCATGGAGCAACGCGATTATCGGGACAATGCAGCATTGTGAATAAAAAGGCCATGGAGCGTTGAGATAACAGAGTTCATGGAGCATTGTGAGGAAAGTGGTCATGGATCACTGTGATGACAAGTGTCCTGGAACCTAGTGATGACACGGTTCATACAGCATTGAGATGAAAAGGGCCAAGGTGAATTGTGATGACACGTGTCATGGGGCATTGTGATGACATTGGTCATCTTGCATTGTGATGACAGTGGTCATGTAGAATTTTGATGAAAGGTATCATGGACCACTGTGATGAAAAAGGCCAAGGAACATTTCGATGACAAGTGTCATTGAGCAATGGGATGACACGGGAATGGAGTATTATGATGACAAGTGTTCTGGAGCATTGTGATGACAAGGGCATGGAGAATTGTGATTACAGGGGCCATGGAGCATTGTGATGACAATGGCAAGGAGCATTGTGATGACAGGGGTGATTGAGCATTGTGATTACAAAACCATGAGGCATTGTGATGACAGGCGCCTTGGAGCATTGTGATGACAATGGTCATCAAGCACTGTGATGACAGGGTTCATAGAGCATTGTGATGAGAAAGACCATGGAGCATGGTGATGAGAGAGTCCGTGGAACTTTGTGATGACAAGGCCATGTACCATTGTGATTCCAAGGGTCATGAAGCATTGTGATGACAAGGGCAGGGAACCTTGTGGTGACCGGGGTCATGGAGCATTTTGATGACAACCTTCATGGAACGTTGTGATGACAGGGGTCATGGAGCATTGTGTTGAAAGGGAACATGGAGCAGTGTGATTACAGGGTCCATGGAGCATTGTGAATACATAGGCCATGGAACAATATGATGACAGGTGTCATGTAGCATTGTGATGACAGGGTCATGCAGCATTGTGATTACAGGGGTTACGGGGCACTGTGATGACAGGGGGCATGGAGCATTGTGATGAAAATTGTCCTGGAGAATTGTGATGACCGCGGTCTCAGAGAATTGGGATGAAAGTTATCATGCAGCATTGTGATGACAATGGTCATGGATCATTTTGATGACGGGGTCTTGGAACATTCTGATAACAAGGTTCATAAAGCATTTTGATGACAGGGGTCATGGAGCATTGTGTTGACACGGGCATGGAGCATTGTAATGATAGGATATCTGGAGCATTGTGACGAAAAGGGGATGGAACATTTTGATGACAGGGTCCAAGGAGCATTGTGCTGACAATGGCATGGAGCATTGTGATGAAAAGGGTACTGGAGCACTGTGAGGAAAGGAGTCATGGATCATTGTGATGACAGGAGTCATGGAGCTTTGTGATGACAAGGGACATGGAACATTATGATGACACGGTCAAGGAACACTACGATGACAAGAATTCTGGAGCATTGTGATGAAAGGGCATGGAGCATTGTGATTAAAGGTGACAAGGAGCATTGTGATGATATGGGCAGAGAACACTGTGATGACAGGGGTCATGGAGCATTGTGATGAAAAGTGTCATGGAACATTGTGCTGACAGGGATCATGGAGCTTTATGGAAAGAGAGGCCTTGGAGATTTGTGTTGGCAGGCGTCATGAGGCATTGTGATGACAGCGGTCTTGGAGCATTGTGAATACAAAGGCTATGGAGCATTGAGATGACAGGTTTCATGGAGCATTGTGATGAAAGTGATCATGGATCATTGTGATGACAAGTGTCCTGGAACCTTGTGATGACACATTTCATGGAGCATTGTGATGACAAGGACCATGGCGAATTGTGATGACATCTGTCATGGGGCATTGTGATGACAGTGGTCATCTAGAATTGTGATGAAAGGTATCATGGAGCACTGTGATGACAAGGGCATGGAACATTGTGATGACAAAGGCCATGGAGCATTGTGATGACAAGTGTCATGGGGCATTTTGATGACATTGGCATGGAGCATTATGATGACAAGAGTTCTGGAGCATTTTGATGACAAGGGCATGGAGAATTGTGGTGACAGGACCCATGGAGCATTGTGATGAAAAGGGCAGGGAACATTGTGATGAATGGGTTCATGCAGCATTTTGATGAAAGGGGCCATGGAGCATTGAGATGACAGGCGTCATGAGGCATGGTGATGACAGTGGTCATGGAGACTTGTGATGAAATATATCATGGAGCAATATGATAACATGGGCCATAGAGCATTTTGATGACAAGTGTATTGGAGCATTGTGATGACATGTGTATTAGAGCATTGTGATGAAAGTAGTCATGGATCATTGTGATGACATGTGTCCTGGAACACTGTGATGACACGGTTCATCGAGTATTTTGATAAGAAGGGTCATAGCGAATTGTGATGACAGGTGTCATGGGGCATTGTGATGACATTGATCATCTAGGAATTGTGATGAAAGGTATCATGGAGCACTGTGATGACTGGGGGCATGAAGCATTGTTATGAAAATTGTCCTGGATTATTGTGATGACAGCAGTCATGGAGAATTGTGATGACAGGGATTATGCAGCATTGTGTTGACAAGGGTATGGACTATTGTGATGACAATGGTCATGGAGCAATGTGATGATGTGATGAAAGGTTTCATGGAACATCGTGATGAAAAGTGCCTGGGAGCATTGTGACGATAAAGGCCATGGAGCATTGTGATGACAAGTGTCATGGAGCATTGTAATGAAAGGTTTCATTGTGCACTGTGATGACAAGGGGGATGGACTATTGTGATGAAACTGGTCCTGGAGCATTGTGATAACAAAAGCCATGGAGCATTGTGATGACAGGCATCATGGAGCATTGTGAAGAAAGGGGCCATGGGGAATTGTAATGACAACAGAGAAATGTGATGAAAATGGTCAGCGAGCATAGTGATTAAAGTGGTCATTGAGAATTGTGATGAAAAGCGACCTAGGGCATTGTGATGACAAAGGTCATGGAGAACTGTGATGACCAGGGTCATGTAGCATTGTGATGCCACGGTCCTGGAACATTGTGATGACAAGAATTCTGGAGCATTGTGAGGAAAAAGGCATGGAGCATTGTGATTATAGGGGACATGGAGCCTTGTGATGATATGGACAGGGAACACTGTGATGACAGGTGTCATGGAGCAATGTGATGAGAATGGCCTTGGAGAATTGTGATGACAGACGTATTGGGGCATTGAGATGGCAGTGGTCATGGAGCATTATGATGAAAGGTGTTATGGAACACTGTAATTACAGGGGCCATGGAGCATTGTGAATAAAAAGGCCATGGAGCATTGAGATGACAGTGGTCATGGAGCATTGTGATGAAAGTGGTAATGGATCATTGTGATGACAAGAGTCCTGGGAACCTGTGATGACATGGTTCATGGAGCATTGTGATGACAATGGTCATGGCGAATTGTGATGACAATGTCATGGGGCATTGTGATGGCAGTGGTCATCTAGAAATGTGATTAAAGTTATTATGGAGCACAGTAATGAGAGGGGCCATGGAGCATTGTGATGACAAGTGTCATGGAGAATGGTGATGAAACGGACATGGAGCATTATAATGACAAGAGTTCTGGAGCCTTGTGATGACAAGGGCATGGAGCATTGTGATTACAGGGGCCATGGAGCAGTGTGATGACAAAGGCTTGGAACACTGTGATGACAAGGGCCATGGAGCATTGTGATTAAAGGGGTCATGGGGCATTGTGATGAGTGAGGTCATGGAGCATTGTGAATACAAGGGACATGGAGCCTTGTGATGACAAGGGTCATGGATCATTGTAAAAACAGGTATCATTGGGCATTGTGATGACAGGGGCATGGAGCATTTTTATGTAAGTTGCCAAGGAGAATTGTGATGAAAGGGATTATGTGGATTTGTAATGACAAGGGCCATGGAGCATTGTGATGAAACAAATCTTGGAGTATTTTGATGAAAGTTGTCATGGAGCATTGCGATGAAAAGCACCAAGGAACATTGTGATGACAAGGGGCATCGAGCATTGTGATGACAAGTGTCATGGAGCATTGTGACGACAGATGTCATGGAGCATCGTGATGACAAATGCCATGGAGAATTGTGATGAGAGGTGGCATTGGGCATTGTGATGAAAGGGGTCATGGAGTACTGTGATTACAGGGGCCATGGAGCATTGTGATAACAAGTGACATGGAGAATAGTGATGACAGGCGTCATAGAGCATTGTGATGACAAGTGCCATTTAGCATTTTGATGACAGGGGTCATCAGGCGTTGTGTTGACAGGGGTCATGGAGCACTGTGATGACAAAGGCCATAGAGCATTGTGAAGACAAGATTCATGGAGCACTGTGATGACACGGGGCATGAAGCATGGTGATGACAACATACCTGGAGCATTGTGATGACCTGGGCATGGAGCATTGTGATTACAGGAGACATGGAACATTGTGATGACATTGGCAGGGATCATTTTGATTACAGGGATCATGGAGCATTGTGATGACAAGTGTCATGAAATACTGTGCTGACACAGATCATGGAGCAACGCGATTATCGGGACAATGGAGCATTGTGACTACAAAGGCCATGGAACATTGAGATAAGAGAGTTCATGGAGCATTGTGATGACAAGGGTCCTGGAACCTAGTGATGACACGGTTCATACAGCATTGAGATGACAAGGGCCAAGGCGAATTCTGATGACACGTGTCATGGGGCATTGTGATGAGATTGGTCATCTTGCATTGTGATGACAGTGGTCATGTAGAATTTTGATTAAAGGTATCATGGAGCACTGTGATGACAAAGGCCAAGGAATATTTTGATGACAAGTGTCATTGAGCAATGGGATGACACGGGAATGGAGCATTATGATGCCAAGAGTTCTGGAGCATTGTGATGACGAGGGCATGGAGCATTGTGATTACAGGGGCCATGGAGCATTGTGATGACAACGGCATGGAGCATTGTAATGAGACGGGTCATTGAGCATTATGATTACAAAGACCATGAGGCATTGTGATGACACGGGCCTTGGAGCATTGTGATGACAATGGTCATCAAGCATTGTGATGACAGGGGTCATAGAGCATTGTGATGAGAAAGACCATGGAGCATGGTGATGACAGAGGCCATGGAGCATTGTAATGACAAGGCCATGTACCATTGTGATTACAAGGGTCATGGAGCATTGTGATTACAAGCGTCATGGAGCATTGTGATGACAAGGGCAGGGAACCTTGTGGTGACCGGGGTCATGGAGCATTTTGATGACAATTTTCATGGAATGTTGTGATGAAAGTGGTCATGGACCATTGTGTTGAAAGGGAACATGCAGCAGTGTGATTATAGGGTCCATGGTGCATTGTGAATACATAGGCCATGGAAAAATGTGATGACAGGAGTCAGGCAGCATTGTGATGACAGGCTCATGGAGCATTGTGATAACAGCGGTTATGGGGCACTGTGATGACAGGGGCCATGGAGCATTGTGATGAAAATTGTCCAGGACGTTGTGATGACAGCGGTCACAGAGAATTGGGATGAAAGGTTTCATGCAGCATTGTGATGACAACCGTCATGGATCATTTTGATGACGGGGTCATGGAACATTCTGATAACAAGGTTCATAAAGCATTTTGATGACAGGGTTCATGGAACATTCTGATAACAAGGTTCATAAAGCATTTTGATGACAGGGGTCATGGAGCATTGTGTTGACACGGGCATGGAGCATTGTAATGATAGGACATCTGGAGCATTGTGATGAAAAGGGGATGGAGCATTTTGATGACAGGGTCCAAGGAGCATTGTGCTGACAATGGCATGGAGCATTATGATGAAAAGGGTACTGGAGCACTGAGGAAAGGAGTCATGGATCATTGTGATGACAGGGGTCATGGAGCTTTGTGATGACAAGGGTCATGGAGCATTGTAATGACACGGTCAAGGATCATTGCGATAACAAGAATTCTGGAGCATTGTGATGAAAGGGCATGGAGCATTGTGATTAAAGGTGACAAGGAGCATTGTGATGATATGGGCAGAGAACTTTGTGATGACAGGGGTAATGGAGCATTGTGATGAAAAGTGTCATGGAACATTTTGCTGACAGGGATCATGGAGCTTTGTGGTAAGAGAGGCCTTGGAGATTTGTGATGGCAGGCGTCATGGGGCATTGTGATGACAGCGGTCTTGGAGCATTGTGATGAAAGGGGTCATGGAGCACTGTGATGACAGGGGCCATGGAGCATTGTGAATACAAAGGCTATGGAGCATTGAGATGACAGGTTTCATGGAGCATTGTGATGAAAGTGATCATGGATCATTGTGATGACAAGTGGCCTGGAACCTTGTGATGACACATTTCATGGAGCATTGTGATGACAAGGACCATGGCGAATTGTGATGACATCTGTCATGGGGCATTGTGATGACAGTGGTCATCTAGAATTGTGATGAAAGGTATCATGGAGCACTGTGATGACAGGGGCATGGAACATTGTGATGACAAAGGCCATGGAGCATTGTGATGACAAGTGTCATGGGGCATTTTGATGACATTGGCATGGAGCATTATGATAACAAGAGTTCTGGAGCATTTTGAGGACAAGGGCATGGAGAATTGTGGTGACAGGACCCATGGAGCATTGTGATGAAAAGCGCAGGGAACATTGTGATGACTGGGTTCATGGAGCATTTTGATGAAAGGGGCCATGGAGCATTGAGATGACAGGCGTCATGAGACATGGTGATGACAGTGGTCATGGAGACTTGTGATGAAATATATCATGGAGCATTATGATAACAGGGGCCATAGAGCATTGTGATGACAGGTGTATTGGAGCATTGTGATGACAGGTGTATTAGAGCATTGTGATGAAAGTAGTCATGGATCATTGTGATGACATGTGTCCTGGAACACTGTGATGACACAGTTCATCGAGGATTTTGATGAGAAGGGTCATAGCGAATTGTGATGACAGGTGTCATGGGGCATTGTGATGATATTGATCATCTAGGAATTGTGTTGAAAGGTATCATGGAGCACTGTAATGACTGGGGGCGTGAAGCATTGTTATGAAAATTGTCCTGGATTATTGTGATGACAGCAGTCATGGAGAATTGTGATGACAGGGATTATGCAGCACCCTTGTGTTGACAAGGGTATGGACTATTGTGATGACAATGGTTATGGAGCAATGTGATGAAAGTTTTCATGGAACATCGTGATGAAAAGTGCCTGGGAGCATTGTGACGATAAAGGCCATGGAGCGTTGTGATGACAAGTGTCATGGAGCATTGTGATGACAGGTGTCATGGAGCAATATGATAACAGGGGCCATGGAGCATTGTGATGACAGGTTTATTGGAGCATTGTGATGACAGGTGTATTGGGGCATTGTGATGAAAGTAGTCATGGATCATTGTGTTGACATGTGTCCTGGAACACTGTGATGACATGATTCATCGAGTATTGTGATGACAAGGGTCATAGCAAATTGTGATGACAGGTGTCATGGGACATTGTGATGACAGTGGTCATCTAGAATTGTGATGAAAGGTACCATGGAGCATTGTGATGACAGGGGTCATGGAGCATTGTGATGACATGGGCCATGGAGCATTGTGAACACAAGATTCATGGAGCATTGTGATGACACGGGCATGAAGCTTGGTGATGACGACAGACATGGAGCATTGTGATGCAAGGGCATGGAGCATTGTGATTACAGGAGACATGGAGCATTGTGATGACATTGGCAGGGATCATTTTGATTACAGGGATCATGGAGCATTGTGATGACAAGTGTCATGCAATATTTTGCTGACACAGATCATGGAGCATTTCGATGAGAGTGGCCTTGGAGCACAGTGATGAGAGACGTCATGGGGCATTATGGTGACAGTGGTCAAGGAGCATTGTGATGAAAGTGTTCATGGAGCAACGCGATTATCGGGACAATGCAGCATTGTGAATAAAAAGGCCATGGAGCGCTGAGATAACAGAGTTCATGGAGCATTGTGAGGAAAGTGGTCATGGATCACTGTGATGACAAGTGTCCTGGAACCTAGTGATGACACGGTTCATACAGCATTGAGATGAAAAGGGCCAAGGTGAATTGTGATGACACGTGTCATGGGGCATTGTGATGACATTGGTCATCTTGCATTGTGATGACAGTGGTCATGTAGAATTTTGATGAAAGGTATCATGGACCACTGTGATGAAAAAGGCCAAGGAACATTTCGATGACAAGTGTCATTGAGCAATGGGATGACACGGGAATGGAGTATTATGATGACAAGTGTTCTGGAGCATTGTGATGACAAGGGCATGGAGAATTGTGATTACAGGGGCCATGGAGCATTGTGATGACAATGGCAAGGAGCATTGTGATGACAGGGGTGATTGAGCATTGTGATTACAAAACCATGAGGCATTGTGATGACAGGCGCCTTGGAGCATTGTGATGACAATGGTCATCAAGCACTGTGATGACAGGGTTCATAGAGCATTGTGATGAGAAAGACCATGGAGCATGGTGATGAGAGAGTCCGTGGAACTTTGTGATGACAAGGCCATGTACCATTGTGATTCCAAGGGTCATGAAGCATTGTGATGACAAGGGCAGGGAACCTTGTGGTGACCGGGGTCATGGAGCATTTTGATGACAACCTTCATGGAACGTTGTGATGACAGGGGTCATGGAGCATTGTGTTGAAAGGGAACATGGAGCAGTGTGATTACAGGGTCCATGGAGCATTGTGAATACATAGGCCATGGAACAATATGATGACAGGTGTCATGTAGCATTGTGATGACAGGGTCATGCAGCATTGTGATTACAGGGGTTACGGGGCACTGTGATGACAGGGGGCATGGAGCATTGTGATGAAAATTGTCCTGGAGAATTGTGATGACCGCGGTCTCAGAGAATTGGGATGAAAGTTATCATGCAGCATTGTGATGACAATGGTCATGGATCATTTTGATGACGGGGTCTTGGAACATTCTGATAACAAGGTTCATAAAGCATTTTGATGACAGGGGTCATGGAGCATTGTGTTGACACGGGCATGGAGCATTGTAATGATAGGATATCTGGAGCATTGTGACGAAAAGGGGATGGAACATTTTGATGACAGGGTCCAAGGAGCATTGTGCTGACAATGGCATGGAGCATTGTGATGAAAAGGGTACTGGAGCACTGTGAGGAAAGGAGTCATGGATCATTGTGATGACAGGAGTCATGGAGCTTTGTGATGACAAGGGACATGGAACATTATGATGACACGGTCAAGGAACACTACGATGACAAGAATTCTGGAGCATTGTGATGAAAGGGCATGGAGCATTGTGATTAAAGGTGACAAGGAGCATTGTGATGATATGGGCAGAGAACACTGTGATGACAGGGGTCATGGAGCATTGTGATGAAAAGTGTCATGGAACATTGTGCTGACAGGGATCATGGAGCTTTATGGAAAGAGAGGCCTTGGAGATTTGTGTTGGCAGGCGTCATGAGGCATTGTGATGACAGCGGTCTTGGAGCATTGTGAATACAAAGGCTATGGAGCATTGAGATGACAGGTTTCATGGAGCATTGTGATGAAAGTGATCATGGATCATTGTGATGACAAGTGTCCTGGAACCTTGTGATGACACATTTCATGGAGCATTGTGATGACAAGGACCATGGCGAATTGTGATGACATCTGTCATGGGGCATTGTGATGACAGTGGTCATCTAGAATTGTGATGAAAGGTATCATGGAGCACTGTGATGACAAGGGCATGGAACATTGTGATGACAAAGGCCATGGAGCATTGTGATGACAAGTGTCATGGGGCATTTTGATGACATTGGCATGGAGCATTATGATGACAAGAGTTCTGGAGCATTTTGATGACAAGGGCATGGAGAATTGTGGTGACAGGACCCATGGAGCATTGTGATGAAAAGGGCAGGGAACATTGTGATGAATGGGTTCATGCAGCATTTTGATGAAAGGGGCCATGGAGCATTGAGATGACAGGCGTCATGAGGCATGGTGATGACAGTGGTCATGGAGACTTGTGATGAAATATATCATGGAGCAATATGATAACATGGGCCATAGAGCATTTTGATGACAAGTGTATTGGAGCATTGTGATGACATGTGTATTAGAGCATTGTGATGAAAGTAGTCATGGATCATTGTGATGACATGTGTCCTGGAACACTGTGATGACACGGTTCATCGAGTATTTTGATAAGAAGGGTCATAGCGAATTGTGATGACAGGTGTCATGGGGCATTGTGATGACATTGATCATCTAGGAATTGTGATGAAAGGTATCATGGAGCACTGTGATGACTGGGGGCATGAAGCATTGTTATGAAAATTGTCCTGGATTATTGTGATGACAGCAGTCATGGAGAATTGTGATGACAGGGATTATGCAGCATTGTGTTGACAAGGGTATGGACTATTGTGATGACAATGGTCATGGAGCAATGTGATGATGTGATGAAAGGTTTCATGGAACATCGTGATGAAAAGTGCCTGGGAGCATTGTGACGATAAAGGCCATGGAGCATTGTGATGACAAGTGTCATGGAGCATTGTAATGAAAGGTTTCATTGTGCACTGTGATGACAAGGGGGATGGACTATTGTGATGAAACTGGTCCTGGAGCATTGTGATAACAAAAGCCATGGAGCATTGTGATGACAGGCATCATGGAGCATTGTGAAGAAAGGGGCCATGGGGAATTGTAATGACAACAGAGAAATGTGATGAAAATGGTCAGCGAGCATAGTGATTAAAGTGGTCATTGAGAATTGTGATGAAAAGCGACCTAGGGCATTGTGATGACAAAGGTCATGGAGAACTGTGATGACCAGGGTCATGTAGCATTGTGATGCCACGGTCCTGGAACATTGTGATGACAAGAATTCTGGAGCATTGTGAGGAAAAAGGCATGGAGCATTGTGATTATAGGGGACATGGAGCCTTGTGATGATATGGACAGGGAACACTGTGATGACAGGTGTCATGGAGCAATGTGATGAGAATGGCCTTGGAGAATTGTGATGACAGACGTATTGGGGCATTGAGATGGCAGTGGTCATGGAGCATTATGATGAAAGGTGTTATGGAACACTGTAATTACAGGGGCCATGGAGCATTGTGAATAAAAAGGCCATGGAGCATTGAGATGACAGTGGTCATGGAGCATTGTGATGAAAGTGGTAATGGATCATTGTGATGACAAGAGTCCTGGGAACCTGTGATGACATGGTTCATGGAGCATTGTGATGACAATGGTCATGGCGAATTGTGATGACAATGTCATGGGGCATTGTGATGGCAGTGGTCATCTAGAAATGTGATTAAAGTTATTATGGAGCACAGTAATGAGAGGGGCCATGGAGCATTGTGATGACAAGTGTCATGGAGAATGGTGATGAAACGGACATGGAGCATTATAATGACAAGAGTTCTGGAGCCTTGTGATGACAAGGGCATGGAGCATTGTGATTACAGGGGCCATGGAGCAGTGTGATGACAAAGGCTTGGAACACTGTGATGACAAGGGCCATGGAGCATTGTGATTAAAGGGGTCATGGGGCATTGTGATGAGTGAGGTCATGGAGCATTGTGAATACAAGGGACATGGAGCCTTGTGATGACAAGGGTCATGGATCATTGTAAAAACAGGTATCATTGGGCATTGTGATGACAGGGGCATGGAGCATTTTTATGTAAGTTGCCAAGGAGAATTGTGATGAAAGGGATTATGTGGATTTGTAATGACAAGGGCCATGGAGCATTGTGATGAAACAAATCTTGGAGTATTTTGATGAAAGTTGTCATGGAGCATTGCGATGAAAAGCACCAAGGAACATTGTGATGACAAGGGGCATCGAGCATTGTGATGACAAGTGTCATGGAGCATTGTGACGACAGATGTCATGGAGCATCGTGATGACAAATGCCATGGAGAATTGTGATGAGAGGTGGCATTGGGCATTGTGATGAAAGGGGTCATGGAGTACTGTGATTACAGGGGCCATGGAGCATTGTGATAACAAGTGACATGGAGAATAGTGATGACAGGCGTCATAGAGCATTGTGATGACAAGTGCCATTTAGCATTTTGATGACAGGGGTCATCAGGCGTTGTGTTGACAGGGGTCATGGAGCACTGTGATGACAAAGGCCATAGAGCATTGTGAAGACAAGATTCATGGAGCACTGTGATGACACGGGGCATGAAGCATGGTGATGACAACATACCTGGAGCATTGTGATGACCTGGGCATGGAGCATTGTGATTACAGGAGACATGGAACATTGTGATGACATTGGCAGGGATCATTTTGATTACAGGGATCATGGAGCATTGTGATGACAAGTGTCATGAAATACTGTGCTGACACAGATCATGGAGCAACGCGATTATCGGGACAATGGAGCATTGTGACTACAAAGGCCATGGAACATTGAGATAAGAGAGTTCATGGAGCATTGTGATGACAAGGGTCCTGGAACCTAGTGATGACACGGTTCATACAGCATTGAGATGACAAGGGCCAAGGCGAATTCTGATGACACGTGTCATGGGGCATTGTGATGAGATTGGTCATCTTGCATTGTGATGACAGTGGTCATGTAGAATTTTGATTAAAGGTATCATGGAGCACTGTGATGACAAAGGCCAAGGAATATTTTGATGACAAGTGTCATTGAGCAATGGGATGACACGGGAATGGAGCATTATGATGCCAAGAGTTCTGGAGCATTGTGATGACGAGGGCATGGAGCATTGTGATTACAGGGGCCATGGAGCATTGTGATGACAACGGCATGGAGCATTGTAATGAGACGGGTCATTGAGCATTATGATTACAAAGACCATGAGGCATTGTGATGACACGGGCCTTGGAGCATTGTGATGACAATGGTCATCAAGCATTGTGATGACAGGGGTCATAGAGCATTGTGATGAGAAAGACCATGGAGCATGGTGATGACAGAGGCCATGGAGCATTGTAATGACAAGGCCATGTACCATTGTGATTACAAGGGTCATGGAGCATTGTGATTACAAGCGTCATGGAGCATTGTGATGACAAGGGCAGGGAACCTTGTGGTGACCGGGGTCATGGAGCATTTTGATGACAATTTTCATGGAATGTTGTGATGAAAGTGGTCATGGACCATTGTGTTGAAAGGGAACATGCAGCAGTGTGATTATAGGGTCCATGGTGCATTGTGAATACATAGGCCATGGAAAAATGTGATGACAGGAGTCAGGCAGCATTGTGATGACAGGCTCATGGAGCATTGTGATAACAGCGGTTATGGGGCACTGTGATGACAGGGGCCATGGAGCATTGTGATGAAAATTGTCCAGGACGTTGTGATGACAGCGGTCACAGAGAATTGGGATGAAAGGTTTCATGCAGCATTGTGATGACAACCGTCATGGATCATTTTGATGACGGGGTCATGGAACATTCTGATAACAAGGTTCATAAAGCATTTTGATGACAGGGGTCATGGAACATTCTGATAACAAGGTTCATAAAGCATTTTGATGACAGGGGTCATGGAGCATTGTGTTGACACGGGCATGGAGCATTGTAATGATAGGATATCTGGAGCATTGTGACGAAAAGGGGATGGAACATTTTGATGACAGGGTCCAAGGAGCATTGTGCTGACAATGGCATGGAGCATTGTGATGAAAAGGGTACTGGAGCACTGTGAGGAAAGGAGTCATGGATCATTGTGATGACAGGAGTCATGGAGCTTTGTGATGACAAGGGACATGGAACATTATGATGACACGGTCAAGGAACACTACGATGACAAGAATTCTGGAGCATTGTGATGAAAGGGCATGGAGCATTGTGATTAAAGGTGACAAGGAGCATTGTGATGATATGGGCAGAGAACACTGTGATGACAGGGGTCATGGAGCATTGTGATGAAAAGTGTCATGGAACATTGTGCTGACAGGGATCATGGAGCTTTATGGAAAGAGAGGCCTTGGAGATTTGTGTTGGCAGGCGTCATGAGGCATTGTGATGACAGCGGTCTTGGAGCATTGTGAATACAAAGGCTATGGAGCATTGAGATGACAGGTTTCATGGAGCATTGTGATGAAAGTGATCATGGATCATTGTGATGACAAGTGTCCTGGAACCTTGTGATGACACATTTCATGGAGCATTGTGATGACAAGGACCATGGCGAATTGTGATGACATCTGTCATGGGGCATTGTGATGACAGTGGTCATCTAGAATTGTGATGAAAGGTATCATGGAGCACTGTGATGACAAGGGCATGGAACATTGTGATGACAAAGGCCATGGAGCATTGTGATGACAAGTGTCATGGGGCATTTTGATGACATTGGCATGGAGCATTATGATGACAAGAGTTCTGGAGCATTTTGATGACAAGGGCATGGAGAATTGTGGTGACAGGACCCATGGAGCATTGTGATGAAAAGGGCAGGGAACATTGTGATGAATGGGTTCATGCAGCATTTTGATGAAAGGGGCCATGGAGCATTGAGATGACAGGCGTCATGAGGCATGGTGATGACAGTGGTCATGGAGACTTGTGATGAAATATATCATGGAGCAATATGATAACATGGGCCATAGAGCATTTTGATGACAAGTGTATTGGAGCATTGTGATGACATGTGTATTAGAGCATTGTGATGAAAGTAGTCATGGATCATTGTGATGACATGTGTCCTGGAACACTGTGATGACACGGTTCATCGAGTATTTTGATAAGAAGGGTCATAGCGAATTGTGATGACAGGTGTCATGGGGCATTGTGATGACATTGATCATCTAGGAATTGTGATGAAAGGTATCATGGAGCACTGTGATGACTGGGGGCATGAAGCATTGTTATGAAAATTGTCCTGGATTATTGTGATGACAGCAGTCATGGAGAATTGTGATGACAGGGATTATGCAGCATTGTGTTGACAAGGGTATGGACTATTGTGATGACAATGGTCATGGAGCAATGTGATGATGTGATGAAAGGTTTCATGGAACATCGTGATGAAAAGTGCCTGGGAGCATTGTGACGATAAAGGCCATGGAGCATTGTGATGACAAGTGTCATGGAGCATTGTAATGAAAGGTTTCATTGTGCACTGTGATGACAAGGGGGATGGACTATTGTGATGAAACTGGTCCTGGAGCATTGTGATAACAAAAGCCATGGAGCATTGTGATGACAGGCATCATGGAGCATTGTGAAGAAAGGGGCCATGGGGAATTGTAATGACAACAGAGAAATGTGATGAAAATGGTCAGCGAGCATAGTGATTAAAGTGGTCATTGAGAATTGTGATGAAAAGCGACCTAGGGCATTGTGATGACAAAGGTCATGGAGAACTGTGATGACCAGGGTCATGTAGCATTGTGATGCCACGGTCCTGGAACATTGTGATGACAAGAATTCTGGAGCATTGTGAGGAAAAAGGCATGGAGCATTGTGATTATAGGGGACATGGAGCCTTGTGATGATATGGACAGGGAACACTGTGATGACAGGTGTCATGGAGCAATGTGATGAGAATGGCCTTGGAGAATTGTGATGACAGACGTATTGGGGCATTGAGATGGCAGTGGTCATGGAGCATTATGATGAAAGGTGTTATGGAACACTGTAATTACAGGGGCCATGGAGCATTGTGAATAAAAAGGCCATGGAGCATTGAGATGACAGTGGTCATGGAGCATTGTGATGAAAGTGGTAATGGATCATTGTGATGACAAGAGTCCTGGGAACCTGTGATGACATGGTTCATGGAGCATTGTGATGACAATGGTCATGGCGAATTGTGATGACAATGTCATGGGGCATTGTGATGGCAGTGGTCATCTAGAAATGTGATTAAAGTTATTATGGAGCACAGTAATGAGAGGGGCCATGGAGCATTGTGATGACAAGTGTCATGGAGAATGGTGATGAAACGGACATGGAGCATTATAATGACAAGAGTTCTGGAGCCTTGTGATGACAAGGGCATGGAGCATTGTGATTACAGGGGCCATGGAGCAGTGTGATGACAAAGGCTTGGAACACTGTGATGACAAGGGCCATGGAGCATTGTGATTAAAGGGGTCATGGGGCATTGTGATGAGTGAGGTCATGGAGCATTGTGAATACAAGGGACATGGAGCCTTGTGATGACAAGGGTCATGGATCATTGTAAAAACAGGTATCATTGGGCATTGTGATGACAGGGGCATGGAGCATTTTTATGTAAGTTGCCAAGGAGAATTGTGATGAAAGGGATTATGTGGATTTGTAATGACAAGGGCCATGGAGCATTGTGATGAAACAAATCTTGGAGTATTTTGATGAAAGTTGTCATGGAGCATTGCGATGAAAAGCACCAAGGAACATTGTGATGACAAGGGGCATCGAGCATTGTGATGACAAGTGTCATGGAGCATTGTGACGACAGATGTCATGGAGCATCGTGATGACAAATGCCATGGAGAATTGTGATGAGAGGTGGCATTGGGCATTGTGATGAAAGGGGTCATGGAGTACTGTGATTACAGGGGCCATGGAGCATTGTGATAACAAGTGACATGGAGAATAGTGATGACAGGCGTCATAGAGCATTGTGATGACAAGTGCCATTTAGCATTTTGATGACAGGGGTCATCAGGCGTTGTGTTGACAGGGGTCATGGAGCACTGTGATGACAAAGGCCATAGAGCATTGTGAAGACAAGATTCATGGAGCACTGTGATGACACGGGGCATGAAGCATGGTGATGACAACATACCTGGAGCATTGTGATGACCTGGGCATGGAGCATTGTGATTACAGGAGACATGGAACATTGTGATGACATTGGCAGGGATCATTTTGATTACAGGGATCATGGAGCATTGTGATGACAAGTGTCATGAAATACTGTGCTGACACAGATCATGGAGCAACGCGATTATCGGGACAATGGAGCATTGTGACTACAAAGGCCATGGAACATTGAGATAAGAGAGTTCATGGAGCATTGTGATGACAAGGGTCCTGGAACCTAGTGATGACACGGTTCATACAGCATTGAGATGACAAGGGCCAAGGCGAATTCTGATGACACGTGTCATGGGGCATTGTGATGAGATTGGTCATCTTGCATTGTGATGACAGTGGTCATGTAGAATTTTGATTAAAGGTATCATGGAGCACTGTGATGACAAAGGCCAAGGAATATTTTGATGACAAGTGTCATTGAGCAATGGGATGACACGGGAATGGAGCATTATGATGCCAAGAGTTCTGGAGCATTGTGATGACGAGGGCATGGAGCATTGTGATTACAGGGGCCATGGAGCATTGTGATGACAACGGCATGGAGCATTGTAATGAGACGGGTCATTGAGCATTATGATTACAAAGACCATGAGGCATTGTGATGACACGGGCCTTGGAGCATTGTGATGACAATGGTCATCAAGCATTGTGATGACAGGGGTCATAGAGCATTGTGATGAGAAAGACCATGGAGCATGGTGATGACAGAGGCCATGGAGCATTGTAATGACAAGGCCATGTACCATTGTGATTACAAGGGTCATGGAGCATTGTGATTACAAGCGTCATGGAGCATTGTGATGACAAGGGCAGGGAACCTTGTGGTGACCGGGGTCATGGAGCATTTTGATGACAATTTTCATGGAATGTTGTGATGAAAGTGGTCATGGACCATTGTGTTGAAAGGGAACATGCAGCAGTGTGATTATAGGGTCCATGGTGCATTGTGAATACATAGGCCATGGAAAAATGTGATGACAGGAGTCAGGCAGCATTGTGATGACAGGCTCATGGAGCATTGTGATAACAGCGGTTATGGGGCACTGTGATGACAGGGGCCATGGAGCATTGTGATGAAAATTGTCCAGGACGTTGTGATGACAGCGGTCACAGAGAATTGGGATGAAAGGTTTCATGCAGCATTGTGATGACAACCGTCATGGATCATTTTGATGACGGGGTCATGGAACATTCTGATAACAAGGTTCATAAAGCATTTTGATGACAGGGTTCATGGAACATTCTGATAACAAGGTTCATAAAGCATTTTGATGACAGGGGTCATGGAGCATTGTGTTGACACGGGCATGGAGCATTGTAATGATAGGACATCTGGAGCATTGTGATGAAAAGGGGATGGAGCATTTTGATGACAGGGTCCAAGGAGCATTGTGCTGACAATGGCATGGAGCATTATGATGAAAAGGGTACTGGAGCACTGAGGAAAGGAGTCATGGATCATTGTGATGACAGGGGTCATGGAGCTTTGTGATGACAAGGGTCATGGAGCATTGTAATGACACGGTCAAGGATCATTGCGATAACAAGAATTCTGGAGCATTGTGATGAAAGGGCATGGAGCATTGTGATTAAAGGTGACAAGGAGCATTGTGATGATATGGGCAGAGAACTTTGTGATGACAGGGGTAATGGAGCATTGTGATGAAAAGTGTCATGGAACATTTTGCTGACAGGGATCATGGAGCTTTGTGGTAAGAGAGGCCTTGGAGATTTGTGATGGCAGGCGTCATGGGGCATTGTGATGACAGCGGTCTTGGAGCATTGTGATGAAAGGGGTCATGGAGCACTGTGATGACAGGGGCCATGGAGCATTGTGAATACAAAGGCTATGGAGCATTGAGATGACAGGTTTCATGGAGCATTGTGATGAAAGTGATCATGGATCATTGTGATGACAAGTGGCCTGGAACCTTGTGATGACACATTTCATGGAGCATTGTGATGACAAGGACCATGGCGAATTGTGATGACATCTGTCATGGGGCATTGTGATGACAGTGGTCATCTAGAATTGTGATGAAAGGTATCATGGAGCACTGTGATGACAGGGGCATGGAACATTGTGATGACAAAGGCCATGGAGCATTGTGATGACAAGTGTCATGGGGCATTTTGATGACATTGGCATGGAGCATTATGATAACAAGAGTTCTGGAGCATTTTGAGGACAAGGGCATGGAGAATTGTGGTGACAGGACCCATGGAGCATTGTGATGAAAAGCGCAGGGAACATTGTGATGACTGGGTTCATGGAGCATTTTGATGAAAGGGGCCATGGAGCATTGAGATGACAGGCGTCATGAGACATGGTGATGACAGTGGTCATGGAGACTTGTGATGAAATATATCATGGAGCATTATGATAACAGGGGCCATAGAGCATTGTGATGACAGGTGTATTGGAGCATTGTGATGACAGGTGTATTAGAGCATTGTGATGAAAGTAGTCATGGATCATTGTGATGACATGTGTCCTGGAACACTGTGATGACACAGTTCATCGAGGATTTTGATGAGAAGGGTCATAGCGAATTGTGATGACAGGTGTCATGGGGCATTGTGATGATATTGATCATCTAGGAATTGTGTTGAAAGGTATCATGGAGCACTGTAATGACTGGGGGCGTGAAGCATTGTTATGAAAATTGTCCTGGATTATTGTGATGACAGCAGTCATGGAGAATTGTGATGACAGGGATTATGCAGCACCCTTGTGTTGACAAGGGTATGGACTATTGTGATGACAATGGTTATGGAGCAATGTGATGAAAGTTTTCATGGAACATCGTGATGAAAAGTGCCTGGGAGCATTGTGACGATAAAGGCCATGGAGCGTTGTGATGACAAGTGTCATGGAGCATTGTGATGACAGGTGTCATGGAGCAATATGATAACAGGGGCCATGGAGCATTGTGATGACAGGTTTATTGGAGCATTGTGATGACAGGTGTATTGGGGCATTGTGATGAAAGTAGTCATGGATCATTGTGTTGACATGTGTCCTGGAACACTGTGATGACATGATTCATCGAGTATTGTGATGACAAGGGTCATAGCAAATTGTGATGACAGGTGTCATGGGACATTGTGATGACAGTGGTCATCTAGAATTGTGATGAAAGGTACCATGGAGCATTGTGATGACAGGGGTCATGGAGCATTGTGATGACATGGGCCATGGAGCATTGTGAACACAAGATTCATGGAGCATTGTGATGACACGGGCATGAAGCTTGGTGATGACGACAGACATGGAGCATTGTGATGCAAGGGCATGGAGCATTGTGATTACAGGAGACATGGAGCATTGTGATGACATTGGCAGGGATCATTTTGATTACAGGGATCATGGAGCATTGTGATGACAAGTGTCATGCAATATTGTGCTGACACAGATCATGGAGCATTTCGATGAGAGTGGCCTTGGAGCACAGTGATGAGAGACGTCATGGGGCATTATGGTGACAGTGGTCAAGGAGCATTGTGATGAAAGTGTTCATGGAGCAACGCGATTATCGGGACAATGCAGCATTGTGAATAAAAAGGCCATGGAGCGTTGAGATAACAGAGTTCATGGAGCATTGTGAGGAAAGTGGTCATGGATCACTGTGATGACAAGTGTCCTGGAACCTAGTGATGACACGGTTCATACAGCATTGAGATGAAAAGGGCCAAGGTGAATTGTGATGACACGTGTCATGGGGCATTGTGATGACATTGGTCATCTTGCATTGTGATGACAGTGGTCATGTAGAATTTTGATGAAAGGTATCATGGACCACTGTGATGAAAAAGGCCAAGGAACATTTCGATGACAAGTGTCATTGAGCAATGGGATGACACGGGAATGGAGTATTATGATGACAAGTGTTCTGGAGCATTGTGATGACAAGGGCATGGAGAATTGTGATTACAGGGGCCATGGAGCATTGTGATGACAATGGCAAGGAGCATTGTGATGACAGGGGTGATTGAGCATTGTGATTACAAAACCATGAGGCATTGTGATGACAGGCGCCTTGGAGCATTGTGATGACAATGGTCATCAAGCACTGTGATGACAGGGTTCATAGAGCATTGTGATGAGAAAGACCATGGAGCATGGTGATGAGAGAGTCCGTGGAACTTTGTGATGACAAGGCCATGTACCATTGTGATTCCAAGGGTCATGAAGCATTGTGATGACAAGGGCAGGGAACCTTGTGGTGACCGGGGTCATGGAGCATTTTGATGACAACCTTCATGGAACGTTGTGATGACAGGGGTCATGGAGCATTGTGTTGAAAGGGAACATGGAGCAGTGTGATTACAGGGTCCATGGAGCATTGTGAATACATAGGCCATGGAACAATATGATGACAGGTGTCATGTAGCATTGTGATGACAGGGTCATGCAGCATTGTGATTACAGGGGTTACGGGGCACTGTGATGACAGGGGGCATGGAGCATTGTGATGAAAATTGTCCTGGAGAATTGTGATGACCGCGGTCTCAGAGAATTGGGATGAAAGTTATCATGCAGCATTGTGATGACAATGGTCATGGATCATTTTGATGACGGGGTCTTGGAACATTCTGATAACAAGGTTCATAAAGCATTTTGATGACAGGGGTCATGGAGCATTGTGTTGACACGGGCATGGAGCATTGTAATGATAGGATATCTGGAGCATTGTGACGAAAAGGGGATGGAACATTTTGATGACAGGGTCCAAGGAGCATTGTGCTGACAATGGCATGGAGCATTGTGATGAAAAGGGTACTGGAGCACTGTGAGGAAAGGAGTCATGGATCATTGTGATGACAGGAGTCATGGAGCTTTGTGATGACAAGGGACATGGAACATTATGATGACACGGTCAAGGAACACTACGATGACAAGAATTCTGGAGCATTGTGATGAAAGGGCATGGAGCATTGTGATTAAAGGTGACAAGGAGCATTGTGATGATATGGGCAGAGAACACTGTGATGACAGGGGTCATGGAGCATTGTGATGAAAAGTGTCATGGAACATTGTGCTGACAGGGATCATGGAGCTTTATGGAAAGAGAGGCCTTGGAGATTTGTGTTGGCAGGCGTCATGAGGCATTGTGATGACAGCGGTCTTGGAGCATTGTGAATACAAAGGCTATGGAGCATTGAGATGACAGGTTTCATGGAGCATTGTGATGAAAGTGATCATGGATCATTGTGATGACAAGTGTCCTGGAACCTTGTGATGACACATTTCATGGAGCATTGTGATGACAAGGACCATGGCGAATTGTGATGACATCTGTCATGGGGCATTGTGATGACAGTGGTCATCTAGAATTGTGATGAAAGGTATCATGGAGCACTGTGATGACAAGGGCATGGAACATTGTGATGACAAAGGCCATGGAGCATTGTGATGACAAGTGTCATGGGGCATTTTGATGACATTGGCATGGAGCATTATGATGACAAGAGTTCTGGAGCATTTTGATGACAAGGGCATGGAGAATTGTGGTGACAGGACCCATGGAGCATTGTGATGAAAAGGGCAGGGAACATTGTGATGAATGGGTTCATGCAGCATTTTGATGAAAGGGGCCATGGAGCATTGAGATGACAGGCGTCATGAGGCATGGTGATGACAGTGGTCATGGAGACTTGTGATGAAATATATCATGGAGCAATATGATAACATGGGCCATAGAGCATTTTGATGACAAGTGTATTGGAGCATTGTGATGACATGTGTATTAGAGCATTGTGATGAAAGTAGTCATGGATCATTGTGATGACATGTGTCCTGGAACACTGTGATGACACGGTTCATCGAGTATTTTGATAAGAAGGGTCATAGCGAATTGTGATGACAGGTGTCATGGGGCATTGTGATGACATTGATCATCTAGGAATTGTGATGAAAGGTATCATGGAGCACTGTGATGACTGGGGGCATGAAGCATTGTTATGAAAATTGTCCTG
Source organism: Balaenoptera physalus (assembly GCF_965194825.1). NCBI lineage: Eukaryota > Metazoa > Chordata > Mammalia > Artiodactyla > Balaenopteridae > Balaenoptera > Balaenoptera physalus. The sequence goes on along the minus strand of NW_028126104.1, from coordinate 271,964 downwards.
GATTATTGTGATGACAGCAGTCATGGAGAATTGTGATGACAGGGATTATGCAGCATTGTGTTGACAAGGGTATGGACTATTGTGATGACAATGGTCATGGAGCAATGTGATGATGTGATGAAAGGTTTCATGGAACATCGTGATGAAAAGTGCCTGGGAGCATTGTGACGATAAAGGCCATGGAGCATTGTGATGACAAGTGTCATGGAGCATTGTAATGAAAGGTTTCATTGTGCACTGTGATGACAAGGGGGATGGACTATTGTGATGAAACTGGTCCTGGAGCATTGTGATAACAAAAGCCATGGAGCATTGTGATGACAGGCATCATGGAGCATTGTGAAGAAAGGGGCCATGGGGAATTGTAATGACAACAGAGAAATGTGATGAAAATGGTCAGCGAGCATAGTGATTAAAGTGGTCATTGAGAATTGTGATGAAAAGCGACCTAGGGCATTGTGATGACAAAGGTCATGGAGAACTGTGATGACCAGGGTCATGTAGCATTGTGATGCCACGGTCCTGGAACATTGTGATGACAAGAATTCTGGAGCATTGTGAGGAAAAAGGCATGGAGCATTGTGATTATAGGGGACATGGAGCCTTGTGATGATATGGACAGGGAACACTGTGATGACAGGTGTCATGGAGCAATGTGATGAGAATGGCCTTGGAGAATTGTGATGACAGACGTATTGGGGCATTGAGATGGCAGTGGTCATGGAGCATTATGATGAAAGGTGTTATGGAACACTGTAATTACAGGGGCCATGGAGCATTGTGAATAAAAAGGCCATGGAGCATTGAGATGACAGTGGTCATGGAGCATTGTGATGAAAGTGGTAATGGATCATTGTGATGACAAGAGTCCTGGGAACCTGTGATGACATGGTTCATGGAGCATTGTGATGACAATGGTCATGGCGAATTGTGATGACAATGTCATGGGGCATTGTGATGGCAGTGGTCATCTAGAAATGTGATTAAAGTTATTATGGAGCACAGTAATGAGAGGGGCCATGGAGCATTGTGATGACAAGTGTCATGGAGAATGGTGATGAAACGGACATGGAGCATTATAATGACAAGAGTTCTGGAGCCTTGTGATGACAAGGGCATGGAGCATTGTGATTACAGGGGCCATGGAGCAGTGTGATGACAAAGGCTTGGAACACTGTGATGACAAGGGCCATGGAGCATTGTGATTAAAGGGGTCATGGGGCATTGTGATGAGTGAGGTCATGGAGCATTGTGAATACAAGGGACATGGAGCCTTGTGATGACAAGGGTCATGGATCATTGTAAAAACAGGTATCATTGGGCATTGTGATGACAGGGGCATGGAGCATTTTTATGTAAGTTGCCAAGGAGAATTGTGATGAAAGGGATTATGTGGATTTGTAATGACAAGGGCCATGGAGCATTGTGATGAAACAAATCTTGGAGTATTTTGATGAAAGTTGTCATGGAGCATTGCGATGAAAAGCACCAAGGAACATTGTGATGACAAGGGGCATCGAGCATTGTGATGACAAGTGTCATGGAGCATTGTGACGACAGATGTCATGGAGCATCGTGATGACAAATGCCATGGAGAATTGTGATGAGAGGTGGCATTGGGCATTGTGATGAAAGGGGTCATGGAGTACTGTGATTACAGGGGCCATGGAGCATTGTGATAACAAGTGACATGGAGAATAGTGATGACAGGCGTCATAGAGCATTGTGATGACAAGTGCCATTTAGCATTTTGATGACAGGGGTCATCAGGCGTTGTGTTGACAGGGGTCATGGAGCACTGTGATGACAAAGGCCATAGAGCATTGTGAAGACAAGATTCATGGAGCACTGTGATGACACGGGGCATGAAGCATGGTGATGACAACATACCTGGAGCATTGTGATGACCTGGGCATGGAGCATTGTGATTACAGGAGACATGGAACATTGTGATGACATTGGCAGGGATCATTTTGATTACAGGGATCATGGAGCATTGTGATGACAAGTGTCATGAAATACTGTGCTGACACAGATCATGGAGCAACGCGATTATCGGGACAATGGAGCATTGTGACTACAAAGGCCATGGAACATTGAGATAAGAGAGTTCATGGAGCATTGTGATGACAAGGGTCCTGGAACCTAGTGATGACACGGTTCATACAGCATTGAGATGACAAGGGCCAAGGCGAATTCTGATGACACGTGTCATGGGGCATTGTGATGAGATTGGTCATCTTGCATTGTGATGACAGTGGTCATGTAGAATTTTGATTAAAGGTATCATGGAGCACTGTGATGACAAAGGCCAAGGAATATTTTGATGACAAGTGTCATTGAGCAATGGGATGACACGGGAATGGAGCATTATGATGCCAAGAGTTCTGGAGCATTGTGATGACGAGGGCATGGAGCATTGTGATTACAGGGGCCATGGAGCATTGTGATGACAACGGCATGGAGCATTGTAATGAGACGGGTCATTGAGCATTATGATTACAAAGACCATGAGGCATTGTGATGACACGGGCCTTGGAGCATTGTGATGACAATGGTCATCAAGCATTGTGATGACAGGGGTCATAGAGCATTGTGATGAGAAAGACCATGGAGCATGGTGATGACAGAGGCCATGGAGCATTGTAATGACAAGGCCATGTACCATTGTGATTACAAGGGTCATGGAGCATTGTGATTACAAGCGTCATGGAGCATTGTGATGACAAGGGCAGGGAACCTTGTGGTGACCGGGGTCATGGAGCATTTTGATGACAATTTTCATGGAATGTTGTGATGAAAGTGGTCATGGACCATTGTGTTGAAAGGGAACATGCAGCAGTGTGATTATAGGGTCCATGGTGCATTGTGAATACATAGGCCATGGAAAAATGTGATGACAGGAGTCAGGCAGCATTGTGATGACAGGCTCATGGAGCATTGTGATAACAGCGGTTATGGGGCACTGTGATGACAGGGGCCATGGAGCATTGTGATGAAAATTGTCCAGGACGTTGTGATGACAGCGGTCACAGAGAATTGGGATGAAAGGTTTCATGCAGCATTGTGATGACAACCGTCATGGATCATTTTGATGACGGGGTCATGGAACATTCTGATAACAAGGTTCATAAAGCATTTTGATGACAGGGTTCATGGAACATTCTGATAACAAGGTTCATAAAGCATTTTGATGACAGGGGTCATGGAGCATTGTGTTGACACGGGCATGGAGCATTGTAATGATAGGACATCTGGAGCATTGTGATGAAAAGGGGATGGAGCATTTTGATGACAGGGTCCAAGGAGCATTGTGCTGACAATGGCATGGAGCATTATGATGAAAAGGGTACTGGAGCACTGAGGAAAGGAGTCATGGATCATTGTGATGACAGGGGTCATGGAGCTTTGTGATGACAAGGGTCATGGAGCATTGTAATGACACGGTCAAGGATCATTGCGATAACAAGAATTCTGGAGCATTGTGATGAAAGGGCATGGAGCATTGTGATTAAAGGTGACAAGGAGCATTGTGATGATATGGGCAGAGAACTTTGTGATGACAGGGGTAATGGAGCATTGTGATGAAAAGTGTCATGGAACATTTTGCTGACAGGGATCATGGAGCTTTGTGGTAAGAGAGGCCTTGGAGATTTGTGATGGCAGGCGTCATGGGGCATTGTGATGACAGCGGTCTTGGAGCATTGTGATGAAAGGGGTCATGGAGCACTGTGATGACAGGGGCCATGGAGCATTGTGAATACAAAGGCTATGGAGCATTGAGATGACAGGTTTCATGGAGCATTGTGATGAAAGTGATCATGGATCATTGTGATGACAAGTGGCCTGGAACCTTGTGATGACACATTTCATGGAGCATTGTGATGACAAGGACCATGGCGAATTGTGATGACATCTGTCATGGGGCATTGTGATGACAGTGGTCATCTAGAATTGTGATGAAAGGTATCATGGAGCACTGTGATGACAGGGGCATGGAACATTGTGATGACAAAGGCCATGGAGCATTGTGATGACAAGTGTCATGGGGCATTTTGATGACATTGGCATGGAGCATTATGATAACAAGAGTTCTGGAGCATTTTGAGGACAAGGGCATGGAGAATTGTGGTGACAGGACCCATGGAGCATTGTGATGAAAAGCGCAGGGAACATTGTGATGACTGGGTTCATGGAGCATTTTGATGAAAGGGGCCATGGAGCATTGAGATGACAGGCGTCATGAGACATGGTGATGACAGTGGTCATGGAGACTTGTGATGAAATATATCATGGAGCATTATGATAACAGGGGCCATAGAGCATTGTGATGACAGGTGTATTGGAGCATTGTGATGACAGGTGTATTAGAGCATTGTGATGAAAGTAGTCATGGATCATTGTGATGACATGTGTCCTGGAACACTGTGATGACACAGTTCATCGAGGATTTTGATGAGAAGGGTCATAGCGAATTGTGATGACAGGTGTCATGGGGCATTGTGATGATATTGATCATCTAGGAATTGTGTTGAAAGGTATCATGGAGCACTGTAATGACTGGGGGCGTGAAGCATTGTTATGAAAATTGTCCTGGATTATTGTGATGACAGCAGTCATGGAGAATTGTGATGAAAGGGATTATGCAGCACCCTTGTGTTGACGAGGGTATGGACTATTGTGATGACAATGGTTATGGAGCAATGTGATGAAAGTTTTCATGGAACATCGTGATGAAAAGTGCCTGGGAGCATTGTGACGATAAAGGCCATGGAGCGTTGTGATGACAAGTGTCATGGAGCATTGTGATGACAGGTGTCATGGAGCAATATGATAACAGGGGCCATGGAGCATTGTGATGACAGGTTTATTGGAGCATTGTGATGACAGGTGTATTGGGGCATTGTGATGAAAGGAGTCATGGATCATTGTGTTGACATGTGTCCTGGAACACTGTGATGACATGATTCATCGAGTATTGTGATGACAAGGGTCATAGCAAATTGTGATGACAGGTGTCATGGGACATTGTGATGACAGTGGTCATCTAGAATTGTGATGAAAGGTACCATGGAGCATTGTGATGACAGGGGTCATGGAGCATTGTGATGACATGGGCCATGGAGCATTGTGAACACAAGATTCATGGAGCATTGTGATGACACGGGCATGAAGCTTGGTGATGACGACAGACATGGAGCATTGTGATGCAAGGGCATGGAGCATTGTGATTACAGGAGACATGGAGCATTGTGATGACATTGGCAGGGATCATTTTGATTACAGGGATCATGGAGCATTGTGATGACAAGTGTCATGCAATATTGTGCTGACACAGATCATGGAGCATTTCGATGAGAGTGGCCTTGGAGCACAGTGATGAGAGACGTCATGGGGCATTATGGTGACAGTGGTCAAGGAGCATTGTGATGAAAGTGTTCATGGAGCAACGCGATTATCGGGACAATGCAGCATTGTGAATAAAAAGGCCATGGAGCGTTGAGATAACAGAGTTCATGGAGCATTGTGAGGAAAGTGGTCATGGATCACTGTGATGACAAGTGTCCTGGAACCTAGTGATGACACGGTTCATACAGCATTGAGATGAAAAGGGCCAAGGTGAATTGTGATGACACGTGTCATGGGGCATTGTGATGACATTGGTCATCTTGCATTGTGATGACAGTGGTCATGTAGAATTTTGATGAAAGGTATCATGGACCACTGTGATGAAAAAGGCCAAGGAACATTTCGATGACAAGTGTCATTGAGCAATGGGATGACACGGGAATGGAGTATTATGATGACAAGTGTTCTGGAGCATTGTGATGACAAGGGCATGGAGAATTGTGATTACAGGGGCCATGGAGCATTGTGATGACAATGGCAAGGAGCATTGTGATGACAGGGGTGATTGAGCATTGTGATTACAAAACCATGAGGCATTGTGATGACAGGCGCCTTGGAGCATTGTGATGACAATGGTCATCAAGCACTGTGATGACAGGGTTCATAGAGCATTGTGATGAGAAAGACCATGGAGCATGGTGATGAGAGAGTCCGTGGAACTTTGTGATGACAAGGCCATGTACCATTGTGATTCCAAGGGTCATGAAGCATTGTGATGACAAGGGCAGGGAACCTTGTGGTGACCGGGGTCATGGAGCATTTTGATGACAACCTTCATGGAACGTTGTGATGACAGGGGTCATGGAGCATTGTGTTGAAAGGGAACATGGAGCAGTGTGATTACAGGGTCCATGGAGCATTGTGAATACATAGGCCATGGAACAATATGATGACAGGTGTCATGTAGCATTGTGATGACAGGGTCATGCAGCATTGTGATTACAGGGGTTACGGGGCACTGTGATGACAGGGGGCATGGAGCATTGTGATGAAAATTGTCCTGGAGAATTGTGATGACCGCGGTCTCAGAGAATTGGGATGAAAGTTATCATGCAGCATTGTGATGACAATGGTCATGGATCATTTTGATGACGGGGTCTTGGATCATTCTGATAACAAGGTTCATAAAGCATTTTGATGACAGGGGTCATGGAGCATTGTGTTGACACGGGCATGGAGCATTGTAATGATAGGATATCTGGAGCATTGTGACGAAAAGGGGATGGAACATTTTGATGACAGGGTCCAAGGAGCATTGTGCTGACAATGACATGGAGCATTGTGATGAAAAGGGTACTGGAGCACTGTGAGGAAAGGAGTCATGGATCATTGTGATGACAGGAGTCATGGAGCTTTGTGATGACAAGGGACATGGAACATTATGATGACACGGTCAAGGAACACTACGATGACAAGAATTCTGGAGCATTGTGATGAAAGGGCATGGAGCATTGTGATTAAAGGTGACAAGGAGCATTGTGATGATATGGGCAGAGAACACTGTGATGACAGGGGTCATGGAGCATTGTGATGAAAAGTGTCATGGAACATTGTGCTGACAGGGATCATGGAGCTTTATGGAAAGAGAGGCCTTGGAGATTTGTGTTGGCAGGCGTCATGAGGCATTGTGATGACAGCGGTCTTGGAGCATTGTGAATACAAAGGCTATGGAGCATTGAGATGACAGGTTTCATGGAGCATTGTGATGAAAGTGATCATGGATCATTGTGATGACAAGTGTCCTGGAACCTTGTGATGACACATTTCATGGAGCATTGTGATGACAAGGACCATGGCGAATTGTGATGACATCTGTCATGGGGCATTGTGATGACAGTGGTCATCTAGAATTGTGATGAAAGGTATCATGGAGCACTGTGATGACAAGGGCATGGAACATTGTGATGACAAAGGCCATGGAGCATTGTGATGACATATGTCATGGGGCATTTTGATGACATTGGCATGGAGCATTATGATGACAAGAGTTCTGGAGCATTTTGATGACAAGGGCATGGAGAATTGTGGTGACAGGACCCATGGAGCATTGTGATGAAAAGGGCAGGGAACATTGTGATGAATGGGTTCATGCAGCATTTTGATGAAAGGGGCCATGGAGCATTGAGATGACAGGCGTCATGAGGCATGGTGATGACAGTGGTCATGGAGACTTGTGATGAAATATATCATGGAGCAATATGATAACATGGGCCATAGAGCATTTTGATGACAAGTGTATTGGAGCATTGTGATGACATGTGTATTAGAGCATTGTGATGAAAGTAGTCATGGATCATTGTGATGACATGTGTCCTGGAACACTGTGATGACACGGTTCATCGAGTATTTTGATAAGAACGGTCATAGCGAATTGTGATGACAGGTGTCATGGGGCATTGTGATGACATTGATCATCTAGGAATTGTGATGAAAGGTATCATGGAGCACTGTGATGACTGGGGGCATGAAGCATTGTTATGAAAATTGTCCTGGATTATTGTGATGACAGCAGTCATGGAGAATTGTGATGACAGGGATTATGCAGCATTGTGTTGACAAGGGTATGGACTATTGTGATGACAATGGTCATGGAGCAATGTGATGATGTGATGAAAGGTTTCATGGAACATCGTGATGAAAAGTGCCTGGGAGCATTGTGACGATAAAGGCCATGGAGCATTGTGATGACAAGTGTCATGGAGCATTGTAATGAAAGGTTTCATTGTGCACTGTGATGACAAGGGGGATGGACTATTGTGATGAAACTGGTCCTGGAGCATTGTGATAACAAAAGCCATGGAGCATTGTGATGACAGGCATCATGGAGCATTGTGAAGAAAGGGGCCATGGGGAATTGTAATGACAACAGAGAAATGTGATGAAAATGGTCAGCGAGCATAGTGATTAAAGTGGTCATTGAGAATTGTGATGAAAAGCGACCTAGGGCATTGTGATGACAAAGGTCATGGAGAACTGTGATGACCAGGGTCATGTAGCATTGTGATGCCACGGTCCTGGAACATTGTGATGACAAGAATTCTGGAGCATTGTGAGGAAAAAGGCATGGAGCATTGTGATTATAGGGGACATGGAGCCTTGTGATGATATGGACAGGGAACACTGTGATGACAGGTGTCATGGAGCAATGTGATGAGAATGGCCTTGGAGAATTGTGATGACAGACGTATTGGGGCATTGAGATGGCAGTGGTCATGGAGCATTATGATGAAAGGTGTTATGGAACACTGTAATTACAGGGGCCATGGAGCATTGTGAATAAAAAGGCCATGGAGCATTGAGATGACAGTGGTCATGGAGCATTGTGATGAAAGTGGTAATGGATCATTGTGATGACAAGAGTCCTGGGAACCTGTGATGACATGGTTCATGGAGCATTGTGATGACAATGGTCATGGCGAATTGTGATGACAATGTCATGGGGCATTGTGATGGCAGTGGTCATCTAGAAATGTGATTAAAGTTATTATGGAGCACAGTAATGAGAGGGGCCATGGAGCATTGTGATGACAAGTGTCATGGAGAATGGTGATGAAACGGACATGGAGCATTATAATGACAAGAGTTCTGGAGCCTTGTGATGACAAGGGCATGGAGCATTGTGATTACAGGGGCCATGGAGCAGTGTGATGACAAAGGCTTGGAACACTGTGATGACAAGGGCCATGGAGCATTGTGATTAAAGGGGTCATGGGGCATTGTGATGAGTGAGGTCATGGAGCATTGTGAATACAAGGGACATGGAGCCTTGTGATGACAAGGGTCATGGATCATTGTAAAAACAGGTATCATTGGGCATTGTGATGACAGGGGCATGGAGCATTTTTATGTAAGTTGCCAAGGAGAATTGTGATGAAAGGGATTATGTGGATTTGTAATGACAAGGGCCATGGAGCATTGTGATGAAACAAATCTTGGAGTATTTTGATGAAAGTTGTCATGGAGCATTGCGATGAAAAGCACCAAGGAACATTGTGATGACAAGGGGCATCGAGCATTGTGATGACAAGTGTCATGGAGCATTGTGACGACAGATGTCATGGAGCATCGTGATGACAAATGCCATGGAGAATTGTGATGAGAGGTGGCATTGGGCATTGTGATGAAAGGGGTCATGGAGTACTGTGATTACAGGGGCCATGGAGCATTGTGATAACAAGTGACATGGAGAATAGTGATGACAGGCGTCATAGAGCATTGTGATGACAAGTGCCATTTAGCATTTTGATGACAGGGGTCATCAGGCGTTGTGTTGACAGGGGTCATGGAGCACTGTGATGACATGGGCCATGGAGCGTTGTGAAGATAAGATTCATGGAGCATTGTGATGACACGGGCATGAAGCATGGTGATGACAACAGACCTGAGGCATTGTGATGACAAGTGTCATGGAGAATGGTGATGAAACGGACATGGAGCATTATAATGACAAGAGTTCTGGAGCCTTGTGATGACAAGGGCATGGAGCATTGTGATTACAGGGGCCATGGAGCAGTGTGATGACAAAGGCTTGGAGCACTGTGATGACAAGGGCCATGGAGCATTGTGATGAGTGAGGTCATGGAGCATTGAGATGAAACGGGTCATGGAGCACTGTGATTACAGGGGCCATGGAGCATTGTGATGACAAAGGCCATGGAGCATTGTGATGACAGGTGTCATGGAGCATTGTGCTGACAATGGCATGGAGCATTGTGATGAAAAGGGTAATGGAGCACTGTGAGGAAAGGAGTCATGGATCATTGTGATGACAGGGTCATGGAGAATTGTGTTGACAAGGGCATGGAGTATTGTAATGATAGGATATCTGGAGCATTGTGAAGAAAAGGGGATGGAGCAGTTTGACGACAGGGTCTAAGGAGCATTGTGCTGACAATGGCATGGAGCACATTGTGATGAAAAGGGTACTGGAGCACTGTGAGGAAAGGAGTCATGGATCATTGTGATGACAGGGGTCATGGAGATTTGTGATGACAAGGGTCATGGAGCATTGTGATGACACGGTCAAGGAACATTGCGATGACAAGAATTCTGGAGCATTGTGATGAAAGCGCATGGAGCATTGTGATTAAATGTGACAAGGAGCATTGTGATGATATGGGCAGAGAACATTGTTATGACAGGTGTCATGGAGCATTGTGATGAAAAGTGTCATGGAACATTGTGCTGACAGGGATCATGGAGATTTTGGGTAAGAGAGGCCTTGGAGATTTGTGATGGCAGGCGTCATGGGGCATTGTGATGACAGCGGTCTTGGAGCATTGTGATGAAAGGGGTCATGGAGCACTGTGATGACAGGGGCCATGGAGCATTGTGAATACAAAGGCTATGGAGCATTGAGATGACAGGTTTCATGGAGCATTGTGATGAAAGTGATCATGGATCATTGTGATGACAAGTGGCCTGGAACCTTGTGATGACACATTTCATGGAGCATTGTGATGACAAGGACCATGGCGAATTGTGATGACATCTGTCATGGGGCATTGTGATGACAGTGGTCATCTAGAATTGTGATGAAAGGTATCATGGAGCACTGTGATGACAGGGGCATGGAACATTGTGATGACAAAGGCCATGGAGCATTGTGATGACAAGTGTCATGGGGCATTTTGATGACATTGGCATGGAGCATTATGATGACAAGAGTTCTGGAGCATTTTGAGGACAAGGGCATGGAGAATTGTGGTGACAGGACCCATGGAGCATTGTGATGAAAAGCGCAGGGAACATTGTGATGACTGGGTTCATGGAGCATTTTGATGAAAGGGGCCATGGAGCATTGAGATGACAGGCGTCATGAGACATGGTGATGACAGTGGTCATGGAGACTTGTGATGAAATATATCATGGAGCATTATGATAACAGGGGCCATAGAGCATTGTGATGACAGGTGTATTAGAGCATTGTGATGAAAGTAGTCATGGATCATTGTGATGACATGTGTCCTGGAACACTGTGATGACACAGTTCATCGAGGATTTTGATGAGAAGGGTCATAGCGAATTGTGATGACAGGTGTCATGGGGCATTGTGATGATATTGATCATCTAGGAATTGTGTTGAAAGGTATCATGGAGCACTGTAATGACTGGGGGCGTGAAGCATTGTTATGAAAATTGTCCTGGATTATTGTGATGACAGCAGTCATGGAGAATTGTGATGACAGGGATTATGCAGCACCCTTGTGTTGACAAGGGTATGGACTATTGTGATGACAATGGTTATGGAGCAATGTGATGAAAGTTTTCATGGAACATCGTGATGAAAAGTGCCTGGGAGCATTGTGACGATAAAGGCCATGGAGCGTTGTGATGACAAGTGTCATGGAGCATTGTGATGACAGGTGTCATGGAGCAATATGATAACAGGGGCCATGGAGCATTGTGATGACAGGTTTATTGGAGCATTGTGATGACAGGTGTATTGGGGCATTGTGATGAAAGTAGTCATGGATCATTGTGTTGACATGTGTCCTGGAACACTGTGATGACATGATTCATCGAGTATTGTGATGACAAGGGTCATAGCAAATTGTGATGACAGGTGTCATGGGACATTGTGATGACAGTGGTCATCTAGAATTGTGATGAAAGGTACCATGGAGCATTGTGATGACAGGGGTCATGGAGCATTGTGATGACATGGGCCATGGAGCATTGTGAACACAAGATTCATGGAGCATTGTGATGACACGGGCATGAAGCTTGGTGATGACGACAGACATGGAGCATTGTGATGCAAGGGCATGGAGCATTGTGATTACAGGAGACATGGAGCATTGTGATGACATTGGCAGGGATCATTTTGATTACAGGGATCATGGAGCATTGTGATGACAAGTGTCATGCAATATTGTGCTGACACAGATCATGGAGCATTTCGATGAGAGTGGCCTTGGAGCACAGTGATGAGAGACGTCATGGGGCATTATGGTGACAGTGGTCAAGGAGCATTGTGATGAAAGTGTTCATGGAGCAACGCGATTATCGGGACAATGCAGCATTGTGAATAAAAAGGCCATGGAGCGTTGAGATAACAGAGTTCATGGAGCATTGTGAGGAAAGTGGTCATGGATCACTGTGATGACAAGTGTCCTGGAACCTAGTGATGACACGGTTCATACAGCATTGAGATGAAAAGGGCCAAGGTGAATTGTGATGACACGTGTCATGGGGCATTGTGATGACATTGGTCATCTTGCATTGTGATGACAGTGGTCATGTAGAATTTTGATGAAAGGTATCATGGACCACTGTGATGAAAAAGGCCAAGGAACATTTCGATGACAAGTGTCATTGAGCAATGGGATGACACGGGAATGGAGTATTATGATGACAAGTGTTCTGGAGCATTGTGATGACAAGGGCATGGAGAATTGTGATTACAGGGGCCATGGAGCATTGTGATGACAATGGCAAGGAGCATTGTGATGACAGGGGTGATTGAGCATTGTGATTACAAAACCATGAGGCATTGTGATGACAGGCGCCTTGGAGCATTGTGATGACAATGGTCATCAAGCACTGTGATGACAGGGTTCATAGAGCATTGTGATGAGAAAGACCATGGAGCATGGTGATGAGAGAGTCCGTGGAACTTTGTGATGACAAGGTCATGTACCATTGTGATTCCAAGGGTCATGAAGCATTGTGATGACAAGGGCAGGGAACCTTGTGGTGACCGGGGTCATGGAGCATTTTGATGACAACTTTCATGGAACGTTGTGATGACAGGGGTCATGGAGCATTGTGTTGAAAGGGAACATGGAGCAGTGTGATTACAGGGTCCATGGAGCATTGTGAATACATAGGCCATGGAACAATATGATGACAGGTGTCATGTAGCATTGTGATGACAGGGTCATGCAGCATTGTGATTACAGGGGTTACGGGGCACTGTGATGACAGGGGGCATGGAGCATTGTGATGAAAATTGTCCTGGAGAATTGTGATGACCGCGGTCTCAGAGAATTGGGATGAAAGTTATCATGCAGCATTGTGATGACAATGGTCATGGATCATTTTGATGACGGGGTCTTGGAACATTCTGATAACAAGGTTCATAAAGCATTTTGATGACAGGGGTCATGGAGCATTGTGTTGACACGGGCATGGAGCATTGTAATGATAGGATATCTGGAGCATTGTGACGAAAAGGGGATGGAACATTTTGATGACAGGGTCCAAGGAGCATTGTGCTGACAATGGCATGGAGCATTGTGATGAAAAGGGTACTGGAGCACTGTGAGGAAAGGAGTCATGGATCATTGTGATGACAGGAGTCATGGAGCTTTGTGATGACAAGGGACATGGAACATTATGATGACACGGTCAAGGAACACTACGATGACAAGAATTCTGGAGCATTGTGATGAAAGGGCATGGAGCATTGTGATTAAAGGTGACAAGGAGCATTGTGATGATATGGGCAGAGAACACTGTGATGACAGGGGTCATGGAGCATTGTGATGAAAAGTGTCATGGAACATTGTGCTGACAGGGATCATGGAGCTTTATGGAAAGAGAGGCCTTGGAGATTTGTGTTGGCAGGCGTCATGAGGCATTGTGATGACAGCGGTCTTGGAGCATTGTGAATACAAAGGCTATGGAGCATTGAGATGACAGGTTTCATGGAGCATTGTGATGAAAGTGATCATGGATCATTGTGATGACAAGTGTCCTGGAACCTTGTGATGACACATTTCATGGAGCATTGTGATGACAAGGACCATGGCGAATTGTGATGACATCTGTCATGGGGCATTGTGATGACAGTGGTCATCTAGAATTGTGATGAAAGGTATCATGGAGCACTGTGATGACAAGGGCATGGAACATTGTGATGACAAAGGCCATGGAGCATTGTGATGACAAGTGTCATGGGGCATTTTGATGACATTGGCATGGAGCATTATGATGACAAGAGTTCTGGAGCATTTTGATGACAAGGGCATGGAGAATTGTGGTGACAGGACCCATGGAGCATTGTGATGAAAAGGGCAGGGAACATTGTGATGAATGGGTTCATGCAGCATTTTGATGAAAGGGGCCATGGAGCATTGAGATGACAGGCGTCATGAGGCATGGTGATGACAGTGGTCATGGAGACTTGTGATGAAATATATCATGGAGCAATATGATAACATGGGCCATAGAGCATTTTGATGACAAGTGTATTGGAGCATTGTGATGACATGTGTATTAGAGCATTGTGATGAAAGTAGTCATGGATCATTGTGATGACATGTGTCCTGGAACACTGTGATGACACGGTTCATCGAGTATTTTGATAAGAAGGGTCATAGCGAATTGTGATGACAGGTGTCATGGGGCATTGTGATGACATTGATCATCTAGGAATTGTGATGAAAGGTATCATGGAGCACTGTGATGACTGGGGGCATGAAGCATTGTTATGAAAATTGTCCTGGATTATTGTGATGACAGCAGTCATGGAGAATTGTGATGACAGGGATTATGCAGCATTGTGTTGACAAGGGTATGGACTATTGTGATGACAATGGTCATGGAGCAATGTGATGATGTGATGAAAGGTTTCATGGAACATCGTGATGAAAAGTGCCTGGGAGCATTGTGACGATAAAGGCCATGGAGCATTGTGATGACAAGTGTCATGGAGCATTGTAATGAAAGGTTTCATTGTGCACTGTGATGACAAGGGGGATGGACTATTGTGATGAAACTGGTCCTGGAGCATTGTGATAACAAAAGCCATGGAGCATTGTGATGACAGGCATCATGGAGCATTGTGAAGAAAGGGGCCATGGGGAATTGTAATGACAACAGAGAAATGTGATGAAAATGGTCAGCGAGCATAGTGATTAAAGTGGTCATTGAGAATTGTGATGAAAAGCGACCTAGGGCATTGTGATGACAAAGGTCATGGAGAACTGTGATGACCAGGGTCATGTAGCATTGTGATGCCACGGTCCTGGAACATTGTGATGACAAGAATTCTGGAGCATTGTGAGGAAAAAGGCATGGAGCATTGTGATTATAGGGGACATGGAGCCTTGTGATGATATGGACAGGGAACACTGTGATGACAGGTGTCATGGAGCAATGTGATGAGAATGGCCTTGGAGAATTGTGATGACAGACGTATTGGGGCATTGAGATGGCAGTGGTCATGGAGCATTATGATGAAAGGTGTTATGGAACACTGTAATTACAGGGGCCATGGAGCATTGTGAATAAAAAGGCCATGGAGCATTGAGATGACAGTGGTCATGGAGCATTGTGATGAAAGTGGTAATGGATCATTGTGATGACAAGAGTCCTGGGAACCTGTGATGACATGGTTCATGGAGCATTGTGATGACAATGGTCATGGCGAATTGTGATGACAATGTCATGGGGCATTGTGATGGCAGTGGTCATCTAGAAATGTGATTAAAGTTATTATGGAGCACAGTAATGAGAGGGGCCATGGAGCATTGTGATGACAAGTGTCATGGAGAATGGTGATGAAACGGACATGGAGCATTATAATGACAAGAGTTCTGGAGCCTTGTGATGACAAGGGCATGGAGCATTGTGATTACAGGGGCCATGGAGCAGTGTGATGACAAAGGCTTGGAACACTGTGATGACAAGGGCCATGGAGCATTGTGATTAAAGGGGTCATGGGGCATTGTGATGAGTGAGGTCATGGAGCATTGTGAATACAAGGGACATGGAGCCTTGTGATGACAAGGGTCATGGATCATTGTAAAAACAGGTATCATTGGGCATTGTGATGACAGGGGCATGGAGCATTTTTATGTAAGTTGCCAAGGAGAATTGTGATGAAAGGGATTATGTGGATTTGTAATGACAAGGGCCATGGAGCATTGTGATGAAACAAATCTTGGAGTATTTTGATGAAAGTTGTCATGGAGCATTGCGATGAAAAGCACCAAGGAACATTGTGATGACAAGGGGCATCGAGCATTGTGATGACAAGTGTCATGGAGCATTGTGACGACAGATGTCATGGAGCATCGTGATGACAAATGCCATGGAGAATTGTGATGAGAGGTGGCATTGGGCATTGTGATGAAAGGGGTCATGGAGTACTGTGATTACAGGGGCCATGGAGCATTGTGATAACAAGTGACATGGAGAATAGTGATGACAGGCGTCATAGAGCATTGTGATGACAAGTGCCATTTAGCATTTTGATGACAGGGGTCATCAGGCGTTGTGTTGACAGGGGTCATGGAGCACTGTGATGACATGGGCCATGGAGCATTGTGAAGATAAGATTCATGGAGCATTGTGATGACACGGGCATGAAGCATGGTGATGACAACAGACCTGAGGCATTGTGATGACAAGTGTCATGGAGAATGGTGATGAAACGGACATGGAGCATTATAATGACAAGAGTTCTGGAGCCTTGTGATGACAAGGGCATGGAGCATTGTGATTACAGGGGCCATGGAGCAGTGTGATGACAAAGGCTTGGAGCACTGTGATGACAAGGGCCATGGAGCATTGTGATGAGTGAGGTCATGGAGCATTGAGATGAAACGGGTCATGGAGCACTGTGATTACAGGGGCCATGGAGCATTGTGATGACAAAGGCCATGGAGCATTGTGATGACAGGTGTCATGGAGCATTGTGCTGACAATGGCATGGAGCATTGTGATGAAAAGGGTAATGGAGCACTGTGAGGAAAGGAGTCATGGATCATTGTGATGACAGGGTCATGGAGAATTGTGTTGACAAGGGCATGGAGTATTGTAATGATAGGATATCTGGAGCATTGTGAAGAAAAGGGGATGGAGCAGTTTGACGACAGGGTCTAAGGAGCATTGTGCTGACAATGGCATGGAGCACATTGTGATGAAAAGGGTACTGGAGCACTGTGAGGAAAGGAGTCATGGATCATTGTGATGACAGGGGTCAGGGAGATTTGTGATGACAAGGGTCATGGAGCATTGTGATGACACGGTCAAGGAACATTGCGATGACAAGAATTCTGGAGCATTGTGATGAAAGCACATGGAGCATTGTGATTAAATGTGACAAGGAGCATTGTGATGATATGGGCAGAGAACATTGTTATGACAGGTGTCATGGAGCATTGTGATGAAAAGTGTCATGGAACATTGTGCTGACAGGGATCATGGAGATTTTGGGTAAGAGAGGCCTTGGAGATTTGTGATGGCAGGCGTCATGGGGCATTGTGATGACAGCGGTCTTGGAGCATTGTGATGAAAGGGGTCATGGAGCACTGTGATGACAGGGGCCATGGAGCATTGTGAATACAAAGGCTATGGAGCATTGAGATGACAGGTTTCATGGAGCATTGTGATGAAAGTGATCATGGATCATTGTGATGACAAGTGGCCTGGAACCTTGTGATGACATATTTCATGGAGCATTGTGATGAAAGTGATCATGGATCATTGTGATGACAAGTGGCCTGGAACCTTGTGATGACACATTTCATGGAGCATTGTGATGACAAGGACCATGGCGAATTGTGATGACATCTGTCATGGGGCATTGTGATGACAGTGGTCATCTAGAATTGTGATGAAAGGTATCATGGAGCACTGTGATGACAGGGGCATGGAACATTGTGATGACAAAGGCCATGGAGCATTGTGATGACAAGTGTCATGGGGCATTTTGATGACATTGGCATGGAGCATTATGATGACAAGAGTTCTGGAGCATTTTGAGGACAAGGGCATGGAGAATTGTGGTGACAGGACCCATGGAGCATTGTGATGAAAAGCGCAGGGAACATTGTGATGACTGGGTTCATGGAGCATTTTGATGAAAGGGGCCATGGAGCATTGAGATGACAGGCGTCATGAGACATGGTGATGACAGTGGTCATGGAGACTTGTGATGAAATATATCATGGAGCATTATGATAACAGGGGCCATAGAGCATTGTGATGACAGGTGTATTGGAGCATTGTGATGACAGGTGTATTAGAGCATTGTGATGAAAGTAGTCATGGATCATTGTGATGACATGTGTCCTGGAACACTGTGATGACACAGTTCATCGAGGATTTTGATGAGAAGGGTCATAGCGAATTGTGATGACAGGTGTCATGGGGCATTGTGATGATATTGATCATCTAGGAATTGTGTTGAAAGGTATCATGGAGCACTGTAATGACTGGGGGCGTGAAGCATTGTTATGAAAATTGTCCTGGATTATTGTGATGACAGCAGTCATGGAGAATTGTGATGACAGGGATTATGCAGCACCCTTGTGTTGACAAGGGTATGGACTATTGTGATGACAATGGTTATGGAGCAATGTGATGAAAGTTTTCATGGAACATCGTGATGAAAAGTGCCTGGGAACACTGTGACGATAAAGGCCATGGAGCGTTGTGATGACAAGTGTCATGGAGCATTGTGATGACAGGTGTCATGGAGCAATATGATAACAGGGGCCATGGAGCATTGTGATGACAGGTTTATTGGAGCATTGTGATGACAGGTGTATTGGGGCATTGTGATGAAAGGAGTCATGGATCATTGTGTTGACATGTGTCCTGGAACACTGTGATGACATGATTCATCGAGTATTGTGATGACAAGGGTCATAGCAAATTGTGATGACAGGTGTCATGGGACATTGTGATGACAGTGGTCATCTAGAATTGTGATGAAAGGTACCATGGAGCATTGTGATGACAGGGGTCATGGAGCATTGTGATGACATGGGCCATGGAGCATTGTGAACACAAGATTCATGGAGCATTGTGATGACACGGGCATGAAGCTTGGTGATGACGACAGACATGGAGCATTGTGATGCAAGGGCATGGAGCATTGTGATTACAGGAGACATGGAGCATTGTGATGACATTGGCAGGGATCATTTTGATTACAGGGATCATGGAGCATTGTGATGACAAGTGTCATGCAATATTGTGCTGACACAGATCATGGAGCATTTCGATGAGAGTGGCCTTGGAGCACAGTGATGAGAGACGTCATGGGGCATTATGGTGACAGTGGTCAAGGAGCATTGTGATGAAAGTGTTCATGGAGCAACGCGATTATCGGGACAATGCAGCATTGTGAATAAAAAGGCCATGGAGCGTTGAGATAACAGAGTTCATGGAGCATTGTGAGGAAAGTGGTCATGGATCACTGTGATGACAAGTGTCCTGGAACCTAGTGATGACACGGTTCATACAGCATTGAGATGAAAAGGGCCAAGGTGAATTGTGATGACACGTGTCATGGGGCATTGTGATGACATTGGTCATCTTGCATTGTGATGACAGCGGTCATGTAGAATTTTGATGAAAGGTATCATGGACCACTGTGATGAAAAAGGCCAAGGAACATTTCGATGACAAGTGTCATTGAGCAATGGGATGACACGGGAATGGAGTATTATGATGACAAGTGCTCTGGAGCATTGTGATGACAAGGGCATGGAGAATTGTGATTACAGGGGCCATGGAGCATTGTGATGACAATGGCAAGGAGCATTGTGATGACAGGGGTGATTGAGCATTGTGATTACAAAACCATGAGGCATTGTGATGACAGGCGCCTTGGAGCATTGTGATGACAATGGTCATCAAGCACTGTGATGACAGGGTTCATAGAGCATTGTGATGAGAAAGACCATGGAGCATGGTGATGAGAGAGTCCGTGGAACTTTGTGATGACAAGGTCATGTACCATTGTGATTCCAAGGGTCATGAAGCATTGTGATGACAAGGGCAGGGAACCTTGTGGTGACCGGGGTCATGGAGCATTTTGATGACAACTTTCATGGAACGTTGTGATGACAGGGGTCATGGAGCATTGTGTTGAAAGGGAACATGGAGCAGTGTGATTACAGGGTCCATGGAGCATTGTGAATACATAGGCCATGGAACAATATGATGACAGGTGTCATGTAGCATTGTGATGACAGGGTCATGCAGCATTGTGATTACAGGGGTTACGGGGCACTGTGATGACAGGGGGCATGGAGCATTGTGATGAAAATTGTCCTGGAGAATTGTGATGACCGCGGTCTCAGAGAATTGGGATGAAAGTTATCATGCAGCATTGTGATGACAATGGTCATGGATCATTTTGATGACGGGGTCTTGGAACATTCTGATAACAAGGTTCATAAAGCATTTTGATGACAGGGGTCATGGAGCATTGTGTTGACACGGGCATGGAGCATTGTAATGATAGGATATCTGGAGCATTGTGACGAAAAGGGGATGGAACATTTTGATGACAGGGTCCAAGGAGCATTGTGCTGACAATGGCATGGAGCATTGTGATGAAAAGGGTACTGGAGCACTGTGAGGAAAGGAGTCATGGATCATTGTGATGACAGGAGTCATGGAGCTTTGTGATGACAAGGGACATGGAACATTATGATGACACGGTCAAGGAACACTACGATGACAAGAATTCTGGAGCATTGTGATGAAAGGGCATGGAGCATTGTGATTAAAGGTGACAAGGAGCATTGTGATGATATGGGCAGAGAACACTGTGATGACAGGGGTCATGGAGCATTGTGATGAAAAGTGTCATGGAACATTGTGCTGACAGGGATCATGGAGCTTTATGGAAAGAGAGGCCTTGGAGATTTGTGTTGGCAGGCGTCATGAGGCATTGTGATGACAGCGGTCTTGGAGCATTGTGAATACAAAGGCTATGGAGCATTGAGATGACAGGTTTCATGGAGCATTGTGATGAAAGTGATCATGGATCATTGTGATGACAAGTGTCCTGGAACCTTGTGATGACACATTTCACGGAGCATTGTGATGACAAGGACCATGGCGAATTGTGATGACATCTGTCATGGGGCATTGTGATGACAGTGGTCATCTAGAATTGTGATGAAAGGTATCATGGAGCACTGTGATGACAAGGGCATGGAACATTGTGATGACAAAGGCCATGGAGCATTGTGATGACAAGTGTCATGGGGCATTTTGATGACATTGGCATGGAGCATTATGATGACAAGAGTTCTGGAGCATTTTGATGACAAGGGCATGGAGAATTGTGGTGACAGGACCCATGGAGCATTGTGATGAAAAGGGCAGGGAACATTGTGATGAATGGGTTCATGCAGCATTTTGATGAAAGGGGCCATGGAGCATTGAGATGACAGGCGTCATGAGGCATGGTGATGACAGTGGTCATGGAGACTTGTGATGAAATATATCATGGAGCAATATGATAACATGGGCCATAGAGCATTTTGATGACAAGTGTATTGGAGCATTGTGATGACATGTGTATTAGAGCATTGTGATGAAAGTAGTCATGGATCATTGTGATGACATGTGTCCTGGAACACTGTGATGACACGGTTCATCGAGTATTTTGATAAGAAGGGTCATAGCGAATTGTGATGACAGGTGTCATGGGGCATTGTGATGACATTGATCATCTAGGAATTGTGATGAAAGGTATCATGGAGCACTGTGATGACTGGGGGCATGAAGCATTGTTATGAAAATTGTCCTGGATTATTGTGATGACAGCAGTCATGGAGAATTGTGATGACAGGGATTATGCAGCATTGTGTTGACAAGGGTATGGACTATTGTGATGACAATGGTCATGGAGCAATGTGATGATGTGATGAAAGGTTTCATGGAACATCGTGATGAAAAGTGCCTGGGAGCATTGTGACGATAAAGGCCATGGAGCATTGTGATGACAAGTGTCATGGAGCATTGTAATGAAAGGTTTCATTGTGCACTGTGATGACAAGGGGGATGGACTATTGTGATGAAACTGGTCCTGGAGCATTGTGATAACAAAAGCCATGGAGCATTGTGATGACAGGCATCATGGAGCATTGTGAAGAAAGGGGCCATGGGGAATTGTAATGACAACAGAGAAATGTGATGAAAATGGTCAGCGAGCATAGTGATTAAAGTGGTCATTGAGAATTGTGATGAAAAGCGACCTAGGGCATTGTGATGACAAAGGTCATGGAGAACTGTGATGACCAGGGTCATGTAGCATTGTGATGCCACGGTCCTGGAACATTGTGATGACAAGAATTCTGGAGCATTGTGAGGAAAAAGGCATGGAGCATTGTGATTATAGGGGACATGGAGCCTTGTGATGATATGGACAGGGAACACTGTGATGACAGGTGTCATGGAGCAATGTGATGAGAATGGCCTTGGAGAATTGTGATGACAGACGTATTGGGGCATTGAGATGGCAGTGGTCATGGAGCATTATGATGAAAGGTGTTATGGAACACTGTAATTACAGGGGCCATGGAGCATTGTGAATAAAAAGGCCATGGAGCATTGAGATGACAGTGGTCATGGAGCATTGTGATGAAAGTGGTAATGGATCATTGTGATGACAAGAGTCCTGGGAACCTGTGATGACATGGTTCATGGAGCATTGTGATGACAATGGTCATGGCGAATTGTGATGACAATGTCATGGGGCATTGTGATGGCAGTGGTCATCTAGAAATGTGATTAAAGTTATTATGGAGCACAGTAATGAGAGGGGCCATGGAGCATTGTGATGACAAGTGTCATGGAGAATGGTGATGAAACGGACATGGAGCATTATAATGACAAGAGTTCTGGAGCCTTGTGATGACAAGGGCATGGAGCATTGTGATTACAGGGGCCATGGAGCAGTGTGATGACAAAGGCTTGGAACACTGTGATGACAAGGGCCATGGAGCATTGTGATTAAAGGGGTCATGGGGCATTGTGATGAGTGAGGTCATGGAGCATTGTGAATACAAGGGACATGGAGCCTTGTGATGACAAGGGTCATGGATCATTGTAAAAACAGGTATCATTGGGCATTGTGATGACAGGGGCATGGAGCATTTTTATGTAAGTTGCCAAGGAGAATTGTGATGAAAGGGATTATGTGGATTTGTAATGACAAGGGCCATGGAGCATTGTGATGAAACAAATCTTGGAGTATTTTGATGAAAGTTGTCATGGAGCATTGCGATGAAAAGCACCAAGGAACATTGTGATGACAAGGGGCATCGAGCATTGTGATGACAAGTGTCATGGAGCATTGTGACGACAGATGTCATGGAGCATCGTGATGACAAATGCCATGGAGAATTGTGATGAGAGGTGGCATTGGGCATTGTGATGAAAGGGGTCATGGAGTACTGTGATTACAGGGGCCATGGAGCATTGTGATAACAAGTGACATGGAGAATAGTGATGACAGGCGTCATAGAGCATTGTGATGACAAGTGCCATTTAGCATTTTGATGACAGGGGTCATCAGGCGTTGTGTTGACAGGGGTCATGGAGCACTGTGATGACATGGGCCATGGAGCGTTGTGAAGATAAGATTCATGGAGCATTGTGATGACACGGGCATGAAGCATGGTGATGACAACAGACCTGAGGCATTGTGATGACAAGTGTCATGGAGAATGGTGATGAAACGGACATGGAGCATTATAATGACAAGAGTTCTGGAGCCTTGTGATGACAAGGGCATGGAGCATTGTGATTACAGGGGCCATGGAGCAGTGTGATGACAAAGGCTTGGAGCACTGTGATGACAAGGGCCATGGAGCATTGTGATGAGTGAGGTCATGGAGCATTGAGATGAAACGGGTCATGGAGCACTGTGATTACAGGGGCCATGGAGCATTGTGATGACAAAGGCCATGGAGCATTGTGATGACAGGTGTCATGGAGCATTGTGCTGACAATGGCATGGAGCATTGTGATGAAAAGGGTAATGGAGCACTGTGAGGAAAGGAGTCATGGATCATTGTGATGACAGGGTCATGGAGAATTGTGTTGACAAGGGCATGGAGTATTGTAATGATAGGATATCTGGAGCATTGTGAAGAAAAGGGGATGGAGCAGTTTGACGACAGGGTCTAAGGAGCATTGTGCTGACAATGGCATGGAGCACATTGTGATGAAAAGGGTACTGGAGCACTGTGAGGAAAGGAGTCATGGATCATTGTGATGACAGGGGTCATGGAGATTTGTGATGACAAGGGTCATGGAGCATTGTGATGACACGGTCAAGGAACATTGCGATGACAAGAATTCTGGAGCATTGTGATGAAAGCGCATGGAGCATTGTGATTAAATGTGACAAGGAGCATTGTGATGATATGGGCAGAGAACATTGTTATGACAGGTGTCATGGAGCATTGTGATGAAAAGTGTCATGGAACATTGTGCTGACAGGGATCATGGAGATTTTGGGTAAGAGAGGCCTTGGAGATTTGTGATGGCAGGCGTCATGGGGCATTGTGATGACAGCGGTCTTGGAGCATTGTGATGAAAGGGGTCATGGAGCACTGTGATGACAGGGGCCATGGAGCATTGTGAATACAAAGGCTATGGAGCATTGAGATGACAGGTTTCATGGAGCATTGTGATGAAAGTGATCATGGATCATTGTGATGACAAGTGGCCTGGAACCTTGTGATGACACATTTCATGGAGCATTGTGATGACAAGGACCATGGCGAATTGTGATGACATCTGTCATGGGGCATTGTGATGACAGTGGTCATCTAGAATTGTGATGAAAGGTATCATGGAGCACTGTGATGACAGGGGCATGGAACATTGTGATGACAAAGGCCATGGAGCATTGTGATGACAAGTGTCATGGGGCATTTTGATGACATTGGCATGGAGCATTATGATGACAAGAGTTCTGGAGCATTTTGAGGACAAGGGCATGGAGAATTGTGGTGACAGGACCCATGGAGCATTGTGATGAAAAGCGCAGGGAACATTGTGATGACTGGGTTCATGGAGCATTTTGATGAAAGGGGCCATGGAGCATTGAGATGACAGGCGTCATGAGACATGGTGATGACAGTGGTCATGGAGACTTGTGATGAAATATATCATGGAGCATTATGATAACAGGGGCCATAGAGCATTGTGATGACAGGTGTATTAGAGCATTGTGATGAAAGTAGTCATGGATCATTGTGATGACATGTGTCCTGGAACACTGTGATGACACAGTTCATCGAGGATTTTGATGAGAAGGGTCATAGCGAATTGTGATGACAGGTGTCATGGGGCATTGTGATGATATTGATCATCTAGGAATTGTGTTGAAAGGTATCATGGAGCACTGTAATGACTGGGGGCGTGAAGCATTGTTATGAAAATTGTCCTGGATTATTGTGATGACAGCAGTCATGGAGAATTGTGATGACAGGGATTATGCAGCACCCTTGTGTTGACAAGGGTATGGACTATTGTGATGACAATGGTTATGGAGCAATGTGATGAAAGTTTTCATGGAACATCGTGATGAAAAGTGCCTGGGAGCATTGTGACGATAAAGGCCATGGAGCGTTGTGATGACAAGTGTCATGGAGCATTGTGATGACAGGTGTCATGGAGCAATATGATAACAGGGGCCATGGAGCATTGTGATGACAGGTTTATTGGAGCATTGTGATGACAGGTGTATTGGGGCATTGTGATGAAAGTAGTCATGGATCATTGTGTTGACATGTGTCCTGGAACACTGTGATGACATGATTCATCGAGTATTGTGATGACAAGGGTCATAGCAAATTGTGATGACAGGTGTCATGGGACATTGTGATGACAGTGGTCATCTAGAATTGTGATGAAAGGTACCATGGAGCATTGTGATGACAGGGGTCATGGAGCATTGTGATGACATGGGCCATGGAGCATTGTGAACACAAGATTCATGGAGCATTGTGATGACACGGGCATGAAGCTTGGTGATGACGACAGACATGGAGCATTGTGATGCAAGGGCATGGAGCATTGTGATTACAGGAGACATGGAGCATTGTGATGACATTGGCAGGGATCATTTTGATTACAGGGATCATGGAGCATTGTGATGACAAGTGTCATGCAATATTGTGCTGACACAGATCATGGAGCATTTCGATGAGAGTGGCCTTGGAGCACAGTGATGAGAGACGTCATGGGGCATTATGGTGACAGTGGTCAAGGAGCATTGTGATGAAAGTGTTCATGGAGCAACGCGATTATCGGGACAATGCAGCATTGTGAATAAAAAGGCCATGGAGCGTTGAGATAACAGAGTTCATGGAGCATTGTGAGGAAAGTGGTCATGGATCACTGTGATGACAAGTGTCCTGGAACCTAGTGATGACACGGTTCATACAGCATTGAGATGAAAAGGGCCAAGGTGAATTGTGATGACACGTGTCATGGGGCATTGTGATGACATTGGTCATCTTGCATTGTGATGACAGTGGTCATGTAGAATTTTGATGAAAGGTATCATGGACCACTGTGATGAAAAAGGCCAAGGAACATTTCGATGACAAGTGTCATTGAGCAATGGGATGACACGGGAATGGAGTATTATGATGACAAGTGCTCTGGAGCATTGTGATGACAAGGGCATGGAGAATTGTGATTACAGGGGCCATGGAGCATTGTGATGACAATGGCAAGGAGCATTGTGATGACAGGGGTGATTGAGCATTGTGATTACAAAACCATGAGGCATTGTGATGACAGGCGCCTTGGAGCATTGTGATGACAATGGTCATCAAGCACTGTGATGACAGGGTTCATAGAGCATTGTGATGAGAAAGACCATGGAGCATGGTGATGAGAGAGTCCGTGGAACTTTGTGATGACAAGGTCATGTACCATTGTGATTCCAAGGGTCATGAAGCATTGTGATGACAAGGGCAGGGAACCTTGTGGTGACCGGGGTCATGGAGCATTTTGATGACAACTTTCATGGAACGTTGTGATGACAGGGGTCATGGAGCATTGTGTTGAAAGGGAACATGGAGCAGTGTGATTACAGGGTCCATGGAGCATTGTGAATACATAGGCCATGGAACAATATGATGACAGGTGTCATGTAGCATTGTGATGACAGGGTCATGCAGCATTGTGATTACAGGGGTTACGGGGCACTGTGATGACAGGGGGCATGGAGCATTGTGATGAAAATTGTCCTGGAGAATTGTGATGACCGCGGTCTCAGAGAATTGGGATGAAAGTTATCATGCAGCATTGTGATGACAATGGTCATGGATCATTTTGATGACGGGGTCTTGGAACATTCTGATAACAAGGTTCATAAAGCATTTTGATGACAGGGGTCATGGAGCATTGTGTTGACACGGGCATGGAGCATTGTAATGATAGGATATCTGGAGCATTGTGACGAAAAGGGGATGGAACATTTTGATGACAGGGTCCAAGGAGCATTGTGCTGACAATGGCATGGAGCATTGTGATGAAAAGGGTACTGGAGCACTGTGAGGAAAGGAGTCATGGATCATTGTGATGACAGGAGTCATGGAGCTTTGTGATGACAAGGGACATGGAACATTATGATGACACGGTCAAGGAACACTACGATGACAAGAATTCTGGAGCATTGTGATGAAAGGGCATGGAGCATTGTGATTAAAGGTGACAAGGAGCATTGTGATGATATGGGCAGAGAACACTGTGATGACAGGGGTCATGGAGCATTGTGATGAAAAGTGTCATGGAACATTGTGCTGACAGGGATCATGGAGCTTTATGGAAAGAGAGGCCTTGGAGATTTGTGTTGGCAGGCGTCATGAGGCATTGTGATGACAGCGGTCTTGGAGCATTGTGAATACAAAGGCTATGGAGCATTGAGATGACAGGTTTCATGGAGCATTGTGATGAAAGTGATCATGGATCATTGTGATGACAAGTGTCCTGGAACCTTGTGATGACACATTTCATGGAGCATTGTGATGACAAGGACCATGGCGAATTGTGATGACATCTGTCATGGGGCATTGTGATGACAGTGGTCATCTAGAATTGTGATGAAAGGTATCATGGAGCACTGTGATGACAAGGGCATGGAACATTGTGATGACAAAGGCCATGGAGCATTGTGATGACAAGTGTCATGGGGCATTTTGATGACATTGGCATGGAGCATTATGATGACAAGAGTTCTGGAGCATTTTGATGACAAGGGCATGGAGAATTGTGGTGACAGGACCCATGGAGCATTGTGATGAAAAGGGCAGGGAACATTGTGATGAATGGGTTCATGCAGCATTTTGATGAAAGGGGCCATGGAGCATTGAGATGACAGGCGTCATGAGGCATGGTGATGACAGTGGTCATGGAGACTTGTGATGAAATATATCATGGAGCAATATGATAACATGGGCCATAGAGCATTTTGATGACAAGTGTATTGGAGCATTGTGATGACATGTGTATTAGAGCATTGTGATGAAAGTAGTCATGGATCATTGTGATGACATGTGTCCTGGAACACTGTGATGACACGGTTCATCGAGTATTTTGATAAGAAGGGTCATAGCGAATTGTGATGACAGGTGTCATGGGGCATTGTGATGACATTGATCATCTAGGAATTGTGATGAAAGGTATCATGGAGCACTGTGATGACTGGGGGCATGAAGCATTGTTATGAAAATTGTCCTGGATTATTGTGATGACAGCAGTCATGGAGAATTGTGATGACAGGGATTATGCAGCATTGTGTTGACAAGGGTATGGACTATTGTGATGACAATGGTCATGGAGCAATGTGATGATGTGATGAAAGGTTTCATGGAACATCGTGATGAAAAGTGCCTGGGAGCATTGTGACGATAAAGGCCATGGAGCATTGTGATGACAAGTGTCATGGAGCATTGTAATGAAAGGTTTCATTGTGCACTGTGATGACAAGGGGGATGGACTATTGTGATGAAACTGGTCCTGGAGCATTGTGATAACAAAAGCCATGGAGCATTGTGATGACAGGCATCATGGAGCATTGTGAAGAAAGGGGCCATGGGGAATTGTAATGACAACAGAGAAATGTGATGAAAATGGTCAGCGAGCATAGTGATTAAAGTGGTCATTGAGAATTGTGATGAAAAGCGACCTAGGGCATTGTGATGACAAAGGTCATGGAGAACTGTGATGACCAGGGTCATGTAGCATTGTGATGCCACGGTCCTGGAACATTGTGATGACAAGAATTCTGGAGCATTGTGAGGAAAAAGGCATGGAGCATTGTGATTATAGGGGACATGGAGCCTTGTGATGATATGGACAGGGAACACTGTGATGACAGGTGTCATGGAGCAATGTGATGAGAATGGCCTTGGAGAATTGTGATGACAGACGTATTGGGGCATTGAGATGGCAGTGGTCATGGAGCATTATGATGAAAGGTGTTATGGAACACTGTAATTACAGGGGCCATGGAGCATTGTGAATAAAAAGGCCATGGAGCATTGAGATGACAGTGGTCATGGAGCATTGTGATGAAAGTGGTAATGGATCATTGTGATGACAAGAGTCCTGGGAACCTGTGATGACATGGTTCATGGAGCATTGTGATGACAATGGTCATGGCGAATTGTGATGACAATGTCATGGGGCATTGTGATGGCAGTGGTCATCTAGAAATGTGATTAAAGTTATTATGGAGCACAGTAATGAGAGGGGCCATGGAGCATTGTGATGACAAGTGTCATGGAGAATGGTGATGAAACGGACATGGAGCATTATAATGACAAGAGTTCTGGAGCCTTGTGATGACAAGGGCATGGAGCATTGTGATTACAGGGGCCATGGAGCAGTGTGATGACAAAGGCTTGGAACACTGTGATGACAAGGGCCATGGAGCATTGTGATTAAAGGGGTCATGGGGCATTGTGATGAGTGAGGTCATGGAGCATTGTGAATACAAGGGACATGGAGCCTTGTGATGACAAGGGTCATGGATCATTGTAAAAACAGGTATCATTGGGCATTGTGATGACAGGGGCATGGAGCATTTTTATGTAAGTTGCCAAGGAGAATTGTGATGAAAGGGATTATGTGGATTTGTAATGACAAGGGCCATGGAGCATTGTGATGAAACAAATCTTGGAGTATTTTGATGAAAGTTGTCATGGAGCATTGCGATGAAAAGCACCAAGGAACATTGTGATGACAAGGGGCATCGAGCATTGTGATGACAAGTGTCATGGAGCATTGTGACGACAGATGTCATGGAGCATCGTGATGACAAATGCCATGGAGAATTGTGATGAGAGGTGGCATTGGGCATTGTGATGAAAGGGGTCATGGAGTACTGTGATTACAGGGGCCATGGAGCATTGTGATAACAAGTGACATGGAGAATAGTGATGACAGGCGTCATAGAGCATTGTGATGACAAGTGCCATTTAGCATTTTGATGACAGGGGTCATCAGGCGTTGTGTTGACAGGGGTCATGGAGCACTGTGATGACATGGGCCATGGAGCATTGTGAAGATAAGATTCATGGAGCATTGTGATGACACGGGCATGAAGCATGGTGATGACAACAGACCTGAGGCATTGTGATGACAAGTGTCATGGAGAATGGTGATGAAACGGACATGGAGCATTATAATGACAAGAGTTCTGGAGCCTTGTGATGACAAGGGCATGGAGCATTGTGATTACAGGGGCCATGGAGCAGTGTGATGACAAAGGCTTGGAGCACTGTGATGACAAGGGCCATGGAGCATTGTGATGAGTGAGGTCATGGAGCATTGAGATGAAACGGGTCATGGAGCACTGTGATTACAGGGGCCATGGAGCATTGTGATGACAAAGGCCATGGAGCATTGTGATGACAGGTGTCATGGAGCATTGTGCTGACAATGGCATGGAGCATTGTGATGAAAAGGGTAATGGAGCACTGTGAGGAAAGGAGTCATGGATCATTGTGATGACAGGGTCATGGAGAATTGTGTTGACAAGGGCATGGAGTATTGTAATGATAGGATATCTGGAGCATTGTGAAGAAAAGGGGATGGAGCAGTTTGACGACAGGGTCTAAGGAGCATTGTGCTGACAATGGCATGGAGCACATTGTGATGAAAAGGGTACTGGAGCACTGTGAGGAAAGGAGTCATGGATCATTGTGATGACAGGGGTCAGGGAGATTTGTGATGACAAGGGTCATGGAGCATTGTGATGACACGGTCAAGGAACATTGCGATGACAAGAATTCTGGAGCATTGTGATGAAAGCACATGGAGCATTGTGATTAAATGTGACAAGGAGCATTGTGATGATATGGGCAGAGAACATTGTTATGACAGGTGTCATGGAGCATTGTGATGAAAAGTGTCATGGAACATTGTGCTGACAGGGATCATGGAGATTTTGGGTAAGAGAGGCCTTGGAGATTTGTGATGGCAGGCGTCATGGGGCATTGTGATGACAGCGGTCTTGGAGCATTGTGATGAAAGGGGTCATGGAGCACTGTGATGACAGGGGCCATGGAGCATTGTGAATACAAAGGCTATGGAGCATTGAGATGACAGGTTTCATGGAGCATTGTGATGAAAGTGATCATGGATCATTGTGATGACAAGTGGCCTGGAACCTTGTGATGACACATTTCATGGAGCATTGTGATGACAAGGACCATGGCGAATTGTGATGACATCTGTCATGGGGCATTGTGATGACAGTGGTCATCTAGAATTGTGATGAAAGGTATCATGGAGCACTGTGATGACAGGGGCATGGAACATTGTGATGACAAAGGCCATGGAGCATTGTGATGACAAGTGTCATGGGGCATTTTGATGACATTGGCATGGAGCATTATGATGACAAGAGTTCTGGAGCATTTTGAGGACAAGGGCATGGAGAATTGTGGTGACAGGACCCATGGAGCATTGTGATGAAAAGCGCAGGGAACATTGTGATGACTGGGTTCATGGAGCATTTTGATGAAAGGGGCCATGGAGCATTGAGATGACAGGCGTCATGAGACATGGTGATGACAGTGGTCATGGAGACTTGTGATGAAATATATCATGGAGCATTATGATAACAGGGGCCATAGAGCATTGTGATGACAGGTGTATTGGAGCATTGTGATGACAGGTGTATTAGAGCATTGTGATGAAAGTAGTCATGGATCATTGTGATGACATGTGTCCTGGAACACTGTGATGACACAGTTCATCGAGGATTTTGATGAGAAGGGTCATAGCGAATTGTGATGACAGGTGTCATGGGGCATTGTGATGATATTGATCATCTAGGAATTGTGTTGAAAGGTATCATGGAGCACTGTAATGACTGGGGGCGTGAAGCATTGTTATGAAAATTGTCCTGGATTATTGTGATGACAGCAGTCATGGAGAATTGTGATGACAGGGATTATGCAGCACCCTTGTGTTGACAAGGGTATGGACTATTGTGATGACAATGGTTATGGAGCAATGTGATGAAAGTTTTCATGGAACATCGTGATGAAAAGTGCCTGGGAACACTGTGACGATAAAGGCCATGGAGCGTTGTGATGACAAGTGTCATGGAGCATTGTGATGACAGGTGTCATGGAGCAATATGATAACAGGGGCCATGGAGCATTGTGATGACAGGTTTATTGGAGCATTGTGATGACAGGTGTATTGGGGCATTGTGATGAAAGTAGTCATGGATCATTGTGTTGACATGTGTCCTGGAACACTGTGATGACATGATTCATCGAGTATTGTGATGACAAGGGTCATAGCAAATTGTGATGACAGGTGTCATGGGACATTGTGATGACAGTGGTCATCTAGAATTGTGATGAAAGGTACCATGGAGCATTGTGATGACAGGGGTCATGGAGCATTGTGATGACATGGGCCATGGAGCATTGTGAACACAAGATTCATGGAGCATTGTGATGACACGGGCATGAAGCTTGGTGATGACGACAGACATGGAGCATTGTGATGCAAGGGCATGGAGCATTGTGATTACAGGAGACATGGAGCATTGTGATGACATTGGCAGGGATCATTTTGATTACAGGGATCATGGAGCATTGTGATGACAAGTGTCATGCAATATTGTGCTGACACAGATCATGGAGCATTTCGATGAGAGTGGCCTTGGAGCACAGTGATGAGAGACGTCATGGGGCATTATGGTGACAGTGGTCAAGGAGCATTGTGATGAAAGTGTTCATGGAGCAACGCGATTATCGGGACAATGCAGCATTGTGAATAAAAAGGCCATGGAGCGTTGAGATAACAGAGTTCATGGAGCATTGTGAGGAAAGTGGTCATGGATCACTGTGATGACAAGTGTCCTGGAACCTAGTGATGACACGGTTCATACAGCATTGAGATGAAAAGGGCCAAGGTGAATTGTGATGACACGTGTCATGGGGCATTGTGATGACATTGGTCATCTTGCATTGTGATGACAGCGGTCATGTAGAATTTTGATGAAAGGTATCATGGACCACTGTGATGAAAAAGGCCAAGGAACATTTCGATGACAAGTGTCATTGAGCAATGGGATGACACGGGAATGGAGTATTATGATGACAAGTGCTCTGGAGCATTGTGATGACAAGGGCATGGAGAATTGTGATTACAGGGGCCATGGAGCATTGTGATGACAATGGCAAGGAGCATTGTGATGACAGGGGTGATTGA
Organism: Balaenoptera physalus; assembly: GCF_965194825.1. Lineage (NCBI taxonomy): Eukaryota > Metazoa > Chordata > Mammalia > Artiodactyla > Balaenopteridae > Balaenoptera > Balaenoptera physalus. Next base: position 238,085 of record NW_028126104.1, on the reverse strand, counting down.
GCATTGTGATTACAAAACCATGAGGCATTGTGATGACAGGCGCCTTGGAGCATTGTGATGACAATGGTCATCAAGCACTGTGATGACAGGGTTCATAGAGCATTGTGATGAGAAAGACCATGGAGCATGGTGATGAGAGAGTCCGTGGAACTTTGTGATGACAAGGTCATGTACCATTGTGATTCCAAGGGTCATGAAGCATTGTGATGACAAGGGCAGGGAACCTTGTGGTGACCGGGGTCATGGAGCATTTTGATGACAACTTTCATGGAACGTTGTGATGACAGGGGTCATGGAGCATTGTGTTGAAAGGGAACATGGAGCAGTGTGATTACAGGGTCCATGGAGCATTGTGAATACATAGGCCATGGAACAATATGATGACAGGTGTCATGTAGCATTGTGATGACAGGGTCATGCAGCATTGTGATTACAGGGGTTACGGGGCACTGTGATGACAGGGGGCATGGAGCATTGTGATGAAAATTGTCCTGGAGAATTGTGATGACCGCGGTCTCAGAGAATTGGGATGAAAGTTATCATGCAGCATTGTGATGACAATGGTCATGGATCATTTTGATGACGGGGTCTTGGAACATTCTGATAACAAGGTTCATAAAGCATTTTGATGACAGGGGTCATGGAGCATTGTGTTGACACGGGCATGGAGCATTGTAATGATAGGATATCTGGAGCATTGTGACGAAAAGGGGATGGAACATTTTGATGACAGGGTCCAAGGAGCATTGTGCTGACAATGGCATGGAGCATTGTGATGAAAAGGGTACTGGAGCACTGTGAGGAAAGGAGTCATGGATCATTGTGATGACAGGAGTCATGGAGCTTTGTGATGACAAGGGACATGGAACATTATGATGACACGGTCAAGGAACACTACGATGACAAGAATTCTGGAGCATTGTGATGAAAGGGCATGGAGCATTGTGATTAAAGGTGACAAGGAGCATTGTGATGATATGGGCAGAGAACACTGTGATGACAGGGGTCATGGAGCATTGTGATGAAAAGTGTCATGGAACATTGTGCTGACAGGGATCATGGAGCTTTATGGAAAGAGAGGCCTTGGAGATTTGTGTTGGCAGGCGTCATGAGGCATTGTGATGACAGCGGTCTTGGAGCATTGTGAATACAAAGGCTATGGAGCATTGAGATGACAGGTTTCATGGAGCATTGTGATGAAAGTGATCATGGATCATTGTGATGACAAGTGTCCTGGAACCTTGTGATGACACATTTCACGGAGCATTGTGATGACAAGGACCATGGCGAATTGTGATGACATCTGTCATGGGGCATTGTGATGACAGTGGTCATCTAGAATTGTGATGAAAGGTATCATGGAGCACTGTGATGACAAGGGCATGGAACATTGTGATGACAAAGGCCATGGAGCATTGTGATGACAAGTGTCATGGGGCATTTTGATGACATTGGCATGGAGCATTATGATGACAAGAGTTCTGGAGCATTTTGATGACAAGGGCATGGAGAATTGTGGTGACAGGACCCATGGAGCATTGTGATGAAAAGGGCAGGGAACATTGTGATGAATGGGTTCATGCAGCATTTTGATGAAAGGGGCCATGGAGCATTGAGATGACAGGCGTCATGAGGCATGGTGATGACAGTGGTCATGGAGACTTGTGATGAAATATATCATGGAGCAATATGATAACATGGGCCATAGAGCATTTTGATGACAAGTGTATTGGAGCATTGTGATGACATGTGTATTAGAGCATTGTGATGAAAGTAGTCATGGATCATTGTGATGACATGTGTCCTGGAACACTGTGATGACACGGTTCATCGAGTATTTTGATAAGAAGGGTCATAGCGAATTGTGATGACAGGTGTCATGGGGCATTGTGATGACATTGATCATCTAGGAATTGTGATGAAAGGTATCATGGAGCACTGTGATGACTGGGGGCATGAAGCATTGTTATGAAAATTGTCCTGGATTATTGTGATGACAGCAGTCATGGAGAATTGTGATGACAGGGATTATGCAGCATTGTGTTGACAAGGGTATGGACTATTGTGATGACAATGGTCATGGAGCAATGTGATGATGTGATGAAAGGTTTCATGGAACATCGTGATGAAAAGTGCCTGGGAGCATTGTGACGATAAAGGCCATGGAGCATTGTGATGACAAGTGTCATGGAGCATTGTAATGAAAGGTTTCATTGTGCACTGTGATGACAAGGGGGATGGACTATTGTGATGAAACTGGTCCTGGAGCATTGTGATAACAAAAGCCATGGAGCATTGTGATGACAGGCATCATGGAGCATTGTGAAGAAAGGGGCCATGGGGAATTGTAATGACAACAGAGAAATGTGATGAAAATGGTCAGCGAGCATAGTGATTAAAGTGGTCATTGAGAATTGTGATGAAAAGCGACCTAGGGCATTGTGATGACAAAGGTCATGGAGAACTGTGATGACCAGGGTCATGTAGCATTGTGATGCCACGGTCCTGGAACATTGTGATGACAAGAATTCTGGAGCATTGTGAGGAAAAAGGCATGGAGCATTGTGATTATAGGGGACATGGAGCCTTGTGATGATATGGACAGGGAACACTGTGATGACAGGTGTCATGGAGCAATGTGATGAGAATGGCCTTGGAGAATTGTGATGACAGACGTATTGGGGCATTGAGATGGCAGTGGTCATGGAGCATTATGATGAAAGGTGTTATGGAACACTGTAATTACAGGGGCCATGGAGCATTGTGAATAAAAAGGCCATGGAGCATTGAGATGACAGTGGTCATGGAGCATTGTGATGAAAGTGGTAATGGATCATTGTGATGACAAGAGTCCTGGGAACCTGTGATGACATGGTTCATGGAGCATTGTGATGACAATGGTCATGGCGAATTGTGATGACAATGTCATGGGGCATTGTGATGGCAGTGGTCATCTAGAAATGTGATTAAAGTTATTATGGAGCACAGTAATGAGAGGGGCCATGGAGCATTGTGATGACAAGTGTCATGGAGAATGGTGATGAAACGGACATGGAGCATTATAATGACAAGAGTTCTGGAGCCTTGTGATGACAAGGGCATGGAGCATTGTGATTACAGGGGCCATGGAGCAGTGTGATGACAAAGGCTTGGAACACTGTGATGACAAGGGCCATGGAGCATTGTGATTAAAGGGGTCATGGGGCATTGTGATGAGTGAGGTCATGGAGCATTGTGAATACAAGGGACATGGAGCCTTGTGATGACAAGGGTCATGGATCATTGTAAAAACAGGTATCATTGGGCATTGTGATGACAGGGGCATGGAGCATTTTTATGTAAGTTGCCAAGGAGAATTGTGATGAAAGGGATTATGTGGATTTGTAATGACAAGGGCCATGGAGCATTGTGATGAAACAAATCTTGGAGTATTTTGATGAAAGTTGTCATGGAGCATTGCGATGAAAAGCACCAAGGAACATTGTGATGACAAGGGGCATCGAGCATTGTGATGACAAGTGTCATGGAGCATTGTGACGACAGATGTCATGGAGCATCGTGATGACAAATGCCATGGAGAATTGTGATGAGAGGTGGCATTGGGCATTGTGATGAAAGGGGTCATGGAGTACTGTGATTACAGGGGCCATGGAGCATTGTGATAACAAGTGACATGGAGAATAGTGATGACAGGCGTCATAGAGCATTGTGATGACAAGTGCCATTTAGCATTTTGATGACAGGGGTCATCAGGCGTTGTGTTGACAGGGGTCATGGAGCACTGTGATGACATGGGCCATGGAGCGTTGTGAAGATAAGATTCATGGAGCATTGTGATGACACGGGCATGAAGCATGGTGATGACAACAGACCTGAGGCATTGTGATGACAAGTGTCATGGAGAATGGTGATGAAACGGACATGGAGCATTATAATGACAAGAGTTCTGGAGCCTTGTGATGACAAGGGCATGGAGCATTGTGATTACAGGGGCCATGGAGCAGTGTGATGACAAAGGCTTGGAGCACTGTGATGACAAGGGCCATGGAGCATTGTGATGAGTGAGGTCATGGAGCATTGAGATGAAACGGGTCATGGAGCACTGTGATTACAGGGGCCATGGAGCATTGTGATGACAAAGGCCATGGAGCATTGTGATGACAGGTGTCATGGAGCATTGTGCTGACAATGGCATGGAGCATTGTGATGAAAAGGGTAATGGAGCACTGTGAGGAAAGGAGTCATGGATCATTGTGATGACAGGGGTCATGGAGAATTGTGTTGACAAGGGCATGGAGTATTGTAATGATAGGATATCTGGAGCATTGTGAAGAAAAGGGGATGGAGCAGTTTGACGACAGGGTCTAAGGAGCATTGTGCTGACAATGGCATGGAGCACATTGTGATGAAAAGGGTACTGGAGCACTGTGAGGAAAGGAGTCATGGATCATTGTGATGACAGGGGTCATGGAGATTTGTGATGACAAGGGTCATGGAGCATTGTGATGACACGGTCAAGGAACATTGCGATGACAAGAATTCTGGAGCATTGTGATGAAAGCGCATGGAGCATTGTGATTAAATGTGACAAGGAGCATTGTGATGATATGGGCAGAGAACATTGTTATGACAGGTGTCATGGAGCATTGTGATGAAAAGTGTCATGGAACATTGTGCTGACAGGGATCATGGAGATTTTGGGTAAGAGAGGCCTTGGAGATTTGTGATGGCAGGCGTCATGGGGCATTGTGATGACAGCGGTCTTGGAGCATTGTGATGAAAGGGGTCATGGAGCACTGTGATGACAGGGGCCATGGAGCATTGTGAATACAAAGGCTATGGAGCATTGAGATGACAGGTTTCATGGAGCATTGTGATGAAAGTGATCATGGATCATTGTGATGACAAGTGGCCTGGAACCTTGTGATGACACATTTCATGGAGCATTGTGATGACAAGGACCATGGCGAATTGTGATGACATCTGTCATGGGGCATTGTGATGACAGTGGTCATCTAGAATTGTGATGAAAGGTATCATGGAGCACTGTGATGACAGGGGCATGGAACATTGTGATGACAAAGGCCATGGAGCATTGTGATGACAAGTGTCATGGGGCATTTTGATGACATTGGCATGGAGCATTATGATGACAAGAGTTCTGGAGCATTTTGAGGACAAGGGCATGGAGAATTGTGGTGACAGGACCCATGGAGCATTGTGATGAAAAGCGCAGGGAACATTGTGATGACTGGGTTCATGGAGCATTTTGATGAAAGGGGCCATGGAGCATTGAGATGACAGGCGTCATGAGACATGGTGATGACAGTGGTCATGGAGACTTGTGATGAAATATATCATGGAGCATTATGATAACAGGGGCCATAGAGCATTGTGATGACAGGTGTATTGGAGCATTGTGATGACAGGTGTATTAGAGCATTGTGATGAAAGTAGTCATGGATCATTGTGATGACATGTGTCCTGGAACACTGTGATGACACAGTTCATCGAGGATTTTGATGAGAAGGGTCATAGCGAATTGTGATGACAGGTGTCATGGGGCATTGTGATGATATTGATCATCTAGGAATTGTGTTGAAAGGTATCATGGAGCACTGTAATGACTGGGGGCGTGAAGCATTGTTATGAAAATTGTCCTGGATTATTGTGATGACAGCAGTCATGGAGAATTGTGATGACAGGGATTATGCAGCACCCTTGTGTTGACAAGGGTATGGACTATTGTGATGACAATGGTTATGGAGCAATGTGATGAAAGTTTTCATGGAACATCGTGATGAAAAGTGCCTGGGAGCATTGTGACGATAAAGGCCATGGAGCGTTGTGATGACAAGTGTCATGGAGCATTGTGATGACAGGTGTCATGGAGCAATATGATAACAGGGGCCATGGAGCATTGTGATGACAGGTTTATTGGAGCATTGTGATGACAGGTGTATTGGGGCATTGTGATGAAAGGAGTCATGGATCATTGTGTTGACATGTGTCCTGGAACACTGTGATGACATGATTCATCGAGTATTGTGATGACAAGGGTCATAGCAAATTGTGATGACAGGTGTCATGGGACATTGTGATGACAGTGGTCATCTAGAATTGTGATGAAAGGTACCATGGAGCATTGTGATGACAGGGGTCATGGAGCATTGTGATGACATGGGCCATGGAGCATTGTGAACACAAGATTCATGGAGCATTGTGATGACACGGGCATGAAGCTTGGTGATGACGACAGACATGGAGCATTGTGATGCAAGGGCATGGAGCATTGTGATTACAGGAGACATGGAGCATTGTGATGACATTGGCAGGGATCATTTTGATTACAGGGATCATGGAGCATTGTGATGACAAGTGTCATGCAATATTGTGCTGACACAGATCATGGAGCATTTCGATGAGAGTGGCCTTGGAGCACAGTGATGAGAGACGTCATGGGGCATTATGGTGACAGTGGTCAAGGAGCATTGTGATGAAAGTGTTCATGGAGCAACGCGATTATCGGGACAATGCAGCATTGTGAATAAAAAGGCCATGGAGCGTTGAGATAACAGAGTTCATGGAGCATTGTGAGGAAAGTGGTCATGGATCACTGTGATGACAAGTGTCCTGGAACCTAGTGATGACACGGTTCATACAGCATTGAGATGAAAAGGGCCAAGGTGAATTGTGATGACACGTGTCATGGGGCATTGTGATGACATTGGTCATCTTGCATTGTGATGACAGTGGTCATGTAGAATTTTGATGAAAGGTATCATGGACCACTGTGATGAAAAAGGCCAAGGAACATTTCGATGACAAGTGTCATTGAGCAATGGGATGACACGGGAATGGAGTATTATGATGACAAGTGCTCTGGAGCATTGTGATGACAAGGGCATGGAGAATTGTGATTACAGGGGCCATGGAGCATTGTGATGACAATGGCAAGGAGCATTGTGATGACAGGGGTGATTGAGCATTGTGATTACAAAACCATGAGGCATTGTGATGACAGGCGCCTTGGAGCATTGTGATGACAATGGTCATCAAGCACTGTGATGACAGGGTTCATAGAGCATTGTGATGAGAAAGACCATGGAGCATGGTGATGAGAGAGTCCGTGGAACTTTGTGATGACAAGGTCATGTACCATTGTGATTCCAAGGGTCATGAAGCATTGTGATGACAAGGGCAGGGAACCTTGTGGTGACCGGGGTCATGGAGCATTTTGATGACAACTTTCATGGAACGTTGTGATGACAGGGGTCATGGAGCATTGTGTTGAAAGGGAACATGGAGCAGTGTGATTACAGGGTCCATGGAGCATTGTGAATACATAGGCCATGGAACAATATGATGACAGGTGTCATGTAGCATTGTGATGACAGGGTCATGCAGCATTGTGATTACAGGGGTTACGGGGCACTGTGATGACAGGGGGCATGGAGCATTGTGATGAAAATTGTCCTGGAGAATTGTGATGACCGCGGTCTCAGAGAATTGGGATGAAAGTTATCATGCAGCATTGTGATGACAATGGTCATGGATCATTTTGATGACGGGGTCTTGGAACATTCTGATAACAAGGTTCATAAAGCATTTTGATGACAGGGGTCATGGAGCATTGTGTTGACACGGGCATGGAGCATTGTAATGATAGGATATCTGGAGCATTGTGACGAAAAGGGGATGGAACATTTTGATGACAGGGTCCAAGGAGCATTGTGCTGACAATGGCATGGAGCATTGTGATGAAAAGGGTACTGGAGCACTGTGAGGAAAGGAGTCATGGATCATTGTGATGACAGGAGTCATGGAGCTTTGTGATGACAAGGGACATGGAACATTATGATGACACGGTCAAGGAACACTACGATGACAAGAATTCTGGAGCATTGTGATGAAAGGGCATGGAGCATTGTGATTAAAGGTGACAAGGAGCATTGTGATGATATGGGCAGAGAACACTGTGATGACAGGGGTCATGGAGCATTGTGATGAAAAGTGTCATGGAACATTGTGCTGACAGGGATCATGGAGCTTTATGGAAAGAGAGGCCTTGGAGATTTGTGTTGGCAGGCGTCATGAGGCATTGTGATGACAGCGGTCTTGGAGCATTGTGAATACAAAGGCTATGGAGCATTGAGATGACAGGTTTCATGGAGCATTGTGATGAAAGTGATCATGGATCATTGTGATGACAAGTGTCCTGGAACCTTGTGATGACACATTTCACGGAGCATTGTGATGACAAGGACCATGGCGAATTGTGATGACATCTGTCATGGGGCATTGTGATGACAGTGGTCATCTAGAATTGTGATGAAAGGTATCATGGAGCACTGTGATGACAAGGGCATGGAACATTGTGATGACAAAGGCCATGGAGCATTGTGATGACAAGTGTCATGGGGCATTTTGATGACATTGGCATGGAGCATTATGATGACAAGAGTTCTGGAGCATTTTGATGACAAGGGCATGGAGAATTGTGGTGACAGGACCCATGGAGCATTGTGATGAAAAGGGCAGGGAACATTGTGATGAATGGGTTCATGCAGCATTTTGATGAAAGGGGCCATGGAGCATTGAGATGACAGGCGTCATGAGGCATGGTGATGACAGTGGTCATGGAGACTTGTGATGAAATATATCATGGAGCAATATGATAACATGGGCCATAGAGCATTTTGATGACAAGTGTATTGGAGCATTGTGATGACATGTGTATTAGAGCATTGTGATGAAAGTAGTCATGGATCATTGTGATGACATGTGTCCTGGAACACTGTGATGACACGGTTCATCGAGTATTTTGATAAGAAGGGTCATAGCGAATTGTGATGACAGGTGTCATGGGGCATTGTGATGACATTGATCATCTAGGAATTGTGATGAAAGGTATCATGGAGCACTGTGATGACTGGGGGCATGAAGCATTGTTATGAAAATTGTCCTGGATTATTGTGATGACAGCAGTCATGGAGAATTGTGATGACAGGGATTATGCAGCATTGTGTTGACAAGGGTATGGACTATTGTGATGACAATGGTCATGGAGCAATGTGATGATGTGATGAAAGGTTTCATGGAACATCGTGATGAAAAGTGCCTGGGAGCATTGTGACGATAAAGGCCATGGAGCATTGTGATGACAAGTGTCATGGAGCATTGTAATGAAAGGTTTCATTGTGCACTGTGATGACAAGGGGGATGGACTATTGTGATGAAACTGGTCCTGGAGCATTGTGATAACAAAAGCCATGGAGCATTGTGATGACAGGCATCATGGAGCATTGTGAAGAAAGGGGCCATGGGGAATTGTAATGACAACAGAGAAATGTGATGAAAATGGTCAGCGAGCATAGTGATTAAAGTGGTCATTGAGAATTGTGATGAAAAGCGACCTAGGGCATTGTGATGACAAAGGTCATGGAGAACTGTGATGACCAGGGTCATGTAGCATTGTGATGCCACGGTCCTGGAACATTGTGATGACAAGAATTCTGGAGCATTGTGAGGAAAAAGGCATGGAGCATTGTGATTATAGGGGACATGGAGCCTTGTGATGATATGGACAGGGAACACTGTGATGACAGGTGTCATGGAGCAATGTGATGAGAATGGCCTTGGAGAATTGTGATGACAGACGTATTGGGGCATTGAGATGGCAGTGGTCATGGAGCATTATGATGAAAGGTGTTATGGAACACTGTAATTACAGGGGCCATGGAGCATTGTGAATAAAAAGGCCATGGAGCATTGAGATGACAGTGGTCATGGAGCATTGTGATGAAAGTGGTAATGGATCATTGTGATGACAAGAGTCCTGGGAACCTGTGATGACATGGTTCATGGAGCATTGTGATGACAATGGTCATGGCGAATTGTGATGACAATGTCATGGGGCATTGTGATGGCAGTGGTCATCTAGAAATGTGATTAAAGTTATTATGGAGCACAGTAATGAGAGGGGCCATGGAGCATTGTGATGACAAGTGTCATGGAGAATGGTGATGAAACGGACATGGAGCATTATAATGACAAGAGTTCTGGAGCCTTGTGATGACAAGGGCATGGAGCATTGTGATTACAGGGGCCATGGAGCAGTGTGATGACAAAGGCTTGGAACACTGTGATGACAAGGGCCATGGAGCATTGTGATTAAAGGGGTCATGGGGCATTGTGATGAGTGAGGTCATGGAGCATTGTGAATACAAGGGACATGGAGCCTTGTGATGACAAGGGTCATGGATCATTGTAAAAACAGGTATCATTGGGCATTGTGATGACAGGGGCATGGAGCATTTTTATGTAAGTTGCCAAGGAGAATTGTGATGAAAGGGATTATGTGGATTTGTAATGACAAGGGCCATGGAGCATTGTGATGAAACAAATCTTGGAGTATTTTGATGAAAGTTGTCATGGAGCATTGCGATGAAAAGCACCAAGGAACATTGTGATGACAAGGGGCATCGAGCATTGTGATGACAAGTGTCATGGAGCATTGTGACGACAGATGTCATGGAGCATCGTGATGACAAATGCCATGGAGAATTGTGATGAGAGGTGGCATTGGGCATTGTGATGAAAGGGGTCATGGAGTACTGTGATTACAGGGGCCATGGAGCATTGTGATAACAAGTGACATGGAGAATAGTGATGACAGGCGTCATAGAGCATTGTGATGACAAGTGCCATTTAGCATTTTGATGACAGGGGTCATCAGGCGTTGTGTTGACAGGGGTCATGGAGCACTGTGATGACATGGGCCATGGAGCGTTGTGAAGATAAGATTCATGGAGCATTGTGATGACACGGGCATGAAGCATGGTGATGACAACAGACCTGAGGCATTGTGATGACAAGTGTCATGGAGAATGGTGATGAAACGGACATGGAGCATTATAATGACAAGAGTTCTGGAGCCTTGTGATGACAAGGGCATGGAGCATTGTGATTACAGGGGCCATGGAGCAGTGTGATGACAAAGGCTTGGAGCACTGTGATGACAAGGGCCATGGAGCATTGTGATGAGTGAGGTCATGGAGCATTGAGATGAAACGGGTCATGGAGCACTGTGATTACAGGGGCCATGGAGCATTGTGATGACAAAGGCCATGGAGCATTGTGATGACAGGTGTCATGGAGCATTGTGCTGACAATGGCATGGAGCATTGTGATGAAAAGGGTAATGGAGCACTGTGAGGAAAGGAGTCATGGATCATTGTGATGACAGGGTCATGGAGAATTGTGTTGACAAGGGCATGGAGTATTGTAATGATAGGATATCTGGAGCATTGTGAAGAAAAGGGGATGGAGCAGTTTGACGACAGGGTCTAAGGAGCATTGTGCTGACAATGGCATGGAGCACATTGTGATGAAAAGGGTACTGGAGCACTGTGAGGAAAGGAGTCATGGATCATTGTGATGACAGGGGTCATGGAGATTTGTGATGACAAGGGTCATGGAGCATTGTGATGACACGGTCAAGGAACATTGCGATGACAAGAATTCTGGAGCATTGTGATGAAAGCGCATGGAGCATTGTGATTAAATGTGACAAGGAGCATTGTGATGATATGGGCAGAGAACATTGTTATGACAGGTGTCATGGAGCATTGTGATGAAAAGTGTCATGGAACATTGTGCTGACAGGGATCATGGAGATTTTGGGTAAGAGAGGCCTTGGAGATTTGTGATGGCAGGCGTCATGGGGCATTGTGATGACAGCGGTCTTGGAGCATTGTGATGAAAGGGGTCATGGAGCACTGTGATGACAGGGGCCATGGAGCATTGTGAATACAAAGGCTATGGAGCATTGAGATGACAGGTTTCATGGAGCATTGTGATGAAAGTGATCATGGATCATTGTGATGACAAGTGGCCTGGAACCTTGTGATGACACATTTCATGGAGCATTGTGATGACAAGGACCATGGCGAATTGTGATGACATCTGTCATGGGGCATTGTGATGACAGTGGTCATCTAGAATTGTGATGAAAGGTATCATGGAGCACTGTGATGACAGGGGCATGGAACATTGTGATGACAAAGGCCATGGAGCATTGTGATGACAAGTGTCATGGGGCATTTTGATGACATTGGCATGGAGCATTATGATGACAAGAGTTCTGGAGCATTTTGAGGACAAGGGCATGGAGAATTGTGGTGACAGGACCCATGGAGCATTGTGATGAAAAGCGCAGGGAACATTGTGATGACTGGGTTCATGGAGCATTTTGATGAAAGGGGCCATGGAGCATTGAGATGACAGGCGTCATGAGACATGGTGATGACAGTGGTCATGGAGACTTGTGATGAAATATATCATGGAGCATTATGATAACAGGGGCCATAGAGCATTGTGATGACAGGTGTATTGGAGCATTGTGATGACAGGTGTATTAGAGCATTGTGATGAAAGTAGTCATGGATCATTGTGATGACATGTGTCCTGGAACACTGTGATGACACAGTTCATCGAGGATTTTGATGAGAAGGGTCATAGCGAATTGTGATGACAGGTGTCATGGGGCATTGTGATGATATTGATCATCTAGGAATTGTGTTGAAAGGTATCATGGAGCACTGTAATGACTGGGGGCGTGAAGCATTGTTATGAAAATTGTCCTGGATTATTGTGATGACAGCAGTCATGGAGAATTGTGATGACAGGGATTATGCAGCACCCTTGTGTTGACAAGGGTATGGACTATTGTGATGACAATGGTTATGGAGCAATGTGATGAAAGTTTTCATGGAACATCGTGATGAAAAGTGCCTGGGAGCATTGTGACGATAAAGGCCATGGAGCGTTGTGATGACAAGTGTCATGGAGCATTGTGATGACAGGTGTCATGGAGCAATATGATAACAGGGGCCATGGAGCATTGTGATGACAGGTTTATTGGAGCATTGTGATGACAGGTGTATTGGGGCATTGTGATGAAAGGAGTCATGGATCATTGTGTTGACATGTGTCCTGGAACACTGTGATGACATGATTCATCGAGTATTGTGATGACAAGGGTCATAGCAAATTGTGATGACAGGTGTCATGGGACATTGTGATGACAGTGGTCATCTAGAATTGTGATGAAAGGTACCATGGAGCATTGTGATGACAGGGGCCATGGAGCATTGTGAACACAAGATTCATGGAGCATTGTGATGACACGGGCATGAAGCTTGGTGATGACGACAGACATGGAGCATTGTGATGCAAGGGCATGGAGCATTGTGATTACAGGAGACATGGAGCATTGTGATGACATTGGCAGGGATCATTTTGATTACAGGGATCATGGAGCATTGTGATGACAAGTGTCATGCAATATTGTGCTGACACAGATCATGGAGCATTTCGATGAGAGTGGCCTTGGAGCACAGTGATGAGAGACGTCATGGGGCATTATGGTGACAGTGGGCAAGGAGCATTGTGATGAAAGTGTTCATGGAGCAACGCGATTATCGGGACAATGCAGCATTGTGAATAAAAAGGCCATGGAGCGTTGAGATAACAGAGTTCATGGAGCATTGTGAGGAAAGTGGTCATGGATCACTGTGATGACAAGTGTCCTGGAACCTAGTGATGACACGGTTCATACAGCATTGAGATGAAAAGGGCCAAGGTGAATTGTGATGACACGTGTCATGGGGCATTGTGATGACATTGGTCATCTTGCATTGTGATGACAGTGGTCATGTAGAATTTTGATGAAAGGTATCATGGACCACTGTGATGAAAAAGGCCAAGGAACATTTCGATGACAAGTGTCATTGAGCAATGGGATGACACGGGAATGGAGTATTATGATGACAAGTGTTCTGGAGCATTGTGATGACAAGGGCATGGAGAATTGTGATTACAGGGGCCATGGAGCATTGTGATGACAATGGCAAGGAGCATTGTGATGACAGGGGTGATTGAGCATTGTGATTACAAAACCATGAGGCATTGTGATGACAGGCGCCTTGGAGCATTGTGATGACAATGGTCATCAAGCACTGTGATGACAGGGTTCATAGAGCATTGTGATGAGAAAGACCATGGAGCATGGTGATGAGAGAGTCCGTGGAACTTTGTGATGACAAGGCCATGTACCATTGTGATTCCAAGGGTCATGAAGCATTGTGATGACAAGGGCAGGGAACCTTGTGGTGACCGGGGTCATGGAGCATTTTGATGACAACTTTCATGGAACGTTGTGATGACAGGGGTCATGGAGCATTGTGTTGAAAGGGAACATGGAGCAGTGTGATTACAGGGTCCATGGAGCATTGTGAATACATAGGCCATGGAACAATATGATGACAGGTGTCATGTAGCATTGTGATGACAGGGTCATGCAGCATTGTGATTACAGGGGTTACGGGGCACTGTGATGACAGGGGGCATGGAGCATTGTGATGAAAATTGTCCTGGAGAATTGTGATGACCGCGGTCTCAGAGAATTGGGATGAAAGTTATCATGCAGCATTGTGATGACAATGGTCATGGATCATTTTGATGACGGGGTCTTGGAACATTCTGATAACAAGGTTCATAAAGCATTTTGATGACAGGGGTCATGGAGCATTGTGTTGACACGGGCATGGAGCATTGTAATGATAGGATATCTGGAGCATTGTGACGAAAAGGGGATGGAACATTTTGATGACAGGGTCCAAGGAGCATTGTGCTGACAATGGCATGGAGCATTGTGATGAAAAGGGTACTGGAGCACTGTGAGGAAAGGAGTCATGGATCATTGTGATGACAGGAGTCATGGAGCTTTGTGATGACAAGGGACATGGAACATTATGATGACACGGTCAAGGAACACTACGATGACAAGAATTCTGGAGCATTGTGATGAAAGGGCATGGAGCATTGTGATTAAAGGTGACAAGGAGCATTGTGATGATATGGGCAGAGAACACTGTGATGACAGGGGTCATGGAGCATTGTGATGAAAAGTGTCATGGAACATTGTGCTGACAGGGATCATGGAGCTTTATGGAAAGAGAGGCCTTGGAGATTTGTGTTGGCAGGCGTCATGAGGCATTGTGATGACAGCGGTCTTGGAGCATTGTGAATACAAAGGCTATGGAGCATTGAGATGACAGGTTTCATGGAGCATTGTGATGAAAGTGATCATGGATCATTGTGATGACAAGTGTCCTGGAACCTTGTGATGACACATTTCATGGAGCATTGTGATGACAAGGACCATGGCGAATTGTGATGACATCTGTCATGGGGCATTGTGATGACAGTGGTCATCTAGAATTGTGATGAAAGGTATCATGGAGCACTGTGATGACAAGGGCATGGAACATTGTGATGACAAAGGCCATGGAGCATTGTGATGACAAGTGTCATGGGGCATTTTGATGACATTGGCATGGAGCATTATGATGACAAGAGTTCTGGAGCATTTTGATGACAAGGGCATGGAGAATTGTGGTGACAGGACCCATGGAGCATTGTGATGAAAAGGGCAGGGAACATTGTGATGAATGGGTTCATGCAGCATTTTGATGAAAGGGGCCATGGAGCATTGAGATGACAGGCGTCATGAGGCATGGTGATGACAGTGGTCATGGAGACTTGTGATGAAATATATCATGGAGCAATATGATAACATGGGCCATAGAGCATTTTGATGACAAGTGTATTGGAGCATTGTGATGACATGTGTATTAGAGCATTGTGATGAAAGTAGTCATGGATCATTGTGATGACATGTGTCCTGGAACACTGTGATGACACGGTTCATCGAGTATTTTGATAAGAAGGGTCATAGCGAATTGTGATGACAGGTGTCATGGGGCATTGTGATGACATTGATCATCTAGGAATTGTGATGAAAGGTATCATGGAGCACTGTCAAAACCTTAGTTATGGAGAGTGTCAGTTATTGAGTTAAGAGTAGTGTAATGGCCTTAGTTAGTGACCGTGATAGTGCCTGAGTTAGGAGTTGAGTCAGGGCCTTATTTAGGGTAGTGTCAGTTCCTGAGTTAGGAGTAGTGTCAGGGCCTTAGTTAGGGACAGTGTCAGTGCCTGAGTTGGGAGTAGTGTCAGGGCCTTAGTTACGGACAATGTCAGTGCCTGAGTTGGGATTAGTGTCAGGGTCTTTATTATGGACAGTGTCAGGGACTGAGTTAAGAGAAGTGTCAAGGCCTTAATTTGGGAGCGTGTCAGTGTCTGAGTTGGGAGTAGTGTCAGACCCCTTATTTAGGGACAGCATCAGTGCCTGAGTTGGGAGTACTGTCACGACCACAGTTATGAACGGTGTCAGTGGCTGAGATCAGGGTAGTGTCAGGGTCTTAGTTATGGACAGTGTAAGTGCCTGAGTTGGGAGTAGTGCCAGGGCCTAAGTTACGGACAGTGTCAGGGCCTGAGTTAGGAGTAGTCTCAGGGTCTTAATTTGGGACAGTGTCAGTGCCTGATTTGGGAGTAGTATCAGGGCCTAGTTAGGGACAGTGTCAGTGCCTATGCTGGGAGTAGTGTCAGGGCTTTAGTTAGGCACAGTGTCAGTGCCTGAGTTGGGATTAGTGTCAGGGTCTTTATTATGGACAGTGTCAGGGCCTTAGGTATGAAGAGTGTTAAGGCCTTAGATAGGGAGGGTGTCAGGGCCGGAGTTAAGAGTAGTGTGAGGGCTTTTCTTAGTTATCGTGTCAGGGGCTGAGTTAGGAGTAGTGTCATGGCCTTTGTTAGGGTCAGTGTCAGGGCCTGATTTGGGAGCATTCTCACGGCCTTAGGTAGGGACAGTGTCAGTGACTGTGTTAGGAATAGTGTTAGGGCCTGATTTAGGAGTAGTGTGCGAGCGGTATTTAGAGACAGTGTCAGGGCCTGTGTTGTGAGTAGGAAAGGGCTTAATTTGTCAACAGTGTCAGTGCCTGAGGTGGGTGTAATGTCAGGGCCTTTGTTAGGGACAGTGTCAGTGCCTGAGTTGGGAGTAGTATCAGGGCCTAGTTAGGGACAGTGTCAGTGCCTATGTTGGGAGTATTTTCACTGCCTTAGTTAGGGAGTTTGTTAGTGCCTGAGCTGGGAGTAGTGTCAGGGCATTAGTAAGGGACAGTGTCAGTGCCTGAATTGGGAGTAATGTCAGGGCCTTAGTTAGGGAAAATGTCAGTGCCTGATTTGGGAGTAGTGTACGAGCCTTAGTTAGGGACAGCGCCAGTGTCTGAGTTGAGAGTAGTGCCAGTGGCTTAGTTAGGGACAGCGACAGTGCCTGAGTTGGGAGAAGTGTCAGGGCCATTGTTAGGGACTGTGTCAGTGGCTGAGATGAGAGTAGTGTCAGGGCCTTAGTTACAGACAGTGTCAGTGCCTGAGTTGGGATTATTGTCAGGGTCTGTATTATGGACAGTGTCAGGGCCTGAGTTAAGAGTATTGTCAAGGCCTTAATTTGGGAGAGTGTCAGTGTCCGAATTGGGTGTAGTTTCAGCCCCTTAGTTAGGGACAGCGTCATTGCTTGAGTTGGGAGTAGTGACAAGGCCTAAGTTATGGACATTGTCAAGGCCTGAGTTAGGAGTAGTCTCAGGGCCTTAGTTAGGGACACTGTCAGTGACTCTGTTAGGAAGAGTGTCAGGGCCTGAGTTAGGGGTAGTGTGAGACCGGTAGTTAGAAACAGTGTCAGGACCTGAGTTGTGAGTAGTTTCAGGGCCTTAGTTAGCGAAAGTGTCAGTGCCTGAGTTGGGAGTAGTGTCAAAACCTTAGTTAGGGACAGCATCAGTGCCTGAGGTGGGAGTAGTGTCAAGGCCATAGTTAGGGACGGTGTCAGTGGCTGAGATGAGAGTAGTGTCAGGGCCTTAGTTACGGACAGTGTCAGTTCCTGAGTTGGGATTAGTGTCAGGGTCTTTATTATGGATAGTGTCAGGGCCTGATTTAAGAAGAGTGTCAAGGCCTTAATTTGGGAGAATGTCAGTGTCTGAGTTGGGAGTAGTGTCACGACCACAGTTAGGGACAGTGTCAGTGGCTGAGATGAGGGTAGTTTCAGGGTCTTAGTTACAGACAGTGTAAGTGCCTGAGTTGGGAGTAGTGCCAGGGCCTAAGTTACAGACAGTGTCAGGGCCTGAGTTAGGAGTAGTCTCAGGGCCTTATTTAGGGACAGTGTCAGTGACTGTGTTAGGAGTCACTCTGTTAGGAGCATTGTGATGACAGGGGGCATGGAACATTTTGATGAAATGGGGCATGGAGCATTGTGGCGACAGGGGTCATGGAGCATTGTCAGGACAGGGGTCATGGCGCATTGTGATGACTGGGTGCATGGAGCACTGTGATGAAAGTTGTCTTGGAGTATTGTGATGAAAAACACCATGGAGCATTGTGATAACAAGAGCCATGGTGCATTGTGATGACAAGGATCATGGAGAATTTTGATGACTTGGTCATGGAGCATTGTTATGACAAGGTCATGGAATATTGTGATGACAAGAATTCTGGAGCATTGTGATGAAAAAGGTATGGAGCACTGTAATTACAGGGGACATGGAGCATTGTGATGACATGGGCAGGGAACATTGTGATGACAGGGGTCATGGAGTATTGTGATGAGAGGGGCCTTGGAGCATTGTGATGACAGGCATCATGGGGCATTGTGATGACAGTGGTCATGGAACATTGTGATGAAAGGGATCATGGAACACTCTCGTTAAAGCGGCCTTGGAGCATTGTGAATACAAAGGCCATGGAGCATTGAGATGACAGTCGTCATGGAGCATTGTGATGAAAGTTGTAATGGATCATTGTGATGACAAGTGTCCTGGAACCTTGTGATGACACAGTTCATGGAGCATTGTCATGACATGGGCCATGGCAAATTGTGATGGCAGATGTCATTGGGCATTGTGATGACAGTGGTCATCTAGTATTGCGATGAAAGGTATCACGGAGCACTGTGATGATGGGGGCCATGGAGCATTCTGATGACAAAGACCATGGAGCATTGTGATGACAAGTGTCATGGTACATTGTGATGACAAGTGTTATGGAGCATTGTGATGACACGGGCATGGAGCATTATGATGACCAGAGTACTCGAGCATTGTGATAACAAGGGCATGGAGCATTGTGATTACAGGGGCATGCAGCATTGTGATGACAGGAACAGGGAACATTGTGATGACAGGGGTCATGAAGCGTTGTGAGACAAGTGTCATTGAGCATGGTTTTCAGAGTGGGCTTGGAGCATTGTGATGGCAGGGGATTTGGAGCATAGTGATGACAAGGGCCTGGAGCATTGTGAGACAAGTGTCAAGGTAAGATGTGATGAAAGGGGTCATGAGGTCCTGTGATTACAGGGGACATGGAGCATTGTAATGACAAAGGCCATGGAGCATTGTGATGATACATGTCATAGTGCATTGTGAGGAAAGAGGTCATGGGACATTGGGATGACATGGGCCATGGTGCATCGTGATGACAAGGTTCATGGAGCATTGTGAGGACAAATATCATGGAGCATTGTGAAGCTAAGGGTCATGGAAAATTGTGATGACAAGGGTCATAGAGCATGGTGATGACAGGTGGCCATGGAGCATTGTGATGAAAGTTGTCATGGAGCATTGTGATGACAAGGGCATGGAGCTGTGTGATGACAAGGGCCATGGAGCATTGTGATTACCAGTGTCATGGAGCATTTTGATGACAGGGTCCATGGAGCATTGTGATGCGAAGGGTCATGGAATATTGTGATGACAAGGAGATGGAGAATTGTGGTGACAGGGGGCATGGGCATTGTGATGAAAGGTGTTATGGAGCTTTGAGAGGAAAAGGGTCATGGGACTTGTGATGACAAGGGCCATGGAGCATTGTGATGACAGGGGGCATGGAGCATTGTGATGACAAGGGCATGGAGCATTGTGAGACAAGTGTCATGGATAATATTGATGAGAGATGATATGGAGCATTGTGATGACAATGGCATGTAGCATTGCGATGACAATCGTCATGGAGTATTGTGAGACAAGGGTCATGGAGCATTGTGATGACAGGGGTTATGGAGCATTGTGATGAAAGGCGCCATGGAACATTGTGATGAAAGGGGTCATGGATCACTGTGATTACAGGGATCACGGAGCATTGTGATGACAAGCGGCAAGGATCATTGTGATGAAAGGCGTAATGGAGAATTGTGATCAAGGGGGTCATGGATCATTTTGATTACAGCGGTCATGGAGACTTGTGATGACAGGGACCATTGAGCATTGTAAGGGAATGGGTCATGGAGCATTGAGATGAATGTGGTCATGGAGCACTGTGATGACAAGGGCCATGGAACCTTGGGATGACAAGTGTCATGGAGCATTGTGATGACATGGATCATGGAGCAGTGTGATGACAAGGGTCATGGAGCATTGTGATGAGAAGGGTCATGGAGTTTGTGATGACAGAGCTCATGGAGCATTTTGATGACAGGGGGCATTGAACATTGTAATGGAAAGGGTCATGGAGCAGTGTGATGACAGGGATTATGGAGCATTGTGATGACAAGTGTCATGGAGCATTGTGATGACTCGTGCATGGAGCATTGTGATGAAAACCGTTCTGGAGCATTGTTATGACAAGGGCATGGAGCATTGTGATGACAAATGTCATAGAGCAGTGCGATGAAAAGATTAATCGAGCCTTGTGATGAAAGGGGTCATGGATCATTGTGATGACAGGGGTCATAGAGCACTGTGATGAAAGGGTTTACGGAGCACTGTGATTACAGGGGTAATTGTGATGCATTGTGATGAAAGAGGACATGAGACAGGCGTAATGGAGCATTCTGATGAAAGTGGTCTTTCCTCATTGTGATGAAAATGGACATGGAGCATTGTGATGAAAAGGGTTATGGAGCACTGTGATTACAGGGGTAATTTTAAGCACTGTGATGAACGGGGTCATGGGGCATTGTGGTGAAAATGGTCATGGGGCATTGTGGTGAAAGTGGTCATGTGGTATTGTGAAGGAAGTGGTCATGGAGCATTGTGATGAGAGGGGTCATGGAGCATTGTGATGACGGGGGCATGGAACATTGTGATGAAATGGGGCATGGAGCATTGTGGTGACAGGGGTCATTGAGCATTGTGATGATAAAGATCATGGATCATTGTGATGAAAGGAGCCATGGAGCACTGTGATGAAAAGGGCATGGAGCATTGTGATGAAAATGATCATGGAGAATTTTGATGAAATTGGTCATGGAGCCTTTTGATTAAAGGGGTCATGGGGCATTGTGAACAAACGGGTCATGGATCATTGTGATTACAGTGATCATGGAGCATTGTGATGTCAAGAGCCATGGAACATTGTGATGAAAGGGGTCATGGACCACTGTGCTGAAAGTGGTCATGGATCATTGTGTTGACAGCAATCATGGAGCATTGTGAATGACAAGCGTAATGGAGCATTGTGATGACAAGTGTGATGGGTCATTGTGATGTCAGGGGCATGGAGCATTGTGATGAAAGGGGTCAGCGAGAATTCTGATAAAAGTTGTTATTGAGCATTGTGATGGAAAGGCCCATGGAGCATTGTGATGAGAAGTGTCATGGAGCATTGTGATGACAAGGGTCATGGAGCATTGTGATGAATGTGGTCATGAAGTATTGTGGTGAAAGGGTTCATGGATCAATGCGATGATAGGGGTCATGGAGCATTGTGATGAAAGTGGTATTGGGGAATTTTAATAACAAGGGCCATGGAGCATTGTGATCAAATGTGTCAGCGAGCATTGTGATGAAAGTGGTCATTGAGCATTGTGATGAAAAGAGCCATGGAGCATTGTAATGACAGGGGTCATGTAGCATTGTGATGACAAGGGTCATGGAGCGTTGTGATGACCCAGGCATGGAGCATTGTGATGACAAGAGTTCTGGATCACTGTGATGACAAGAGTTCTGGATCATTGTGATGACAAAGGCATGGAGCATTGTGATGAAACTGGTACTGGAGCATTGTGATGAGAAGGTTCATGGATCATTGTGATTACAGGGTTCATGGAGCATCATGCTGACAAGGGTCGTGGAGCATTGTGATGGCAGGGGTCATGGAGTATTGTGATGAAAGGGCCATGGAGAATTGTGATGACAATGGTCATGGAACTTTGTGATGAAAAGTGTCATGGAGCACTGTGATTACAGCTATCATGGAGCATTGTGATGATAAGGGTCATGGAGCATTGTGATAACAGGGGTCATAGAGCATTGTGATCACAAGGACCATGTAATATTGTGTTGACAGGTGTCATGGGGCATTGTGATGAAAGGGGTTATGGATGATTGTGATGACAGGGGTCATGGAGCATTGTGATGATAGCACGATGGAGAAATGTGATGACAATGGTCATGGAACTTTGTGATGAAAGGTGTCATGGAGCACTGTGATTACTGGGGCCATGGAGCATTGTGATGACAAGGGGCATCGAGTATTGTGACGAAAGGCGTACTGGAGCATTTTGCAGAACTGTGTCATGGATCATTGTGATTAAAGCGATCATGGAGCATTGTGATGACCAGGCTCATGGAGCATTGTGATAACAGGGGTCATGGAGCATTTTGATCACAAGTACCATGTAATATTGTGATGAAAGGTGTCCTGGAGCTCTGTGATTACTGGGGCCATGGAGCATTGTGCGGACCAAGGCCATGGGGCATGGTTATGAGAGTTGTCATGGAGCACTGTGATGAAAAAAGCCATGGATCATTGTGATGACAGGTGTCAAGGAACATTGTGATGAAATGGGTCTTGGATCATTGTGATGACGGGGTCATGGAGCACTGTGATTACAGAGGCCATGGAGCATTGTGGTGACAAGGGCATGGAGCATTGTGATCACAATGTTCATGGCGCAAAGTGATGAAAGTGGTCATGGAGCATTGTGATGAAAGGGGTCATGTGGCATTGTGAGGACAAGGGTCATGGAGCATTGTGAAGAAAGAGGTCATGGAGCATTTTGACGAAAGTTGTCATGGAGCATTTTGAAGAAAAGCACCAGGGAGCATTGTGATGACAAGGGCCATGGAGCATTGTGATGACAGGTGTCATGGAGCATTGTGATGTCAGTGGTCATGGAACTTTGTGATGAAAGGGGTCAAGGAGCACTGTGATTACTGGGGCCATGTAGCATTGTGATGTAAAAAAGCATGGAGCATTGTGACGACAGGTGTCATGGACCATTGTTATGAAAAGGGTCATGGGGAATTGTAATGACAAGGTCCATGGAGCATTGTGATGAAAAGTGTGAGTGAGGATTCTGATGAAAGTGGTCATTGAGCATTGTGATGAAAAGGGCCATGGAGCATTGTGATGACAAGGGTCATGGAGAGTTGTGATGAAAGGAGTCATGGATCATTGCAATGATAGGGGTCATGGAGCAATGTGGTGAAAGGTGTCATGGAGCACTCTGATTACAGGGACCATGGAGCATGGTGATGACAAATGCCATGGAGCATTCTGATGACAGGTGTCAAGGAGCAATGTGATGAAATGGGTCATGGATCATTGCGATGACATGGGTCATGGAGCATTGTGATGACATAGGTCTTGGGGCTTTGTGATGACAGCGGGCATGGAACATTGTGATGAAAGTGTTCAAGGAGCATTGTGATGACAGTGCTCATCGAGCATTGTGATGACATGGTCATGGAGCCTTGTGATTACAGGGGCCATGGAGCATTGTGATGACAAGGGGCATGGAGTATTGTGATGAAAGGCGTACTGGAGCATTTTGAGGAAAGGTGCCATGGATCATTGTGATTACAGCGATCATGGAGCACTGTAATGACTTGGGTTATGGATCATTGTGATAACAGGGGTCATGGAGCATTGCGATCACAGGGACCATGTAGTATTGTGATGACAGTTGTCATGGGGCATTGTGATGTCAGGGGCACAGAGCATTGTGATGAATGGGGTCATGGATGATTGTGATGACAGGGGTCATGGAGCATTGTGATGATAGCACGATGGAGAAATGTGATGACAATGGTCATGGAACATTGTGATGAATGGGGTCCTGGAGCATTGGGGTGATAGGGATCATGGGACATTGTGATGACAAGCGCCATGGAGTATACTGACGACAAGGGCCCTTGAGCATTCTGATGACACAGGCATGGAGCATTGTGATGACAAGAGTCTGGAACATTGCCATGACAAGGGCATGGAGCATTGTGATGACAGGTGTCATGGAGCATTGTGATGAAAAGAGTCAGCGAGGATTCTGATAAAGTTGTCATTGAGCATTGTGATGGAGAGGGCCATGGAGCATTGTGATGAGAAGTGTCATGGAGCATTGTGATGAAAAGGGTCATGGAGCACTGTGATGACAAAGGCCATGGAGCATTCTGATGACTTGTGTCAAGGAGCATTGTTATGAAATTTGTCATGGATCATTGCGATGACAGGGATCATGGAGCACTGTGATTTAGGGGCCATGGAGAATTGTGATGACAAGGGCATGGAGCATTGTGATCACAATGGTCATGGTGCAAAGTGATGAACGTGGTCATGGAGCATTGTGATGACAAAGGCGTTGAGCTCTGTGATGAAAAGGGCCATGATCACAAAAGGTCAAAGTTACTCAACAGAGCCCAGTGGATTCAGGCACTGCCCTCCGAGAACCCACCACCAGATCTCTCTCCATCAGTAACCTTCCTGAGAGAAGTTCGGCTGACAGCCCCAGGGAGGGCCTGAGGGCCAGGCAAGGCCGGCTGGCTCCCAGCCCAGAAGCTGGCCCCGAGTCCAAGGGCAGTGAGAACTGTAGGGTCCAGTAGAAGGGCCCTTGTGTGTCAGCACCCCTGGAAGGTGGCTGTAGTTGAATAGAAGGCAGTGCGTCTGTGGGGTTTTTCTTTATTCAGGGAGCACATTATCAGAGGGAAGAAAACAATTCCTTATAAATCTAAATATGTTGGACTCTTTAGATCTCCCCCTGTATAACAGTTAGAAAAGTTTGGAAGCACTGATTACCTCTTCATTGATATTCCTCTTCTGTAATGTATAATAGTCCTGTATAAAGCTTTTTGGTAATGTTAACACAAATGGCAAGCACTGTATAACAACTCCTGTTTCTATGCGGATTTTTACACTGAAAAAATGCAAAACATTTTTTACTTGCAACAAACAGCTCCCAGGAAAATGTAAACTTGCTTTATGGTATTTCCTTTCTATAGTGTTAAGCATGAAATAATTTTAGATCAAGAATTTCTTTGAGTTGAGTAAAACAAAAGAAAACAATGTTATATGTTTTCAAGGAAAACATGCACACAAATACATATGTGGGTGTGTCCCTTCTCTTTCAATGTGTTTTCTAAATCTTGGCTTATATAACCTGTACATATTTGTGTGTGGGGTAGTGGGAGTTGTGTGTTGATTTCCAATTACCCTGGCTGCAGACTCCTCAGAAGTGTAGCTTATCGAATTTTCTGTCATTGTGCTGTTTCTGTTGAAGAACAATTTGTTGCAGTATTTTGGTATGCATTCTGATAAATGGTGATCTTCTATTCAAATACGGCATTTTTTTCTATTAAAAAAAAAAAAAAAAAGAAAAGGGCCATGGAGCATTGTGATGAAACTGGTACTAGAGCATTGTGATGAGAGGGGTCATGGATCATTGTGATTACAGGGTTCATATAGCATTCTGATGACAAGGGCCATGGAGAATTGTGACGACCGGGGTAATGGAGAATGGTGATGAAAGGGGACATGGAGCACTCTGATTACAGGGGCCATGGAGCATGTTGATGACAAATGCCATGGAGCATTCTGATGACAGGTGTCAAGGAGCAATGTGATGAAATGGGTCATGGACCATTGCGATGACCTGGGTCATGGACCATTGGGATGACATAGGTCATGGGGGTTTGTGATGACAGGCAGCATGGAGAATTGTGATGAAAGTGTTCAAGGAGCATTGTGATGACAGAGCTCATTGAGCATTGTGAGGACACGGTCATGGGGCCTTGTGATTACATGGGCCATAGAGCATTGTGATGACAAGTGGCACAGAGTATTGTGATGAAAGGCGTACTGAAGCATTATGAGGAAAGGTGTCATGGATCAGAGTGATTACAGTGATCATGGAGCATTGTGATGACCAGGGTCACGGAGCATTTTGTTTACAGGGGTCATGGAGCATTGTGATCACAAGGATAATGTACTATTGTGATGAGAAGTCTCATGGAGCATTTTGATGTCAGGGGCAAGGAGCACTGTGATGAAAGATGTCATGGAGCACTGTGTTTACTGGGGCTATGGAGCATTGTGAAGACAAAAACCATGGAGCATTGTGAAAACAGGTGTCATGGAGCATTGTGATGAAATGGGTCATGAAGCATTGGGATGACAAGGGCATGGAGCATTGTGATGAATGTACTACAGGAGCATTGTGATGTAAGCTGTCATGGATCATTGTGATGACAGGGATCATGAAGCATTGTGATGAGAGGGGCATTGGGCATTGTGATGAATGTCCTCATGGATCATTGTGATTACCGGGATCATGGAGCATTGTGCTGATAGGGGACAAGGACCATTGTGATGAAAGCGGTCATGGAGCATTGTGATGAAAAGCACTTTGGAGCATTGTGATGACACGGGCCATGTAGCATTGTGATGAAAGAATCATGGAGCATTGTGATTACAGGGGCCATGGAGCATAGTGATGACAAAGGCCATGGAGCATTTTGACGAAATGGGTCATGGTGAATTATGATAACATAAGCCATGGAGCATTGTGATGACAAGGGTCATGGAGTATTGTGATGAAAGGAGTTATGGGGAATTGTAATAACAAGGGCCATGAAGCATTGTGATGAAAGGGGTCAGCGAGCATTGTGATGAAAGTGGTCATTGAGCATTGTGATAATAGGCATCATGGAGCATTGTGATGAAAAGGGTCATGGATCATTGCGATGAAAGGGTTCACGTAGCATTGTGATGATAGTGGCCTAGAGCATTGTGATGACAGTGGTCATGGAGTATTCTGAGGAAAGGGGTCATGGAGCACTGAGATAAAATGGGTCATGGGTCAATGTGGTGACAAAGGCCATGGAGCATTGTGATTAAAGGCATCATATGGCATTGTGATAACAATGGCCTGTAGCATAATGATGACATGAGTCCTGGAGCATTGTGATGACATTTTCATGGAGCATTGTGAGGACATGGGCATGGAGAATTGTGATGAGAAGAGTTCTGGAGCATTGTGATGACAAGGGGATGGTGCATTGTGATGACAAGTGGCAGGGAGCATTGTGATGAAAGGGGTAATGGAGCATTGTGAAGAAAGGTGTTATGGATCATTGTGATGATAGGGCTCATGGAGCATTGTGATGACGTGGGTCACGGGGATTTGTGATAACAGTGGGCATGGAGAATTGTTATGAACGGGTTGAAGGAGCACTGTGATTACAAGCGACATGGAGCATTGTGATGACAAAGCCATGGAGCCTTGTGTTGAAAGTGGTCATGAAGCATTGTGATGAAAAGTGCCATGGATCATTGTGATGACAAGAGTCCTGGAGCATTGTAATGACATTGTCATGGAGAATTGGGATAACAGAGGCATGGAGAATTGTGATGAGAAGAGTTCAGGAGCAGTATGATGACAAGGGCATGGAGCATTGTGATTACAGGGGCCATAGAGAATTGTGATGAAACGGGTCATGGAGCATTGTGATTAAAGGGATCATGAGGCATTGTGATGACAAGCGGCATGGAGCCTTGTGATGAAGAGGGTACTGGAGCATTGTAAGGAAAAGGGCCATTGAGCATTGCGATGGGAAGGGCATGGAGCATTGTGATGAAAGGGGTAATGGAGAACTGTGATGACAAGGGAATGGAGCATTGTGATGACATGAATTCTGGAGCATTTTGATGACAAGGTCATGGAGAAATGTGATTACAAGGACTATGGAGCATTGTGATGACAATGGCCATGGAGCATTGTAAATACAACGGACATGGAGCCTTGTGATGACAAGGATCATGAATCATTGTAAAAACAGGTATCACTGGGCATTGTGATGACAGGGGCATGGAGCATTTTTATGTAAGTTGCCATGGAGAATTGTGATGAAAGGGATCATGTGGATTTGTAATGATAAGGGCCATGGAGCATTGTGAGGACAAGTGTCATGGAGCATTGTGATGACAGGTGTCATGGAGCATCGTGATGACAAATGCCATGGAGAATTGTGATGAGAGGTGGCATTGGACATTGTGATGAAAGGGGTCATGGAGTACTGTGATTACAGGGGCCATGGAGCATTGTGATAACAAGTGACATAGAGAATAGTGATGACAGGCGTCATAGAGCATTGTGATGACAAGTGCCATTTAGCATTTTGATGACAGGGTTCATCAGGCATTGTGTTGACAGGGGTCAAGGAGCATTGTGATGACAAAGGCCATAGAGCATTGTGATGACAGGGGTCATGGAGCACTGTGATGACATGGGCCATGGAGAATTGTGAAGACAAGATTCATGGAGCAATGTGATGACACGGGCATGAAGCATGGTGATGACCACAGACCTGGAGCATTGTGATGACAAGGGCATGGAGCATTGTGATTACAGGAGACATGGAGCATTGTGATGACATTGGCAGGGATCATTGTGATTACAGGGATCATGGAGCATTGTGATGACAAGTGTCATGCAATATTGTGCTGACACAGATCATGGAGCATTTTGATGAGAGTGTCCTTGGAGCACAGTGATAAGAGACGTCATGGGGCATTAGGGTGAAAGTGGTCAAGGAGCATTGTGATGAAAGTGTTCATGGAGCAACGCGATTATCGGGACAAGGGAGCATTGTGAATACAAAGGCCATGGAGCATTGAGATAACAGACTTCATGGAGCATTGTGATGAAAGTGGTCATGGATCACTGTGATGACAAGTGTCCTGGAACCTAGTGATGACACGGTTTATACAGCATTGAGATGTCAAGGGCCACCGTGAATTGTGATGACACATGTCAAGGGGCATTGTGATGACATTGGTCATCTTGCATTGTGATGACAGTGGTCATGTAGAATATTGATTAAATGTATCATGGAGCACTGTGATAACAAAGGCCAAGGAAGATTTTGATGACAAGTGTCATTGAGCAATGTGCTGACATGGGAAAGGAGTATTATGATGACAAGTGTTCTGGAGCATTGGGATGACAAGGGCATGGAGCATTGTGATTACAGGGGCCATGGAGCATTGTGATGAGAGTGGTCACAGAGAATTGGGATGAAAGGTATCAGGCAGCATTGTGATGACAAAGGTCATGGATCATTTTGATGACAAGTGTCATGGGGCATTTTGATGACACTGGCATGGAGCATTATGATGACAAGAGTTTTGGAGCATTTTGATGACAAGGGCATGGAGCATTGTGATGACAGGGCCCATGGAGCATTGTGATGAAAAGGGCAGGGAATTTTGTGATGACCGGGTTCATGGAGCATTGTGATGAAAGAGGCCATGGAGCATTGAGATGACAGGCGTCATGTGGCATGGTGATGACAGTGGTCATGGAGCATTGTGATGAAAGAGATCATGGAGCAGTATGATAAAAGGGGCCATGGAGCATTGTGATGACAGCTGTATTGGAGCATTGTGATGAAAGTAGTCATGGATCATTGTGAAGACATGTGTCCTGGAACACTGTGATGACACGGTTCATCGAGTATTGTGATGACAAGGGTCATAGTGAATTGTGATGACAGGTGTCATGGGGCATTGTGATGACATTGATCATCTAGGAACTGTGATGAAAGGTATCATGGAGCACTGTGATGACTGGGGGCATGAAGCATTGTTATGAAAATTGTCCTGGATTATTGTGATGACAGCAGTCATGGAGAATTGTGATGACAGGGATTATGCAGCATTGTGTTGACAAGGGTATGGACTATTGTGATGACAATGGTCATGGAGAAATGTGATGAAAGATTTCATGGAACATCTTGATGAAAAGTGCCTGGGAACATTGTGACGATAAAGGCCATGGAGCATTGTGATGACAAGTGTCATGGAACATGGTAATGAAAGGTTTTATTGTGCACTGTGATGACAAGGGGGATGGAGTATTTTGATGAAACTGGTCCTGGAGCATTGTGATAACAAAAGCCATGGAGCATTGTGATGACAGGCATCATGTAGCATTGTGAAGAAAGGGGCAAGGGGAATTGTAATGACAATAGAGAAATGTGATGAAAATGGTCAGTGAGCATAGTGATTAAAGTGGTCATTGAGAATTGTGATGAAAAGAGACATAGAGCATTGTGATGACAAAGGTCATGGAGAACTGTGATGACAAGGATCATGTAGCATTGTGATGCCACGGTCCTGGAACATTGTGATGACAAGAATTCTGGAGCATTGTGATGACAAGGGCCATGGAGCATTGTGATGCCACGGTCATGGAACATTGTGATGACAAGAATTCTGGAGCACTGTGAGGAAAAAGGCATGGAACATTGTGATAATAGGGGACAAGGAGCATTGTGATGACATGGGTAGGGAACACTGTGATGACAGGTGTTATGGAGCAATGTGATGACAAGTGTCATGGAGCATTGTGATGAGAGGGGCCTTGGAGAATTGTGATGACAGGCATCATGGGGCATTGAGATGGAAGTGGTCATGGAGCATTATGATGAAAGGTGTTATAGAGCACTGTGATTACAGGGGCCATGGAGCATTGTGAATACAAAGGGCATGGAGCATTGAGATGACAGTGGTCATGGAGCATTGTGATGACAAGTGTCCTGGAACCTTGTGATGATAGGTTCATGGAGCATTGTGATGACAAGGACCATGCAAATTGTGATGACATCAGTCATGGGGCATTGTGATGACAGTGGTCATCTAGAATTGTGATGAAAGGTATCAGGGAGCACT
The DNA here is from genome assembly GCF_965194825.1 of Balaenoptera physalus. Classification (NCBI taxonomy): domain Eukaryota; kingdom Metazoa; phylum Chordata; class Mammalia; order Artiodactyla; family Balaenopteridae; genus Balaenoptera; species Balaenoptera physalus. The sequence goes on along the minus strand of NW_028126104.1, from coordinate 207,197 downwards.
GTGATTACAGGGACCATGGAACATTGTGATGACAAAGGCCATGGAGCATTGTGATGACAAGTGTCAAGGGGCATTTTGATGACATTGGCATGGAGCATTATGATGACAAGAGTTCTGGAGCATTTTGATGACAAGGGCATGGAGCATTGTGATGACAGCGACCATGGAACATTGTGATGACAAAGGCCATGGAGCATTGTGATGACATATGTCATGGGGCATTTTGATGACATTGGCATGGAGCATTATGATGACAAGAGTTCTGGAGCATTTTGATGACAAGGGCATGGAGCATTGTGATGACAGGGCCCATGGAGCATTGTGATGAAAAGGGCAGGGAACATTGTGATGACTGGGTTCATGGAGCATTTTGATGAAAGGGGCCATGGAGCATTGAGATGACAGGCGTCATGAGGCATGGTGATGACAGTGGTCATGGAGCATTGTGATGAAAGAGATCATGGAGCAATATGATAACAGGGGCCATGGAGCATTGTGATGACAGGTGTATTGGAGCATTGTGATGAAAGTAGTCATGGATCATTGTGATGACATGTGTCCTGGAACACTGTGATGACACGGTTCATCAAGTATTGTGATGACAAGGGTCATAGCGAATTGTGATGACAGGTGTCATGGGGCAATGTGATGACCTTGATCATCTAGGAATTGTGATGAAAGGTATCATGGAGCACTGTGATGACTGGGGGCATGAAGCATTGTTATGAAACTTGTCCTGGATTATTGTGATGACAGCAGTCATGGAGAATTGTGATGACAGGGATTATGCAGCATTGTGTTGACAAGGGTATGGACTATTGTGATGACAATGGTCATGGAGCCATGTGATGAAAGTTTTCATGGAACGTCGTGATGAAAAGTGCCTGGCAGCATTGTGACGATAAAGGCCATGGAGCATTGTGATGACAAGTGTCATGGAACATTGTAATGAAAGGTTTCATTTTGCACTGTGATGACAAGGAGGATGGAGTATTGTGATGAAACTGGTCCTGGAGCATTGTGATAACAAAAGCCATGGAGCATTTTTATGACAGGCATCATGGAGCATTGTGAAGAAAGGGGCCGTGGGGAATTGTAATGACAATAGAGAAATGTCATGAAAATGGTCAGCGAGCATAGTGATTAAAGTGGTCATTGAGAATTGTCATGAAAAGCGACCTAGAGCATTGTGATGACAAAGGTCATGGAGAACTGTGAAGACCAGGGTCATGTAGCATTGTGATGACGCGGTCATGGAACATTGTGATGACAAGAATTCTGGAGCATTGTGATGACAAGGGCCATGGAGCATTGTGATGCCACGGTCATGGAACATTGTGATGACAAGAATCGTGGAGCATTGTGAGGAAAAAGGCATGGAGCATTGTGATTATAGGGGACATGGAGCATTGTGATGATATGGGCCGGGAACACTGTGATGACAGCTGTTATGGAGCAATGTGATGACAAGTGTCATGGAGCATTGTGATGAAAGGGGCTTTGGAGAATTGTGATGAGAGGCGTCATGAGGCATTGAGATGGCAGTGGTCATGGAGCATTATGATGAAAGGTGTTATGGAGCACTGTGATTACAGGGGCCATGGAGCATTTTGAATACAAAGGCCTTGGAGCATTGAGATGACTGTGGTCATGGAGCATTGTGATGAAAATGGAAATGGATCCTTGTGATGACAAGTGTCCTGGGACCCTCTGATGACATGGTTCATGGAGCATTGTGATGACAATGGTCATGGCGATTTGTGATGACAATGTCATGGGGCATTGTGATGGCAGTGGTCATCTAGAAATGTGATTAAAGTTATTATGGAGCACAGTAATGAGAGGGGCCATGGAGCATTGTGATGAGAAGTGTCATGGAGAATAGTGATGACAGGCGTCATAGAGCATTGTGATGACAAGTGCCATTTAGCATTTTGATGACAGGGGTCATCAGGCGTTGTGTTGACAGGGGTCATGGAGCACTGTGATGACATGGGCCATGGAGCGTTGTGAAGATAAGATTCATGGAGCATTGTGATGACACGGGCATGAAGCATGGTGATGACAACAGACCTGAGGCATTGTGATGACAAGTGTCATGGAGCATGGTGATGAAACGGACATGGAGCATTATAATGACAAGAGTTCTGGAGCCTTGTGATGACAAGGGCATGGAGCTTTGTGATGACAGGTGTCATGGAGCATTGAGATGAAGCGGGTCATGGACCATTACGATGACAGGGGTCATGGAGAATTGTGATGACAGTGGCCATGGGGAATTTGGATGAAAGGCGTACTGGAGCATTGTGAGGAAATGTTTCATGGAGCATTGTGATGACAAGGGCCATGGAGCATTGTGATGACAGGGGTCATGGGGCATTGTGAATACAAGGGACATGGAGCCTTGTGAGGACAAGGGACTTGGATCATTGTAAAAACAGGTATCATTGGGCATTGTGATGACAGGGGCATGGAGCATTTTCATGTAAGTTGCCATGGAGAATTGTCATGAAAGGGATGATGTGGATTTGTAATGACAAGGGCCATGGAGCATTGTGATGAAACAAATCTTGGAGTATTTTGATGAAAGTTGTCATGGAGCATTGCGATGAAAAGCACCAAGGAACATTGTGATGACAAGGGCCATTGAACGCTGTGATGACAAGTGTCATGGAGCATTGTGATGACAGGTGTCATGGTGCATCGTGATGACAAATGCCATGGAGAATTGTGATGAGAGGTAGCATTGGGCATTGTAATGAAAGGGGTCATGGAGTACTGGGATTACAGGGGCCATGGAGCATTGTGATAACAGGTAACATGGAGAAGAGTGATGAGAGGTGACATAGAGCATTGTGATGACAAGTGCCATTTAGCATTTTGATGACAGGGGTCAACAGGCATTGTGTTGACAGGGGTCACGGAGCATTGTGATGACAAAGGCCCTAGAGCATTGTGAAGACAAGATTCATGGAGCATTGTGATGACACGGGGCATGAAGCAAGGTGATGACAACATACCTGGAGCATTGTGATGACCTGGGAATGGAGCATTGTGATTACAGGAGACATGGAACATTGTGATGACATTGGCCGGGATCATTTTGATTACAGGGATCATAGAGCATTGTGATGACAAGTGTCATGAAATATTGTGCTGACACAGATCATGGAGCAACGCGATTATCGGGACAATGGAGCATTGTGACTACAAAGGCCATGGAACTTTGAGATAAGAGAGTTCATGGAGCATTGTGATGACAAGGGTCCTGGAACCTAGTGATGACACGGTTCATACAGCATTGAGATGACAAGGGCCAAGGCGAATTGTGATGACACGTGTCATGGGGCATTGTGATGAGATTGGTCATCTTGCATTGTGATGACAGTGGTCATGTAGAATTTTGATTAAAGGTATCATGGAGCACTGTGATGACAAAGGCCAAGGAGCATTTTGATGACAAGTGTCATTGAGCAATGGGATGACACGGGAATGGAGCATTATGAAGCCAAGGGTTCTGGAGCATTGTGATTACGAGGGCATGGAGCATTGTGATTACAGGGGCCATGGAGCATTGTGATGACAACGGCATGGAGCATTGTGATGAGACGGGTCATTGAGCATTATGATTACAAAGACCATGAGGCTTTGTGATGACACGTGCCTTGGAGCATTGTGATGACAATGGTCATCAAGCATTGTGATGACAGGGGTCATAGAGCATTGTGATGAGAAAGACCATGGAGCATGGTGATGACAGAGGCCATGGAGCATTGTAATGACAAGGCCATGTACCATTGTGATTACAAGGGTCATGGAGCATTGTGATTACAAGCGTCAAGGAGCATTGTGATGACAAGGGCAGGGAACCTTGTGGTGACCGGGGTCATGGAGCATTTTGATGACAATTTTCATGGAATGTTGTGATGAAAGTGGTCATGGACCATTGTGTTGAAAGGGAACATGCAGCAGTGTGATTATAGGGTCCATGGTGCATTGTGAATACATAGGCCATGGAAAAATGTGATGACAGGAGTCATGCAGCATTCTGATGACAGGCTCATGGAGCATTGTGATTACAGCGGTTATGGGGCACTGTGATGACAGGGGCCATGGAGCATTGTGATGAAAACTGTCCAGGAGCATTGTGATGACAGCGGTCACAGAGAATTGGGATGAAAGGTATCATGCAGCATTGTGATGACAACGGTCATGGATCATTTTGATGACAGGGGTCATGGAACATTCTGATAACAAGGTTCATAAAGCATTTTGATGACAGGGGTCATGGAGCATTGTGTTGACACGGGCATGGAGCATTGTAATGATAGGACATCTCGAGCATTGTGATGAAAAGGGGATGGAGCATTTTGATGAAAGGGTCCAAGGAGCATTGTGCTGACAATGGCATGGAGCATTATGATGAAAAGGGTACTGGAGCACTGTGAGGAAAGGAATCATGGATCATTGTGATGACAGGGGTCATGGAGCTTTGTGATGACAAGGGTCATGGAGCATTGTAATGACACGGTCAAGGATCATTGCGATAACAAGAATTCTGGAGCATTGTGATGAAAGGGCATGGAGCATTGTGATTAAAGGTGACAAGGAGCATTGTGATGATATGGGCAGAGAACTTTGTGATGACAGGGGTCATGGAGCATTGTGATGAAAAGTGTCATGGAACATTGTGCTGACAGGGATCATGGAGCTTTCTGGTAAGAGAGGCCTTGGAGATTTGTGATGGCAGGCGTCATGGGACATTGTGATGACAGCGGTCTTGGAGCATTGTGATGAAATGTGTCAAGGAGCACTGTGATTACAGGGGCCATGGAGCATTGTGAATACAAAGGCTATGGAGCATTGAGATGACAGGTTTCATGGAGCATTGTGATGAAAGTGATCATGGATCATTGTGATGACAAGTGTCCTGGAACCTTGTGATGATAGGTTCATGGAGCATTGTGATGACAAGGACCATGCAAATTGTGATGACATCAGTCATGGGGCATTGTGATGACAGTGGTCATCTAGAATTGTGATGAAAGGTATCAGGGAGCACTGTGATTACAGGGACCATGGAACATTGTGATGACAAAGGCCATGGAGCATTGTGATGACAAGTGTCAAGGGGCATTTTGATGACATTGGCATGGAGCATTATGATGACAAGAGTTCTGGAGAATTTTGATGACAAGGGCATGGAGCATTGTGATGACAGCGACCATGGAACATTGTGATGACAAAGGCCATGGAGCATTGTGATGACATATGTCATGGGGCATTTTGATGACATTGGCATTGAGCATTATGATGACAAGAGTTCTGGAGCATTTTGATGACAAGGGCATGGAGCATTGTGATGACAGGGCCCATGGAGCATTGTGATGAAAAGGGCAGGGAACATTGTGATGTCTGGGTTCATGGAGCATTTTGATGAAAGGGGCCATGGAGCATTGAGATGACAGGCGTCATGAGGCATGGTGATGACAGTGGTCATGGAGCATTGTGATGAAAGAGATCATGGAGCAATATGATAACAGGGGCCATAGAGCATTGTGATGACAGGTGTATTGGAGCATTGTGATGAAAGTAGTCATGGATCATTGTGATGACATGTGTCCTGGAACACTGTGATGACACAGTTCATCGAGTATTGTGATGACAAGCGTCATAGCGAATTGTGAGGACAGGTGTCATGGGGCAATGTGATGACCTTGATCATCTAGGAATTGTGATGAAAGGTATCATGGAGCACTGTGATGACTGGGGGCATGAAGCATTGTTATGAAACTTGTCCTGGATTATTGTGATGACAGCAGTCATGGAGAATTGTGATGACAGGGATTATGCAGCATTGTGTTGACAAGGGTATGGACTATTGTGATGACAATGGTCATGGAGCCATGTGATGAAAGTTTTCATGGAACGTCGTGATGAAAAGTGCCTGGCAGCATTGTGACGATAAAGGCCATGGAGCATTGTGATGACAAGTGTCATGGAACATTGTAATGAAAGGTTTCATTGTGCACTGTGATGACAAGGGGGATGGAGTATTGTGATGAAACTGGTCCTGGAGCATTGTGATAACAAAAGCCATGGAGCATTTTTATGACAGGCATCATGGAGCATTGTGAAGAAAGGGGCCGTGGGGAATTGTAATGACAATAGAGAAATGTCATGAAAATGGTCAGCGAGCATAGTGATTAAAGTGGTCATTGAGAATTGTCATGAAAAGCGACATAGAGCATTGTGATGACAAACGTCATGGAGAACTGTGAAGACCAGGGTCATGTAGCATTGTGATGACGCGGTCATGGAACATTGTGATGACAAGAATTGTGGAGAATTGTGAGGAAAAAGGCATGGAGCATTGTGATTATAGGGGACATGGTGCATTTTGATGATATGGGCTGGGAACACTGTGATGACAGGTGTTATGGAGCAATGTGATGACAAGTGTCATGGAGCATTGTGATGAAAGGGGCCTTGGAGAATTGTGAGGAGAGGCGTCATGAGGCATTGAGATGGCAGTGGTCATGGAGCATTATGATGAAAGGTGTTATGGAGCACTGTGATTACAGGGGCCATGGAGCATTTTGAATACAAAGGCCTTGGAGCATTGAGATGACAGTGGTCATGGAGCATTGTGATGAAAATGGTAATGGATCATTGTGATGACAAGTGTCCTGGGACCCTCTGATGACATGGTTCATGGAGCATTGTGATGACAATGGTCATGGCGAATTGTGATGACAATGTCATGGGGCATTGTGATGGCAGTGGTCATCTAGAAATGTGATTAAAGTTATTATGGAGCACAGTAATGAGAGGGGCCATGGAGCATTGTGATGACATGTGTCATGGAGCATGGTGATGAAACGGACATGGAGCATTATAATGACAAGAGTTCTGGAGCCTTGTGATGACAAGGGCATGGAGCTTTGTGATGACAGGTGTCATGGAGCATTGAGATGAAGCGGGTCATGGACCATTACGATGACAGGGGTCATGGAGAATTGTGATGACAGTGGCCATGGGGAATTTGGATGAAAGGCGTACTGGAGCATTGTGAGGAAATGTTTCATGGAGCATTGTGATGACAAGGGCCATGGAGCATTGTGATGACAGGGGTCATGGGGCATTGTGAATACAAGGGACATGGAGCCTTGTGATGACAAGGGACTTGGATCATTGTAAAAACAGGTATCATTGGACATTGTGATGACAGGGGCATGGAGCCTTTTTATGTAAGTTGCCATGGAGAATTGTCATGAAAGGGATCATGTGGATTTGTAATGACAAGGGCCATGGAGCATTGTGATGAAACAAATCTTGGAGTATTTTGATGAAAGTTGTCATGGAGCATTGCGATGAAAAGCACCAAGGAACATTGTGATGACAAGGGCCATCGAGCGCTGTGATGACAAGTGTCATGGAGCATTGTGATGACAGGTGTCATGGTGCATCGTGATGACAAATGCCATGGAGAATTGTGATGAGAGGTAGCATTGGGCATTGTAATGAAAGGGGTCATGGAGTACTGGGATTACAGGGGCCATGGAGCATTGTGATAACAAGTGACATGGAGAAGAGTGATGACAGGTGACATAGAGCATTGTGATGACAAGTGCCATTTAGCATTTTGATGACAGGGGTCATCAGGCATTGTGTTGACAGGGGTCACGGAGCATTGTGATGACAAAGGCCATAGAGCATTGTGAAGACAAGATTCATGGAGCATTGTGATGACACGGGGCATGAAGCATGGTGATGACAACATACCTGGAGCATTGTGATGACCTGGGCATGGAGCATTGTGATTACAGGAGACATGGAACATTGTGATGACATTGGCAGGGATCATTTTGATTACAGGGATCATGGAGCATTGTGATGACAAGTGTCATGAAATATTGTGCTGACACAGATCATGGAGCAACGCGATTATCGGGACAATGGAGCATTGTGACTACAAAGGCCATGGAACTTTGAGATAAGAGAGTTCATGGAGCATTGTGATGACAAGGGTCCTGGAACCTAGTGATGACACGGTTCATACAGCATTGAGATGACAAGGGCCAAGGCGAATTGTGATGACACGTGTCATGGGGCATTGTGATGAGATTGGTCATCTTGCATTGTGATGACAGTGGTCATGTAGAATTTTGATTAAAGGTATCATGGAGCACTGTGATGACAAAGGCCAAGGAGCATTTTGATGACAAGTGTCATTGAGCAATGGGATGATACGGGAATGGAGCATTATGAAGCCAAGGGTTCTGGAGCATTGTGATTACGAGGGCATGGAGCATTGTGATTACAGGGGCCATGGAGCATTGTGATGACAACGGCATGGAGCATTGTGATGAGACGGGTCATTGAGCATTATGATTACAAAGACCATGAGGCTTTGTGATGACACGTGCCTTGGAGCATTGTGATGACAATGGTCATCAAGCATTGTGATGACAGGGGTCATAGAGCATTGTGATGAGAAAGACCATGGAGCATGGTGATGACAGAGGCCATGGAGCATTGTAATGACAAGGCCATGTACCATTGTGATTACAAGGGTCATGGAGCATTGTGATTACAAGCGTCAAGGAGCATTGTGATGACAAGGGCAGGGAACCTTGTGGTGACCGGGGTCATGGAGCATTTTGATGACAATTTTCATGGAATGTTGTGATGAAAGTGGTCATGGACCATTGTGTTGAAAGGGAACATGCAGCAGTGTGATTATAGGGTCCATGGTGCATTGTGAATACATAGGCCATGGAAAAATGTGATGACAGGAGTCATGCAGCATTCTGATGACAGGCTCATGGAGCATTGTGATTACAGCGGTTATGGGGCACTGTGATGACAGGGGCCATGGAGCATTGTGATGAAAACTGTCCAGGAGCATTGTGATGACAGCGGTCACAGAGAATTGGGATGAAAGGTATCATGCAGCATTGTGATGACAACGGTCATGGATCATTTTGATGACAGGGGTCATGGAACATTCTGATAACAAGGTTCATAAAGCATTTTGATGACAGGGGTCATGGAGCATTGTGTTGACACGGGCATGGAGCATTGTAATGATAGGACATCTCGAGCATTGTGATGAAAAGGGGATGGAGCATTTTGATGAAAGGGTCCAAGGAGCATTGTGCTGACAATGGCATGGAGCATTATGATGAAAAGGGTACTGGAGCACTGTGAGGAAAGGAATCATGGATCATTGTGATGACAGGGGTCATGGAGCTTTGTGATGACAAGGGTCATGGAGCATTGTAATGACACGGTCAAGGATCATTGCGATAACAAGAATTCTGGAGCATTGTGATGAAAGGGCATGGAGCATTGTGATTAAAGGTGACAAGGAGCATTGTGATGATATGGGCAGAGAACTTTGTGATGACAGGGGTCATGGAGCATTGTGATGAAAAGTGTCATGGAACATTGTGCTGACAGGGATCATGGAGCTTTCTGGTAAGAGAGGCCTTGGAGATTTGTGATGGCAGGCGTCATGGGACATTGTGATGACAGCGGTCTTGGAGCATTGTGATGAAATGTGTCAAGGAGCACTGTGATTACAGGGGCCATGGAGCATTGTGAATACAAAGGCTATGGAGCATTGAGATGACAGGTTTCATGGAGCATTGTGATGAAAGTGATCATGGATCATTGTGATGACAAGTGTCCTGGAACCTTGTGATGATAGGTTCATGGAGCATTGTGATGACAAGGACCATGCAAATTGTGATGACATCAGTCATGGGGCATTGTGATGACAGTGGTCATCTAGAATTGTGATGAAAGGTATCAGGGAGCACTGTGATTACAGGGACCATGGAACATTGTGATGACAAAGGCCATGGAGCATTGTGATGACAAGTGTCAAGGGGCATTTTGATGACATTGGCATGGAGCATTATGATGACAAGAGTTCTGGAGAATTTTGATGACAAGGGCATGGAGCATTGTGATGACAGCGACCATGGAACATTGTGATGACAAAGGCCATGGAGCATTGTGATGACATATGTCATGGGGCATTTTGATGACATTGGCATTGAGCATTATGATGACAAGAGTTCTGGAGCATTTTGATGACAAGGGCATGGAGCATTGTGATGACAGGGCCCATGGAGCATTGTGATGAAAAGGGCAGGGAACATTGTGATGTCTGGGTTCATGGAGCATTTTGATGAAAGGGGCCATGGAGCATTGAGATGACAGGCGTCATGAGGCATGGTGATGACAGTGGTCATGGAGCATTGTGATGAAAGAGATCATGGAGCAATATGATAACAGGGGCCATAGAGCATTGTGATGACAGGTGTATTGGAGCATTGTGATGAAAGTAGTCATGGATCATTGTGATGACATGTGTCCTGGAACACTGTGATGACACAGTTCATCGAGTATTGTGATGACAAGCGTCATAGCGAATTGTGAGGACAGGTGTCATGGGGCAATGTGATGACCTTGATCATCTAGGAATTGTGATGAAAGGTATCATGGAGCACTGTGATGACTGGGGGCATGAAGCATTGTTATGAAACTTGTCCTGGATTATTGTGATGACAGCAGTCATGGAGAATTGTGATGACAGGGATTATGCAGCATTGTGTTGACAAGGGTATGGACTATTGTGATGACAATGGTCATGGAGCCATGTGATGAAAGTTTTCATGGAACGTCGTGATGAAAAGTGCCTGGCAGCATTGTGACGATAAAGGCCATGGAGCATTGTGATGACAAGTGTCATGGAACATTGTAATGAAAGGTTTCATTGTGCACTGTGATGACAAGGGGGATGGAGTATTGTGATGAAACTGGTCCTGGAGCATTGTGATAACAAAAGCCATGGAGCATTTTTATGACAGGCATCATGGAGCATTGTGAAGAAAGGGGCCGTGGGGAATTGTAATGACAATAGAGAAATGTCATGAAAATGGTCAGCGAGCATAGTGATTAAAGTGGTCATTGAGAATTGTCATGAAAAGCGACATAGAGCATTGTGATGACAAACGTCATGGAGAACTGTGAAGACCAGGGTCATGTAGCATTGTGATGACGCGGTCATGGAACATTGTGATGACAAGAATTGTGGAGAATTGTGAGGAAAAAGGCATGGAGCATTGTGATTATAGGGGACATGGTGCATTTTGATGATATGGGCTGGGAACACTGTGATGACAGGTGTTATGGAGCAATGTGATGACAAGTGTCATGGAGCATTGTGATGAAAGGGGCCTTGGAGAATTGTGAGGAGAGGCGTCATGAGGCATTGAGATGGCAGTGGTCATGGAGCATTATGATGAAAGGTGTTATGGAGCACTGTGATTACAGGGGCCATGGAGCATTTTGAATACAAAGGCCTTGGAGCATTGAGATGACAGTGGTCATGGAGCATTGTGATGAAAATGGTAATGGATCATTGTGATGACAAGTGTCCTGGGACCCTCTGATGACATGGTTCATGGAGCATTGTGATGACAATGGTCATGGCGAATTGTGATGACAATGTCATGGGGCATTGTGATGGCAGTGGTCATCTAGAAATGTGATTAAAGTTATTATGGAGCACAGTAATGAGAGGGGCCATGGAGCATTGTGATGACATGTGTCATGGAGCATGGTGATGAAACGGACATGGAGCATTATAATGACAAGAGTTCTGGAGCCTTGTGATGACAAGGGCATGGAGCTTTGTGATGACAGGTGTCATGGAGCATTGAGATGAAGCGGGTCATGGACCATTACGATGACAGGGGTCATGGAGAATTGTGATGACAGTGGCCATGGGGAATTTGGATGAAAGGCGTACTGGAGCATTGTGAGGAAATGTTTCATGGAGCATTGTGATGACAAGGGCCATGGAGCATTGTGATGACAGGGGTCATGGGGCATTGTGAATACAAGGGACATGGAGCCTTGTGATGACAAGGGACTTGGATCATTGTAAAAACAGGTATCATTGGACATTGTGATGACAGGGGCATGGAGCCTTTTTATGTAAGTTGCCATGGAGAATTGTCATGAAAGGGATCATGTGGATTTGTAATGACAAGGGCCATGGAGCATTGTGATGAAACAAATCTTGGAGTATTTTGATGAAAGTTGTCATGGAGCATTGCGATGAAAAGCACCAAGGAACATTGTGATGACAAGGGCCATCGAGCGCTGTGATGACAAGTGTCATGGAGCATTGTGATGACAGGTGTCATGGTGCATCGTGATGACAAATGCCATGGAGAATTGTGATGAGAGGTAGCATTGGGCATTGTAATGAAAGGGGTCATGGAGTACTGGGATTACAGGGGCCATGGAGCATTGTGATAACAAGTGACATGGAGAAGAGTGATGACAGGTGACATAGAGCATTGTGATGACAAGTGCCATTTAGCATTTTGATGACAGGGGTCATCAGGCATTGTGTTGACAGGGGTCACGGAGCATTGTGATGACAAAGGCCATAGAGCATTGTGAAGACAAGATTCATGGAGCATTGTGATGACACGGGGCATGAAGCATGGTGATGACAACATACCTGGAGCATTGTGATGACCTGGGCATGGAGCATTGTGATTACAGGAGACATGGAACATTGTGATGACATTGGCAGGGATCATTTTGATTACAGGGATCATGGAGCATTGTGATGACAAGTGTCATGAAATATTGTGCTGACACAGATCATGGAGCAACGCGATTATCGGGACAATGGAGCATTGTGACTACAAAGGCCATGGAACTTTGAGATAAGAGAGTTCATGGAGCATTGTGATGACAAGGGTCCTGGAACCTAGTGATGACACGGTTCATACAGCATTGAGATGACAAGGGCCAAGGCGAATTGTGATGACACGTGTCATGGGGCATTGTGATGAGATTGGTCATCTTGCATTGTGATGACAGTGGTCATGTAGAATTTTGATTAAAGGTATCATGGAGCACTGTGATGACAAAGGCCAAGGAGCATTTTGATGACAAGTGTCATTGAGCAATGGGATGATACGGGAATGGAGCATTATGAAGCCAAGGGTTCTGGAGCATTGTGATTACGAGGGCATGGAGCATTGTGATTACAGGGGCCATGGAGCATTGTGATGACAACGGCATGGAGCATTGTGATGAGACGGGTCATTGAGCATTATGATTACAAAGACCATGAGGCTTTGTGATGACACGTGCCTTGGAGCATTGTGATGACAATGGTCATCAAGCATTGTGATGACAGGGGTCATAGAGCATTGTGATGAGAAAGACCATGGAGCATGGTGATGACAGAGGCCATGGAGCATTGTAATGACAAGGCCATGTACCATTGTGATTACAAGGGTCATGGAGCATTGTGATTACAAGCGTCAAGGAGCATTGTGATGACAAGGGCAGGGAACCTTGTGGTGACCGGGGTCATGGAGCATTTTGATGACAATTTTCATGGAATGTTGTGATGAAAGTGGTCATGGACCATTGTGTTGAAAGGGAACATGCAGCAGTGTGATTATAGGGTCCATGGTGCATTGTGAATACATAGGCCATGGAAAAATGTGATGACAGGAGTCATGCAGCATTCTGATGACAGGCTCATGGAGCATTGTGATTACAGCGGTTATGGGGCACTGTGATGACAGGGGCCATGGAGCATTGTGATGAAAACTGTCCAGGAGCATTGTGATGACAGCGGTCACAGAGAATTGGGATGAAAGGTATCATGCAGCATTGTGATGACAACGGTCATGGATCATTTTGATGACAGGGGTCATGGAACATTCTGATAACAAGGTTCATAAAGCATTTTGATGACAGGGGTCATGGAGCATTGTGTTGACACGGGCATGGAGCATTGTAATGATAGGACATCTCGAGCATTGTGATGAAAAGGGGATGGAGCATTTTGATGAAAGGGTCCAAGGAGCATTGTGCTGACAATGGCATGGAGCATTATGATGAAAAGGGTACTGGAGCACTGTGAGGAAAGGAATCATGGATCATTGTGATGACAGGGGTCATGGAGCTTTGTGATGACAAGGGTCATGGAGCATTGTAATGACACGGTCAAGGATCATTGCGATAACAAGAATTCTGGAGCATTGTGATGAAAGGGCATGGAGCATTGTGATTAAAGGTGACAAGGAGCATTGTGATGTTATGGGCAGAGAACTTTGTGATGACAGGGGTCATGGAGCATTGTGATGAAAAGTGTCATGGAACATTGTGCTGACAGGGATCATGGAGCTTTCTGGTAAGAGAGGCCTTGGAGATTTGTGATGGCAGGCGTCATGGGACATTGTGATGACAGCGGTCTTGGAGCATTGTGATGAAATGTGTCAAGGAGCACTGTGATTACAGGGGCCATGGAGCATTGTGAATACAAAGGCTATGGAGCATTGAGATGACAGGTTTCATGGAGCATTGTGATGAAAGTGATCATGGATCATTGTGATGACAAGTGTCCTGGAACCTTGTGATGATAGGTTCATGGAGCATTGTGATGACAAGGACAATGCAAATTGTGATGACATCAGTCATGGGGCATTGTGATGACAGTGGTCATCTAGAATTGTGATGAAAGGTATCAGGGAGCACTGTGATTACAGGGACCATGGAACATTGTGATGACAAAGGCCATGGAGCATTGTGATGACAAGTGTCAAGGGGCATTTTGATGACATTGGCATGGAGCATTATGATGACAAGAGTTCTGGAGAATTTTGATGACAAGGGCATGGAGCATTGTGATGACAGCGACCATGGAACATTGTGATGACAAAGGCCATGGAGCATTGTGATGACATATGTCATGGGGCATTTTGATGACATTGGCATGGAGCATTATGATGACAAGAGTTCTGGAGCATTTTGATGACAAGGGCATGGAGCATTGTGATGACAGGGCCCATGGAGCATTGTGATGAAAAGGGCAGGGAACATTGTGATGTCTGGGTTCATGGAGCATTTTGATGAAAGGGGCCATGGAGCATTGAGATGACAGGCGTCATGAGGCATGGTGATGACAGTGGTCATGGAGCATTGTGATGAAAGAGATCATGGAGCAATATGATAACAGGGGCCATAGAGCATTGTGATGACAGGTGTATTGGAGCATTGTGATGAAAGTAGTCATGGATCATTGTGATGACATGTGTCCTGGAACACTGTGATGACACGGTTCATCGAGTATTGTGATGACAAGCGTCATAGCGAATTGTGAGGACAGGTGTCATGGGGCAATGTGATGACCTTGATCATCTAGGAATTGTGATGAAAGGTATCATGGAGCACTGTGATGACTGGGGGCATGAAGCATTGTTATGAAACTTGTCCTGGATTATTGTGATGACAGCAGTCATGGAGAATTGTGATGACAGGGATTATGCAGCATTGTGTTGACAAGGGTATGGACTATTGTGATGACAATGGTCATGGAGCCATGTGATGAAAGTTTTCATGGAACGTCGTGATGAAAAGTGCCTGCCAGCATTGTGACGATAAAGGCCATGGAGCATTGTGATGACAAGTGTCATGGAACATTGTAATGAAAGGTTTCATTGTGCACTGTGATGACAAGGGGGATGGAGTATTGTGATGAAACTGGTCCTGGAGCATTGTGATAACAAAAGCCATGGAGCATTTTTATGACAGGCATCATGGAGCATTGTGAAGAAAGGGGCCGTGGGGAATTGTAATGACAATAGAGAAATGTCATGAAAATGGTCAGCGAGCATAGTGATTAAAGTGGTCATTGAGAATTGTCATGAAAAGCGACATAGAGCATTGTGATGACAAACGTCATGGAGAACTGTGAAGACCAGGGTCATGTAGCATTGTGATGACGCGGTCATGGAACATTGTGATGACAAGAATTGTGGAGAATTGTGAGGAAAAAGGCATGGAGCATTGTGATTATAGGGGACATGGTGCATTTTGATGATATGGGCTGGGAACACTGTGATGACAGGTGTTATGGAGCAATGTGATGACAAGTGTCATGGAGCATTGTGATGAAAGGGGCCTTGGAGAATTGTGAGGAGAGGCGTCATGAGGCATTGAGATGGCAGTGGTCATGGAGCATTATGATGAAAGGTGTTATGGAGCACTGTGATTACAGGGGCCATGGAGCATTTTGAATACAAAGGCCTTGGAGCATAGAGATGACAGTGGTCATGGAGCATTGTGATGAAAATGGTAATGGATCATTGTGATGACAAGTGTCCTGGGACCCTCTGATGACATGGTTCATGGAGCATTGTGATGACAATGGTCATGGCGAATTGTGATGACAATGTCATGGGGCATTGTGATGGCAGTGGTCATCTAGAAATGTGATTAAAGTTATTATGGAGCACAGTAATGAGAGGGGCCATGGAGCATTGTGATGACATGTGTCATGGAGCATGGTGATGAAACGGACATGGAGCATTATAATGACAAGAGTTCTGGAGCCTTGTGATGACAAGGGCATGGAGCTTTGTGATGACAGGTGTCATGGAGCATTGAGATGAAGCGGGTCATGGACCATTACGATGACAGGGGTCATGGAGAATTGTGATGACAGTGGCCATGGGGAATTTGGATGAAAGGCGTACTGGAGCATTGTGAGGAAATGTTTCATGGAGCATTGTGATGACAAGGGCCATGGAGCATTGTGATGACAGGGGTCATGGGGCATTGTGAATACAAGGGACATGGAGCCTTGTGATGACAAGGGACTTGGATCATTGTAAAAACAGGTATCATTGGGCATTGTGATGACAGGGGCATGGAGCCTTTTTATGTAAGTTGCCATGGAGAATTGTCATGAAAGGGATCATGTGGATTTGTAATGACAAGGGCCATGGAGCATTGTGATGAAACAAATCTTGGAGTATTTTGATGAAAGTTGTCATGGAGCATTGCGATGAAAAGCACCAAGGAACATTGTGATGACAAGGGCCATAGAGCGCTGTGATGACAAGTGTCATGGAGCATTGTGATGACAGGTGTCATGGTGCATCGTGATGACAAATGCCATGGAGAATTGTGATGAGAGGTAGCATTGGGCATTGTAATGAAAGGGGTCATGGAGTACTGGGATTACAGGGGCCATGGAGCATTGTGATAACAAGTGACATGGAGAAGAGTGATGACAGGTGACATAGAGCATTGTGATGACAAGTGCCATTTAGCATTTTGATGACAGGGGTCATCAGGCATTGTGTTGACAGGGGTCACGGAGCATTGTGATGACAAAGGCCATAGAGCATTGTGAAGACAAGATTCATGGAGCATTGTGATGACACGGGGCATGAAGCATGGTGATGACAACATACCTGGAGCATTGTGATGACCTGGGCATGGAGCATTGTGATTACAGGAGACATGGAACATTGTGATGACATTGGCAGGGATCATTTTGATTACAGGGATCATGGAGCATTGTGATGACAAGTGTCATGAAATACTGTGCTGACACAGATCATGGAGCAACGCGATTATCGGGACAATGGAGCATTGTGACTACAAAGGCCATGGAACATTGAGATAAGAGAGTTCATGGAGCATTGTGATGACAAGGGTCCTGGAACCTAGTGATGACACGGTTCATACAGCATTGAGATGACAAGGGCCAAGGCGAATTGTGATGACACGTGTCATGGGGCATTGTGATGAGATTGGTCATCTTGCATTGTGATGACAGTGGTCATGTAGAATTTTGATTAAAGGTATCATGGAGCACTGTGATGACTGGGGGCATGAAGCATTGTTATGAAACTTGTCCTGGATTATTGTGATGACAGCAGTCATGGAGAATTGTGATGACAGGGATTATGCAGCATTATGTTGACAAGGGTATGGACTATTGTGATGACAATGGTTATGGAGCAATGTGATGAAAGTTTTCATGGAACATCGTGATGAAAAGTGCCTGGGAGCATTGTGACGATAAAGGCCATGGAGCGTTGTGATGACAAGTGTCATGGAGCATTGTGATGACAGGTGTCATGGAGCAATATGATAACAGGGGCCATGGAGCATTGTGATGACAGGTTTATTGGAGCATTGTGATGACAGGTGTATTGGGGCATTGTGATGAAAGTAGTCATGGATCATTGTGTTGACATGTGTCCTGGAACACTGTGATGACATGATTCATCGAGTATTGTGATGACAAGGGTCATAGCAAATTGTGATGACAGGTGTCATGGGACATTGTGATGACAGTGGTCATCTAGAATTGTGATGAAAGGTACCATGGAGCATTGTGATGACAGGGGTCATGGAGCATTGTGATGACATGGGCCATGGAGCATTGTGAACACAAGATTCATGGAGCATTGTGATGACACGGGCATGAAGCTTGGTGATGACGACAGACATGGAGCATTGTGATGCAAGGGCATGGAGCATTGTGATTACAGGAGACATGGAGCATTGTGATGACATTGGCAGGGATCATTTTGATTACAGGGATCATGGAGCATTGTGATGACAAGTGTCATGCAATATTGTGCTGACACAGATCATGGAGCATTTCGATGAGAGTGGCCTTGGAGCACAGTGATGAGAGACGTCATGGGGCATTATGGTGACAGTGGTCAAGGAGCATTGTGATGAAAGTGTTCATGGAGCAACGCGATTATCGGGACAATGCAGCATTGTGAATAAAAAGGCCATGGAGCGTTGAGATAACAGAGTTCATGGAGCATTGTGAGGAAAGTGGTCATGGATCACTGTGATGACAAGTGTCCTGGAACCTAGTGATGACACGGTTCATACAGCATTGAGATGAAAAGGGCCAAGGTGAATTGTGATGACACGTGTCATGGGGCATTGTGATGACATTGGTCATCTTGCATTGTGATGACAGTGGTCATGTAGAATTTTGATGAAAGGTATCATGGACCACTGTGATGAAAAAGGCCAAGGAACATTTCGATGACAAGTGTCATTGAGCAATGGGATGACACGGGAATGGAGTATTATGATGACAAGTGTTCTGGAGCATTGTGATGACAAGGGCATGGAGAATTGTGATTACAGGGGCCATGGAGCATTGTGATGACAATGGCAAGGAGCATTGTGATGACAGGGGTGATTGAGCATTGTGATTACAAAACCATGAGGCATTGTGATGACAGGCGCCTTGGAGCATTGTGATGACAATGGTCATCAAGCACTGTGATGACAGGGTTCATAGAGCATTGTGATGAGAAAGACCATGGAGCATGGTGATGAGAGAGTCCGTGGAACTTTGTGATGACAAGGCCATGTACCATTGTGATTCCAAGGGTCATGAAGCATTGTGATGACAAGGGCAGGGAACCTTGTGGTGACCGGGGTCATGGAGCATTTTGATGACAACCTTCATGGAACGTTGTGATGACAGGGGTCATGGAGCATTGTGTTGAAAGGGAACATGGAGCAGTGTGATTACAGGGTCCATGGAGCATTGTGAATACATAGGCCATGGAACAATATGATGACAGGTGTCATGTAGCATTGTGATGACAGGGTCATGCAGCATTGTGATTACAGGGGTTACGGGGCACTGTGATGACAGGGGGCATGGAGCATTGTGATGAAAATTGTCCTGGAGAATTGTGATGACCGCGGTCTCAGAGAATTGGGATGAAAGTTATCATGCAGCATTGTGATGACAATGGTCATGGATCATTTTGATGACGGGGTCTTGGAACATTCTGATAACAAGGTTCATAAAGCATTTTGATGACAGGGGTCATGGAGCATTGTGTTGACACGGGCATGGAGCATTGTAATGATAGGATATCTGGAGCATTGTGACGAAAAGGGGATGGAACATTTTGATGACAGGGTCCAAGGAGCATTGTGCTGACAATGGCATGGAGCATTGTGATGAAAAGGGTACTGGAGCACTGTGAGGAAAGGAGTCATGGATCATTGTGATGACAGGAGTCATGGAGCTTTGTGATGACAAGGGACATGGAACATTATGATGACACGGTCAAGGAACACTACGATGACAAGAATTCTGGAGCATTGTGATGAAAGGGCATGGAGCATTGTGATTAAAGGTGACAAGGAGCATTGTGATGATATGGGCAGAGAACACTGTGATGACAGGGGTCATGGAGCATTGTGATGAAAAGTGTCATGGAACATTGTGCTGACAGGGATCATGGAGCTTTATGGAAAGAGAGGCCTTGGAGATTTGTGTTGGCAGGCGTCATGAGGCATTGTGATGACAGCGGTCTTGGAGCATTGTGAATACAAAGGCTATGGAGCATTGAGATGACAGGTTTCATGGAGCATTGTGATGAAAGTGATCATGGATCATTGTGATGACAAGTGTCCTGGAACCTTGTGATGACACATTTCATGGAGCATTGTGATGACAAGGACCATGGCGAATTGTGATGACATCTGTCATGGGGCATTGTGATGACAGTGGTCATCTAGAATTGTGATGAAAGGTATCATGGAGCACTGTGATGACAAGGGCATGGAACATTGTGATGACAAAGGCCATGGAGCATTGTGATGACAAGTGTCATGGGGCATTTTGATGACATTGGCATGGAGCATTATGATGACAAGAGTTCTGGAGCATTTTGATGACAAGGGCATGGAGAATTGTGGTGACAGGACCCATGGAGCATTGTGATGAAAAGGGCAGGGAACATTGTGATGAATGGGTTCATGCAGCATTTTGATGAAAGGGGCCATGGAGCATTGAGATGACAGGCGTCATGAGGCATGGTGATGACAGTGGTCATGGAGACTTGTGATGAAATATATCATGGAGCAATATGATAACATGGGCCATAGAGCATTTTGATGACAAGTGTATTGGAGCATTGTGATGACATGTGTATTAGAGCATTGTGATGAAAGTAGTCATGGATCTTTGTGATGACATGTGTCCTGGAACACTGTGATGACACGGTTCATCGAGTATTTTGATAAGAAGGGTCATAGCGAATTGTGATGACAGGTGTCATGGGGCATTGTGATGACATTGATCATCTAGGAATTGTGATGAAAGGTATCATGGAGCACTGTGATGACTGGGGGCATGAAGCATTGTTATGAAAATTGTCCTGGATTATTGTGATGACAGCAGTCATGGAGAATTGTGATGACAGGGATTATGCAGCATTGTGTTGACAAGGGTATGGACTATTGTGATGACAATGGTCATGGAGCAATGTGATGATGTGATGAAAGGTTTCATGGAACATCGTGATGAAAAGTGCCTGGGAGCATTGTGACGATAAAGGCCATGGAGCATTGTGATGACAAGTGTCATGGAGCATTGTAATGAAAGGTTTCATTGTGCACTGTGATGACAAGGGGGATGGACTATTGTGATGAAACTGGTCCTGGAGCATTGTGATAACAAAAGCCATGGAGCATTGTGATGACAGGCATCATGGAGCATTGTGAAGAAAGGGGCCATGGGGAATTGTAATGACAACAGAGAAATGTGATGAAAATGGTCAGCGAGCATAGTGATTAAAGTGGTCATTGAGAATTGTGATGAAAAGCGACCTAGGGCATTGTGATGACAAAGGTCATGGAGAACTGTGATGACCAGGGTCATGTAGCATTGTGATGCCACGGTCCTGGAACATTGTGATGACAAGAATTCTGGAGCATTGTGAGGAAAAAGGCATGGAGCATTGTGATTATAGGGGACATGGAGCCTTGTGATGATATGGACAGGGAACACTGTGATGACAGGTGTCATGGAGCAATGTGATGAGAATGGCCTTGGAGAATTGTGATGACAGACGTATTGGGGCATTGAGATGGCAGTGGTCATGGAGCATTATGATGAAAGGTGTTATGGAACACTGTAATTACAGGGGCCATGGAGCATTGTGAATAAAAAGGCCATGGAGCATTGAGATGACAGTGGTCATGGAGCATTGTGATGAAAGTGGTAATGGATCATTGTGATGACAAGAGTCCTGGGAACCTGTGATGACATGGTTCATGGAGCATTGTGATGACAATGGTCATGGCGAATTGTGATGACAATGTCATGGGGCATTGTGATGGCAGTGGTCATCTAGAAATGTGATTAAAGTTATTATGGAGCACAGTAATGAGAGGGGCCATGGAGCATTGTGATGACAAGTGTCATGGAGAATGGTGATGAAACGGACATGGAGCATTATAATGACAAGAGTTCTGGAGCCTTGTGATGACAAGGGCATGGAGCATTGTGATTACAGGGGCCATGGAGCAGTGTGATGACAAAGGCTTGGAACACTGTGATGACAAGGGCCATGGAGCATTGTGATTAAAGGGGTCATGGGGCATTGTGATGAGTGAGGTCATGGAGCATTGTGAATACAAGGGACATGGAGCCTTGTGATGACAAGGGTCATGGATCATTGTAAAAACAGGTATCATTGGGCATTGTGATGACAGGGGCATGGAGCATTTTTATGTAAGTTGCCAAGGAGAATTGTGATGAAAGGGATTATGTGGATTTGTAATGACAAGGGCCATGGAGCATTGTGATGAAACAAATCTTGGAGTATTTTGATGAAAGTTGTCATGGAGCATTGCGATGAAAAGCACCAAGGAACATTGTGATGACAAGGGCCATCGAGCGCTGTGATGACAAGTGTCATGGAGCATTGTGATGACAGGTGTCATGGTGCATCGTGATGACAAATGCCATGGAGAATTGTGATGAGAGGTAGCATTGGGCATTGTAATGAAAGGGGTCATGGAGTACTGGGATTACAGGGGCCATGGAGCATTGTGATAACAAGTGACATGGAGAAGAGTGATGACAGGTGACATAGAGCATTGTGATGACAAGTGCCATTTAGCATTTTGATGACAGGGGTCATCAGGCATTGTGTTGACAGGGGTCACGGAGCATTGTGATGACAAAGGCCATAGAGCATTGTGAAGACAAGATTCATGGAGCACTGTGATGACACGGGGCATGAAGCATGGTGATGACAACATACCTGGAGCATTGTGATGACCTGGGCATGGAGCATTGTGATTACAGGAGACATGGAACATTGTGATGACATTGGCAGGGATCATTTTGATTACAGGGATCATGGAGCATTGTGATGACAAGTGTCATGAAATACTGTGCTGACACAGATCATGGAGCAACGCGATTATCGGGACAATGGAGCATTGTGACTACAAAGGCCATGGAACATTGAGATAAGAGAGTTCATGGAGCATTGTGATGACAAGGGTCCTGGAACCTAGTGATGACACGGTTCATACAGCATTGAGATGACAAGGGCCAAGGCGAATTGTGATGACACGTGTCATGGGGCATTGTGATGAGATTGGTCATCTTGCATTGTGATGACAGTGGTCATGTAGAATTTTGATTAAAGGTATCATGGAGCACTGTGATGACAAAGGCCAAGGAATATTTTGATGACAAGTGTCATTGAGCAATGGGATGACACGGGAATGGAGCATTATGATGCCAAGAGTTCTGGAGCAATGTGATGACGAGGGCATGGAGCATTGTGATTACAGGGGCCATGGAGCATTGTGATGACAACGGCATGGAGCATTGTAATGAGACGGGTCATTGAGCATTATGATTACAAAGACCATGAGGCATTGTGATGACACGGGCCTTGGAGCATTGTGATGACAATGGTCATCAAGCATTGTGATGACAGGGGTCATAGAGCATTGTGATGAGAAAGACCATGGAGCATGGTGATGACAGAGGCCATGGAGCATTGTAATGACAAGGCCATGTACCATTGTGATTACAAGGGTCATGGAGCATTGTGATTACAAGCGTCATGGAGCATTGTGATGACAAGGGCAGGGAACCTTGTGGTGACCGGGGTCATGGAGCATTTTGATGACAATTTTCATGGAATGTTGTGATGAAAGTGGTCATGGACCATTGTGTTGAAAGGGAACATGCAGCAGTGTGATTATAGGGTCCATGGTGCATTGTGAATACATAGGCCATGGAAAAATGTGATGACAGGAGTCAGGCAGCATTGTGATGACAGGCTCATGGAGCATTGTGATAACAGCGGTTATGGGGCACTGTGATGACAGGGGCCATGGAGCATTGTGATGAAAATTGTCCAGGACGTTGTGATGACAGCGGTCACAGAGAATTGGGATGAAAGGTTTCATGCAGCATTGTGATGACAACCGTCATGGATCATTTTGATGACAGGGGTCATGGAACATTCTGATAACAAGGTTCATAAAGCATTTTGATGACAGGGTTCATGGAACATTCTGATAACAAGGTTCATAAAGCATTTTGATGACAGGGGTCATGGAGCATTGTGTTGACACGGGCATGGAGCATTGTAATGATAGGACATCTGGAGCATTGTGATGAAAAGGGGATGGAGCATTTTGATGACAGGGTCCAAGGAGCATTGTGCTGACAATGGCATGGAGCATTATGATGAAAAGGGTACTGGAGCACTGAGGAAAGGAGTCATGGATCATTGTGATGACAGGGGTCATGGAGCTTTGTGATGACAAGGGTCATGGAGCATTGTAATGACACGGTCAAGGATCATTGCGATAACAAGAATTCTGGAGCATTGTGATGAAAGGGCATGGAGCATTGTGATTAAAGGTGACAAGGAGCATTGTGATGATATGGGCAGAGAACTTTGTGATGACAGGGGTAATGGAGCATTGTGATGAAAAGTGTCATGGAACATTTTGCTGACAGGGATCATGGAGCTTTGTGGTAAGAGAGGCCTTGGAGATTTGTGATGGCAGGCGTCATGGGGCATTGTGATGACAGCGGTCTTGGAGCATTGTGATGAAAGGGGTCATGGAGCACTGTGATGACAGGGGCCATGGAGCATTGTGAATACAAAGGCTATGGAGCATTGAGATGACAGGTTTCATGGAGCATTGTGATGAAAGTGATCATGGATCATTGTGATGACAAGTGGCCTGGAACCTTGTGATGACACATTTCATGGAGCATTGTGATGACAAGGACCATGGCGAATTGTGATGACATCTGTCATGGGGCATTGTGATGACAGTGGTCATCTAGAATTGTGATGAAAGGTATCATGGAGCACTGTGATGACAGGGGCATGGAACATTGTGATGACAAAGGCCATGGAGCATTGTGATGACAAGTGTCATGGGGCATTTTGATGACATTGGCATGGAGCATTATGATGACAAGAGTTCTGGAGCATTTTGAGGACAAGGGCATGGAGAATTGTTGTGACAGTACCCATGGAGCATTGTGATGAAAAGCGCAGGGAACATTGTGATGACTGGGTTCATGGAGCATTTTGATGAAAGGGGCCATGGAGCATTGAGATGACAGGCGTCATGAGACATGGTGATGACAGTGGTCATGGAGACTTGTGATGAAATATATCATGGAGCATTATGATAACAGGGGCCATAGAGCATTGTGATGACAGGTGTATTGGAGCATTGTGATGACAGGTGTATTAGAGCATTGTGATGAAAGTAGTCATGGATCATTGTGATGACATGTGTCCTGGAACACTGTGATGACACAGTTCATCGAGGATTTTGATGAGAAGGGTCATAGCGAATTGTGATGACAGGTGTCATGGGGCATTGTGATGATATTGATCATCTAGGAATTGTGTTGAAAGGTATCATGGAGCACTGTAATGACTGGGGGCGTGAAGCATTGTTATGAAAATTGTCCTGGATTATTGTGATGACAGCAGTCATGGAGAATTGTGATGACAGGGATTATGCAGCACCCTTGTGTTGACAAGGGTATGGACTATTGTGATGACAATGGTTATGGAGCAATGTGATGAAAGTTTTCATGGAACATCGTGATGAAAAGTGCCTGGGAGCATTGTGACGATAAAGGCCATGGAGCGTTGTGATGACAAGTGTCATGGAGCATTGTGATGACAGGTGTCATGGAGCAATATGATAACAGGGGCCATGGAGCATTGTGATGACAGGTTTATTGGAGCATTGTGATGACAGGTGTATTGGGGCATTGTGATGAAAGGAGTCATGGATCATTGTGTTGACATGTGTCCTGGAACACTGTGATGACATGATTCATCGAGTATTGTGATGACAAGGGTCATAGCAAATTGTGATGACAGGTGTCATGGGACATTGTGATGACAGTGGTCATCTAGAATTGTGATGAAAGGTACCATGGAGCATTGTGATGACAGGGGTCATGGAGCATTGTGATGACATGGGCCATGGAGCATTGTGAACACAAGATTCATGGAGCATTGTGATGACACGGGCATGAAGCTTGGTGATGACGACAGACATGGAGCATTGTGATGCAAGGGCATGGAGCATTGTGATTACAGGAGACATGGAGCATTGTGATGACATTGGCAGGGATCATTTTGATTACAGGGATCATGGAGCATTGTGATGACAAGTGTCATGCAATATTGTGCTGACACAGATCATGGAGCATTTCGATGAGAGTGGCCTTGGAGCACAGTGATGAGAGACGTCATGGGGCATTATGGTGACAGTGGTCAAGGAGCATTGTGATGAAAGTGTTCATGGAGCAACGCGATTATCGGGACAATGCAGCATTGTGAATAAAAAGGCCATGGAGCGTTGAGATAACAGAGTTCATGGAGCATTGTGAGGAAAGTGGTCATGGATCACTGTGATGACAAGTGTCCTGGAACCTAGTGATGACACGGTTCATACAGCATTGAGATGAAAAGGGCCAAGGTGAATTGTGATGACACGTGTCATGGGGCATTGTGATGACATTGGTCATCTTGCATTGTGATGACAGTGGTCATGTAGAATTTTGATGAAAGGTATCATGGACCACTGTGATGAAAAAGGCCAAGGAACATTTCGATGACAAGTGTCATTGAGCAATGGGATGACACGGGAATGGAGTATTATGATGACAAGTGTTCTGGAGCATTGTGATGACAAGGGCATGGAGAATTGTGATTACAGGGGCCATGGAGCATTGTGATGACAATGGCAAGGAGCATTGTGATGACAGGGGTGATTGAGCATTGTGATTACAAAACCATGAGGCATTGTGATGACAGGCGCCTTGGAGCATTGTGATGACAATGGTCATCAAGCACTGTGATGACAGGGTTCATAGAGCATTGTGATGAGAAAGACCATGGAGCATGGTGATGAGAGAGTCCGTGGAACTTTGTGATGACAAGGCCATGTACCATTGTGATTCCAAGGGTCATGAAGCATTGTGATGACAAGGGCAGGGAACCTTGTGGTGACCGGGGTCATGGAGCATTTTGATGACAACCTTCATGGAACGTTGTGATGACAGGGGTCATGGAGCATTGTGTTGAAAGGGAACATGGAGCAGTGTGATTACAGGGTCCATGGAGCATTGTGAATACATAGGCCATGGAACAATATGATGACAGGTGTCATGTAGCATTGTGATGACAGGGTCATGCAGCATTGTGATTACAGGGGTTACGGGGCACTGTGATGACAGGGGGCATGGAGCATTGTGATGAAAATTGTCCTGGAGAATTGTGATGACCGCGGTCTCAGAGAATTGGGATGAAAGTTATCATGCAGCATTGTGATGACAATGGTCATGGATCATTTTGATGACGGGGTCTTGGATCATTCTGATAACAAGGTTCATAAAGCATTTTGATGACAGGGGTCATGGAGCATTGTGTTGACACGGGCATGGAGCATTGTAATGATAGGATATCTGGAGCATTGTGACGAAAAGGGGATGGAACATTTTGATGACAGGGTCCAAGGAGCATTGTGCTGACAATGACATGGAGCATTGTGATGAAAAGGGTACTGGAGCACTGTGAGGAAAGGAGTCATGGATCATTGTGATGACAGGAGTCATGGAGCTTTGTGATGACAAGGGACATGGAACATTATGATGACACGGTCAAGGAACACTACGATGACAAGAATTCTGGAGCATTGTGATGAAAGGGCATGGAGCATTGTGATTAAAGGTGACAAGGAGCATTGTGATGATATGGGCAGAGAACACTGTGATGACAGGGGTCATGGAGCATTGTGATGAAAAGTGTCATGGAACATTGTGCTGACAGGGATCATGGAGCTTTATGGAAAGAGAGGCCTTGGAGATTTGTGTTGGCAGGCGTCATGAGGCATTGTGATGACAGCGGTCTTGGAGCATTGTGAATACAAAGGCTATGGAGCATTGAGATGACAGGTTTCATGGAGCATTGTGATGAAAGTGATCATGGATCATTGTGATGACAAGTGTCCTGGAACCTTGTGATGACACATTTCATGGAGCATTGTGATGACAAGGACCATGGCGAATTGTGATGACATCTGTCATGGGGCATTGTGATGACAGTGGTCATCTAGAATTGTGATGAAAGGTATCATGGAGCACTGTGATGACAAGGGCATGGAACATTGTGATGACAAAGGCCATGGAGCATTGTGATGACATATGTCATGGGGCATTTTGATGACATTGGCATGGAGCATTATGATGACAAGAGTTCTGGAGCATTTTGATGACAAGGGCATGGAGAATTGTGGTGACAGGACCCATGGAGCATTGTGATGAAAAGGGCAGGGAACATTGTGATGAATGGGTTCATGCAGCATTTTGATGAAAGGGGCCATGGAGCATTGAGATGACAGGCGTCATGAGGCATGGTGATGACAGTGGTCATGGAGACTTGTGATGAAATATATCATGGAGCAATATGATAACATGGGCCATAGAGCATTTTGATGACAAGTGTATTGGAGCATTGTGATGACATGTGTATTAGAGCATTGTGATGAAAGTAGTCATGGATCATTGTGATGACATGTGTCCTGGAACACTGTGATGACACGGTTCATCGAGTATTTTGATAAGAAGGGTCATAGCGAATTGTGATGACAGGTGTCATGGGGCATTGTGATGACATTGATCATCTAGGAATTGTGATGAAAGGTATCATGGAGCACTGTGATGACTGGGGGCATGAAGCATTGTTATGAAAATTGTCCTGGATTATTGTGATGACAGCAGTCATGGAGAATTGTGATGACAGGGATTATGCAGCATTGTGTTGACAAGGGTATGGACTATTGTGATGACAATGGTCATGGAGCAATGTGATGATGTGATGAAAGGTTTCATGGAACATCGTGATGAAAAGTGCCTGGGAGCATTGTGACGATAAAGGCCATGGAGCATTGTGATGACAAGTGTCATGGAGCATTGTAATGAAAGGTTTCATTGTGCACTGTGATGACAAGGGGGATGGACTATTGTGATGAAACTGGTCCTGGAGCATTGTGATAACAAAAGCCATGGAGCATTGTGATGACAGGCATCATGGAGCATTGTGAAGAAAGGGGCCATGGGGAATTGTAATGACAACAGAGAAATGTGATGAAAATGGTCAGCGAGCATAGTGATTAAAGTGGTCATTGAGAATTGTGATGAAAAGCGACCTAGGGCATTGTGATGACAAAGGTCATGGAGAACTGTGATGACCAGGGTCATGTAGCATTGTGATGCCACGGTCCTGGAACATTGTGATGACAAGAATTCTGGAGCATTGTGAGGAAAAAGGCATGGAGCATTGTGATTATAGGGGACATGGAGCCTTGTGATGATATGGACAGGGAACACTGTGATGACAGGTGTCATGGAGCAATGTGATGAGAATGGCCTTGGAGAATTGTGATGACAGACGTATTGGGGCATTGAGATGGCAGTGGTCATGGAGCATTATGATGAAAGGTGTTATGGAACACTGTAATTACAGGGGCCATGGAGCATTGTGAATAAAAAGGCCATGGAGCATTGAGATGACAGTGGTCATGGAGCATTGTGATGAAAGTGGTAATGGATCATTGTGATGACAAGAGTCCTGGGAACCTGTGATGACATGGTTCATGGAGCATTGTGATGACAATGGTCATGGCGAATTGTGATGACAATGTCATGGGGCATTGTGATGGCAGTGGTCATCTAGAAATGTGATTAAAGTTATTATGGAGCACAGTAATGAGAGGGGCCATGGAGCATTGTGATGACAAGTGTCATGGAGAATGGTGATGAAACGGACATGGAGCATTATAATGACAAGAGTTCTGGAGCCTTGTGATGACAAGGGCATGGAGCATTGTGATTACAGGGGCCATGGAGCAGTGTGATGACAAAGGCTTGGAACACTGTGATGACAAGGGCCATGGAGCATTGTGATTAAAGGGGTCATGGGGCATTGTGATGAGTGAGGTCATGGAGCATTGTGAATACAAGGGACATGGAGCCTTGTGATGACAAGGGTCATGGATCATTGTAAAAACAGGTATCATTGGGCATTGTGATGACAGGGGCATGGAGCATTTTTATGTAAGTTGCCAAGGAGAATTGTGATGAAAGGGATTATGTGGATTTGTAATGACAAGGGCCATGGAGCATTGTGATGAAACAAATCTTGGAGTATTTTGATGAAAGTTGTCATGGAGCATTGCGATGAAAAGCACCAAGGAACATTGTGATGACAAGGGGCATCGAGCATTGTGATGACAAGTGTCATGGAGCATTGTGACGACAGATGTCATGGAGCATCGTGATGACAAATGCCATGGAGAATTGTGATGAGAGGTGGCATTGGGCATTGTGATGAAAGGGGTCATGGAGTACTGTGATTACAGGGGCCATGGAGCATTGTGATAACAAGTGACATGGAGAATAGTGATGACAGGCGTCATAGAGCATTGTGATGACAAGTGCCATTTAGCATTTTGATGACAGGGGTCATCAGGCGTTGTGTTGACAGGGGTCATGGAGCACTGTGATGACATGGGCCATGGAGCGTTGTGAAGATAAGATTCATGGAGCATTGTGATGACACGGGCATGAAGCATGGTGATGACAACAGACCTGAGGCATTGTGATGACAAGTGTCATGGAGAATGGTGATGAAACGGACATGGAGCATTATAATGACAAGAGTTCTGGAGCCTTGTGATGACAAGGGCATGGAGCATTTTGATTACAGGGGCCATGGAGCAGTGTGATGACAAAGGCTTGGAGCACTGTGATGACAAGGGCCATGGAGCATTGTGATGAGTGAGGTCATGGAGCATTGAGATGAAACGGGTCATGGAGCACTGTGATTACAGGGGCCATGGAGCATTGTGATGACAAAGGCCATGGAGCATTGTGATGACAGGTGTCATGGAGCATTGTGCTGACAATGGCATGGAGCATTGTGATGAAAAGGGTAATGGAGCACTGTGAGGAAAGGAGTCATGGATCATTGTGATGACAGGGTCATGGAGAATTGTGTTGACAAGGGCATGGAGTATTGTAATGATAGGATATCTGGAGCATTGTGAAGAAAAGGGGATGGAGCAGTTTGACGACAGGGTCTAAGGAGCATTGTGCTGACAATGGCATGGAGCACATTGTGATGAAAAGGGTACTGGAGCACTGTGAGGAAAGGAGTCATGGATCATTGTGATGACAGGGGTCATGGAGATTTGTGATGACAAGGGTCATGGAGCATTGTGATGACACGGTCAAGGAACATTGCGATGACAAGAATTCTGGAGCATTGTGATGAAAGCGCATGGAGCATTGTGATTAAATGTGACAAGGAGCATTGTGATGATATGGGCAGAGAACATTGTTATGACAGGTGTCATGGAGCATTGTGATGAAAAGTGTCATGGAACATTGTGCTGACAGGGATCATGGAGATTTTGGGTAAGAGAGGCCTTGGAGATTTGTGATGGCAGGCGTCATGGGGCATTGTGATGACAGCGGTCTTGGAGCATTGTGATGAAAGGGGTCATGGAGCACTGTGATGACAGGGGCCATGGAGCATTGTGAATACAAAGGCTATGGAGCATTGAGATGACAGGTTTCATGGAGCATTGTGATGAAAGTGATCATGGATCATTGTGATGACAAGTGGCCTGGAACCTTGTGATGACACATTTCATGGAGCATTGTGATGACAAGGACCATGGCGAATTGTGATGACATCTGTCATGGGGCATTGTGATGACAGTGGTCATCTAGAATTGTGATGAAAGGTATCATGGAGCACTGTGATGACAGGGGCATGGAACATTGTGATGACAAAGGCCATGGAGCATTGTGATGACAAGTGTCATGGGGCATTTTGATGACATTGGCATGGAGCATTATGATGACAAGAGTTCTGGAGCATTTTGAGGACAAGGGCATGGAGAATTGTGGTGACAGGACCCATGGAGCATTGTGATGAAAAGCGCAGGGAACATTGTGATGACTGGGTTCATGGAGCATTTTGATGAAAGGGGCCATGGAGCATTGAGATGACAGGCGTCATGAGACATGGTGATGACAGTGGTCATGGAGACTTGTGATGAAATATATCATGGAGCATTATGATAACAGGGGCCATAGAGCATTGTGATGACAGGTGTATTGGAGCATTGTGATGACAGGTGTATTAGAGCATTGTGATGAAAGTAGTCATGGATCATTGTGATGACATGTGTCCTGGAACACTGTGATGACACAGTTCATCGAGGATTTTGATGAGAAGGGTCATAGCGAATTGTGATGACAGGTGTCATGGGGCATTGTGATGATATTGATCATCTAGGAATTGTGTTGAAAGGTATCATGGAGCACTGTAATGACTGGGGGCGTGAAGCATTGTTATGAAAATTGTCCTGGATTATTGTGATGACAGCAGTCATGGAGAATTGTGATGACAGGGATTATGCAGCACCCTTGTGTTGACGAGGGTATGGACTATTGTGATGACAATGGTTATGGAGCAATGTGATGAAAGTTTTCATGGAACATCGTGATGAAAAGTGCCTGGGAGCATTGTGACGATAAAGGCCATGGAGCGTTGTGATGACAAGTGTCATGGAGCATTGTGATGACAGGTGTCATGGAGCAATATGATAACAGGGGCCATGGAGCATTGTGATGACAGGTTTATTGGAGCATTGTGATGACAGGTGTATTGGGGCATTGTGATGAAAGTAGTCATGGATCATTGTGTTGACATGTGTCCTGGAACACTGTGATGACATGATTCATCGAGTATTGTGATGACAAGGGTCATAGCAAATTGTGATGACAGGTGTCATGGGACATTGTGATGACAGTGGTCATCTAGAATTGTGATGAAAGGTACCATGGAGCATTGTGATGACAGGGGTCATGGAGCATTGTGATGACATGGGCCATGGAGCATTGTGAACACAAGATTCATGGAGCATTGTGATGACACGGGCATGAAGCTTGGTGATGACGACAGACATGGAGCATTGTGATGCAAGGGCATGGAGCATTGTGATTACAGGAGACATGGAGCATTGTGATGACATTGGCAGGGATCATTTTGATTACAGGGATCATGGAGCATTGTGATGACAAGTGTCATGCAATATTGTGCTGACACAGATCATGGAGCATTTCGATGAGAGTGGCCTTGGAGCACAGTGATGAGAGACGTCATGGGGCATTATGGTGACAGTGGTCAAGGAGCATTGTGATGAAAGTGTTCATGGAGCAACGCGATTATCGGGACAATGCAGCATTGTGAATAAAAAGGCCATGGAGCGTTGAGATAACAGAGTTCATGGAGCATTGTGAGGAAAGTGGTCATGGATCACTGTGATGACAAGTGTCCTGGAACCTAGTGATGACACGGTTCATACAGCATTGAGATGAAAAGGGCCAAGGTGAATTGTGATGACACGTGTCATGGGGCATTGTGATGACATTGGTCATCTTGCATTGTGATGACAGTGGTCATGTAGAATTTTGATGAAAGGTATCATGGACCACTGTGATGAAAAAGGCCAAGGAACATTTCGATGACAAGTGTCATTGAGCAATGGGATGACACGGGAATGGAGTATTATGATGACAAGTGTTCTGGAGCATTGTGATGACAAGGGCATGGAGAATTGTGATTACAGGGGCCATGGAGCATTGTGATGACAATGGCAAGGAGCATTGTGATGACAGGGGTGATTGAGCATTGTGATTACAAAACCATGAGGCATTGTGATGACAGGCGCCTTGGAGCATTGTGATGACAATGGTCATCAAGCACTGTGATGACAGGGTTCATAGAGCATTGTGATGAGAAAGACCATGGAGCATGGTGATGAGAGAGTCCGTGGAACTTTGTGATGACAAGGCCATGTACCATTGTGATTCCAAGGGTCATGAAGCATTGTGATGACAAGGGCAGGGAACCTTGTGGTGACCGGGGTCATGGAGCATTTTGATGACAACCTTCATGGAACGTTGTGATGACAGGGGTCATGGAGCATTGTGTTGAAAGGGAACATGGAGCAGTGTGATTACAGGGTCCATGGAGCATTGTGAATACATAGGCCATGGAACAATATGATGACAGGTGTCATGTAGCATTGTGATGACAGGGTCATGCAGCATTGTGATTACAGGGGTTACGGGGCACTGTGATGACAGGGGGCATGGAGCATTGTGATGAAAATTGTCCTGGAGAATTGTGATGACCGCGGTCTCAGAGAATTGGGATGAAAGTTATCATGCAGCATTGTGATGACAATGGTCATGGATCATTTTGATGACGGGGTCTTGGATCATTCTGATAACAAGGTTCATAAAGCATTTTGATGACAGGGGTCATGGAGCATTGTGTTGACACGGGCATGGAGCATTGTAATGATAGGATATCTGGAGCATTGTGACGAAAAGGGGATGGAACATTTTGATGACAGGGTCCAAGGAGCATTGTGCTGACAATGACATGGAGCATTGTGATGAAAAGGGTACTGGAGCACTGTGAGGAAAGGAGTCATGGATCATTGTGATGACAGGAGTCATGGAGCTTTGTGATGACAAGGGACATGGAACATTATGATGACACGGTCAAGGAACACTACGATGACAAGAATTCTGGAGCATTGTGATGAAAGGGCATGGAGCATTGTGATTAAAGGTGACAAGGAGCATTGTGATGATATGGGCAGAGAACACTGTGATGACAGGGGTCATGGAGCATTGTGATGAAAAGTGTCATGGAACATTGTGCTGACAGGGATCATGGAGCTTTATGGAAAGAGAGGCCTTGGAGATTTGTGTTGGCAGGCGTCATGAGGCATTGTGATGACAGCGGTCTTGGAGCATTGTGAATACAAAGGCTATGGAGCATTGAGATGACAGGTTTCATGGAGCATTGTGATGAAAGTGATCATGGATCATTGTGATGACAAGTGTCCTGGAACCTTGTGATGACACATTTCATGGAGCATTGTGATGACAAGGACCATGGCGAATTGTGATGACATCTGTCATGGGGCATTGTGATGACAGTGGTCATCTAGAATTGTGATGAAAGGTATCATGGAGCACTGTGATGACAAGGGCATGGAACATTGTGATGACAAAGGCCATGGAGCATTGTGATGACATATGTCATGGGGCATTTTGATGACATTGGCATGGAGCATTATGATGACAAGAGTTCTGGAGCATTTTGATGACAAGGGCATGGAGAATTGTGGTGACAGGACCCATGGAGCATTGTGATGAAAAGGGCAGGGAACATTGTGATGAATGGGTTCATGCAGCATTTTGATGAAAGGGGCCATGGAGCATTGAGATGACAGGCGTCATGAGGCATGGTGATGACAGTGGTCATGGAGACTTGTGATGAAATATATCATGGAGCAATATGATAACATGGGCCATAGAGCATTTTGATGACAAGTGTATTGGAGCATTGTGATGACATGTGTATTAGAGCATTGTGATGAAAGTAGTCATGGATCATTGTGATGACATGTGTCCTGGAACACTGTGATGACACGGTTCATCGAGTATTTTGATAAGAAGGGTCATAGCGAATTGTGATGACAGGTGTCATGGGGCATTGTGATGACATTGATCATCTAGGAATTGTGATGAAAGGTATCATGGAGCACTGTGATGACTGGGGGCATGAAGCATTGTTATGAAAATTGTCCTGGATTATTGTGATGACAGCAGTCATGGAGAATTGTGATGACAGGGATTATGCAGCATTGTGTTGACAAGGGTATGGACTATTGTGATGACAATGGTCATGGAGCAATGTGATGATGTGATGAAAGGTTTCATGGAACATCGTGATGAAAAGTGCCTGGGAGCATTGTGACGATAAAGGCCATGGAGCATTGTGATGACAAGTGTCATGGAGCATTGTAATGAAAGGTTTCATTGTGCACTGTGATGACAAGGGGGATGGACTATTGTGATGAAACTGGTCCTGGAGCATTGTGATAACAAAAGCCATGGAGCATTGTGATGACAGGCATCATGGAGCATTGTGAAGAAAGGGGCCATGGGGAATTGTAATGACAACAGAGAAATGTGATGAAAATGGTCAGCGAGCATAGTGATTAAAGTGGTCATTGAGAATTGTGATGAAAAGCGACCTAGGGCATTGTGATGACAAAGGTCATGGAGAACTGTGATGACCAGGGTCATGTAGCATTGTGATGCCACGGTCCTGGAACATTGTGATGACAAGAATTCTGGAGCATTGTGAGGAAAAAGGCATGGAGCATTGTGATTATAGGGGACATGGAGCCTTGTGATGATATGGACAGGGAACACTGTGATGACAGGTGTCATGGAGCAATGTGATGAGAATGGCCTTGGAGAATTGTGATGACAGACGTATTGGGGCATTGAGATGGCAGTGGTCATGGAGCATTATGATGAAAGGTGTTATGGAACACTGTAATTACAGGGGCCATGGAGCATTGTGAATAAAAAGGCCATGGAGCATTGAGATGACAGTGGTCATGGAGCATTGTGATGAAAGTGGTAATGGATCATTGTGATGACAAGAGTCCTGGGAACCTGTGATGACATGGTTCATGGAGCATTGTGATGACAATGGTCATGGCGAATTGTGATGACAATGTCATGGGGCATTGTGATGGCAGTGGTCATCTAGAAATGTGATTAAAGTTATTATGGAGCACAGTAATGAGAGGGGCCATGGAGCATTGTGATGACAAGTGTCATGGAGAATGGTGATGAAACGGACATGGAGCATTATAATGACAAGAGTTCTGGAGCCTTGTGATGACAAGGGCATGGAGCATTGTGATTACAGGGGCCATGGAGCAGTGTGATGACAAAGGCTTGGAACACTGTGATGACAAGGGCCATGGAGCATTGTGATTAAAGGGGTCATGGGGCATTGTGATGAGTGAGGTCATGGAGCATTGTGAATACAAGGGACATGGAGCCTTGTGATGACAAGGGTCATGGATCATTGTAAAAACAGGTATCATTGGGCATTGTGATGACAGGGGCATGGAGCATTTTTATGTAAGTTGCCAAGGAGAATTGTGATGAAAGGGATTATGTGGATTTGTAATGACAAGGGCCATGGAGCATTGTGATGAAACAAATCTTGGAGTATTTTGATGAAAGTTGTCATGGAGCATTGCGATGAAAAGCACCAAGGAACATTGTGATGACAAGGGGCATCGAGCATTGTGATGACAAGTGTCATGGAGCATTGTGACGACAGATGTCATGGAGCATCGTGATGACAAATGCCATGGAGAATTGTGATGAGAGGTGGCATTGGGCATTGTGATGAAAGGGGTCATGGAGTACTGTGATTACAGGGGCCATGGAGCATTGTGATAACAAGTGACATGGAGAATAGTGATGACAGGCGTCATAGAGCATTGTGATGACAAGTGCCATTTAGCATTTTGATGACAGGGGTCATCAGGCGTTGTGTTGACAGGGGTCATGGAGCACTGTGATGACATGGGCCATGGAGCGTTGTGAAGATAAGATTCATGGAGCATTGTGATGACACGGGCATGAAGCATGGTGATGACAACAGACCTGAGGCATTGTGATGACAAGTGTCATGGAGAATGGTGATGAAACGGACATGGAGCATTATAATGACAAGAGTTCTGGAGCCTTGTGATGACAAGGGCATGGAGCATTGTGATTACAGGGGCCATGGAGCAGTGTGATGACAAAGGCTTGGAGCACTGTGATGACAAGGGCCATGGAGCATTGTGATGAGTGAGGTCATGGAGCATTGAGATGAAACGGGTCATGGAGCACTGTGATTACAGGGGCCATGGAGCATTGTGATGACAAAGGCCATGGAGCATTGTGATGACAGGTGTCATGGAGCATTGTGCTGACAATGGCATGGAGCATTGTGATGAAAAGGGTAATGGAGCACTGTGAGGAAAGGAGTCATGGATCATTGTGATGACAGGGTCATGGAGAATTGTGTTGACAAGGGCATGGAGTATTGTAATGATAGGATATCTGGAGCATTGTGAAGAAAAGGGGATGGAGCAGTTTGACGACAGGGTCTAAGGAGCATTGTGCTGACAATGGCATGGAGCACATTGTGATGAAAAGGGTACTGGAGCACTGTGAGGAAAGGAGTCATGGATCATTGTGATGACAGGGGTCATGGAGATTTGTGATGACAAGGGTCATGGAGCATTGTGATGACACGGTCAAGGAACATTGCGATGACAAGAATTCTGGAGCATTGTGATGAAAGCGCATGGAGCATTGTGATTAAATGTGACAAGGAGCATTGTGATGATATGGGCAGAGAACATTGTTATGACAGGTGTCATGGAGCATTGTGATGAAAAGTGTCATGGAACATTGTGCTGACAGGGATCATGGAGATTTTGGGTAAGAGAGGCCTTGGAGATTTGTGATGGCAGGCGTCATGGGGCATTGTGATGACAGCGGTCTTGGAGCATTGTGATGAAATGGGTCATAGAGCACTGTGATTACAGGGGCCATGGAGCATTGTGAATACAAAGGCTATGGAGCATTGAGATGACAGGTTTCATGGAGCATTGTGATGAAAGTGATCATGGATCATTGTGATGACAAGTGGCCTGGAACCTTGTGATGACACATTTCATGGAGCATTGTGATGACAAGGACCATGGCGAATTGTGATGACATCTGTCATGGGGCATTGTGATGACAGTGGTCATCTAGAATTGTGATGAAAGGTATCATGGAGCACTGTGATGACAGGGGCATGGAACATTGTGATGACAAAGGCCATGGAGCATTGTGATGACAAGTGTCATGGGGCATTTTGATGACATTGGCATGGAGCATTATGATGACAAGAGTTCTGGAGCATTTTGAGGACAAGGGCATGGAGAATTGTGGTGACAGGACCCATGGAGCATTGTGATGAAAAGCGCAGGGAACATTGTGATGACTGGGTTCATGGAGCATTTTGATGAAAGGGGCCATGGAGCATTGAGATGACAGGCGTCATGAGACATGGTGATGACAGTGGTCATGGAGACTTGTGATGAAATATATCATGGAGCATTATGATAACAGGGGCCATAGAGCATTGTGATGACAGGTGTATTGGAGCATTGTGATGACAGGTGTATTAGAGCATTGTGATGAAAGTAGTCATGGATCATTGTGTTGACATGTGTCCTGGAACACTGTGATGACACAGTTCATCGAGGATTTTGATGAGAAGGGTCATAGCGAATTGTGATGACAGGTGTCATGGGGCATTGTGATGATATTGATCATCTAGGAATTGTGTTGAAAGGTATCATGGAGCACTGTAATGACTGGGGGCGTGAAGCATTGTTATGAAAATTGTCCTGGATTATTGTGATGACAGCAGTCATGGAGAATTGTGATGACAGGGATTATGCAGCACCCTTGTGTTGACAAGGGTATGGACTATTGTGATGACAATGGTTATGGAGCAATGTGATGAAAGTTTTCATGGAACATCGTGATGAAAAGTGCCTGGGAGCATTGTGACGATAAAGGCCATGGAGCGTTGTGATGACAAGTGTCATGGAGCATTGTGATGACAGGTGTCATGGAGCAATATGATAACAGGGGCCATGGAGCATTGTGATGACAGGTTTATTGGAGCATTGTGATGACAGGTGTATTGGGGCATTGTGATGAAAGTAGTCATGGATCATTGTGTTGACATGTGTCCTGGAACACTGTGATGACATGATTCATCGAGTATTGTGATGACAAGGGTCATAGCAAATTGTGATGACAGGTGTCATGGGACATTGTGATGACAGTGGTCATCTAGAATTGTGATGAAAGGTACCATGGAGCATTGTGATGACAGGGGTCATGGAGCATTGTGATGACATGGGCCATGGAGCATTGTGAACACAAGATTCATGGAGCATTGTGATGACACGGGCATGAAGCTTGGTGATGACGACAGACATGGAGCATTGTGATGCAAGGGCATGGAGCATTGTGATTACAGGAGACATGGAGCATTGTGATGACATTGGCAGGGATCATTTTGATTACAGGGATCATGGAGCATTGTGATGACAAGTGTCATGCAATATTGTGCTGACACAGATCATGGAGCATTTCGATGAGAGTGGCCTTGGAGCACAGTGATGAGAGACGTCATGGGGCATTATGGTGACAGTGGTCAAGGAGCATTGTGATGAAAGTGTTCATGGAGCAACGCGATTATCGGGACAATGCAGCATTGTGAATAAAAAGGCCATGGAGCGTTGAGATAACAGAGTTCATGGAGCATTGTGAGGAAAGTGGTCATGGATCACTGTGATGACAAGTGTCCTGGAACCTAGTGATGACACGGTTCATACAGCATTGAGATGAAAAGGGCCAAGGTGAATTGTGATGACACGTGTCATGGGGCATTGTGATGACATTGGTCATCTTGCATTGTGATGACAGTGGTCATGTAGAATTTTGATGAAAGGTATCATGGACCACTGTGATGAAAAAGGCCAAGGAACATTTCGATGACAAGTGTCATTGAGCAATGGGATGACACGGGAATGGAGTATTATGATGACAAGTGTTCTGGAGCATTGTGATGACAAGGGCATGGAGAATTGTGATTACAGGGGCCATGGAGCATTGTGATGACAATGGCAAGGAGCATTGTGATGACAGGGGTGATTGAGCATTGTGATTACAAAACCATGAGGCATTGTGATGACAGGCGCCTTGGAGCATTGTGATGACAATGGTCATCAAGCACTGTGATGACAGGGTTCATAGAGCATTGTGATGAGAAAGACCATGGAGCATGGTGATGAGAGAGTCCGTGGAACTTTGTGATGACAAGGTCATGTACCATTGTGATTCCAAGGGTCATGAAGCATTGTGATGACAAGGGCAGGGAACCTTGTGGTGACCGGGGTCATGGAGCATTTTGATGACAACTTTCATGGAACGTTGTGATGACAGGGGTCATGGAGCATTGTGTTGAAAGGGAACATGGAGCAGTGTGATTACAGGGTCCATGGAGCATTGTGAATACATAGGCCATGGAACAATATGATGACAGGTGTCATGTAGCATTGTGATGACAGGGTCATGCAGCATTGTGATTACAGGGGTTACGGGGCACTGTGATGACAGGGGGCATGGAGCATTGTGATGAAAATTGTCCTGGAGAATTGTGATGACCGCGGTCTCAGAGAATTGGGATGAAAGTTATCATGCAGCATTGTGATGACAATGGTCATGGATCATTTTGATGACGGGGTCTTGGAACATTCTGATAACAAGGTTCATAAAGCATTTTGATGACAGGGGTCATGGAGCATTGTGTTGACACGGGCATGGAGCATTGTAATGATAGGATATCTGGAGCATTGTGACGAAAAGGGGATGGAACATTTTGATGACAGGGTCCAAGGAGCATTGTGCTGACAATGGCATGGAGCATTGTGATGAAAAGGGTACTGGAGCACTGTGAGGAAAGGAGTCATGGATCATTGTGATGACAGGAGTCATGGAGCTTTGTGATGACAAGGGACATGGAACATTATGATGACACGGTCAAGGAACACTACGATGACAAGAATTCTGGAGCATTGTGATGAAAGGGCATGGAGCATTGTGATTAAAGGTGACAAGGAGCATTGTGATGATATGGGCAGAGAACACTGTGATGACAGGGGTCATGGAGCATTGTGATGAAAAGTGTCATGGAACATTGTGCTGACAGGGATCATGGAGCTTTATGGAAAGAGAGGCCTTGGAGATTTGTGTTGGCAGGCGTCATGAGGCATTGTGATGACAGCGGTCTTGGAGCATTGTGAATACAAAGGCTATGGAGCATTGAGATGACAGGTTTCATGGAGCATTGTGATGAAAGTGATCATGGATCATTGTGATGACAAGTGTCCTGGAACCTTGTGATGACACATTTCATGGAGCATTGTGATGACAAGGACCATGGCGAATTGTGATGACATCTGTCATGGGGCATTGTGATGACAGTGGTCATCTAGAATTGTGATGAAAGGTATCATGGAGCACTGTGATGACAAGGGCATGGAACATTGTGATGACAAAGGCCATGGAGCATTGTGATGACAAGTGTCATGGGGCATTTTGATGACATTGGCATGGAGCATTATGATGACAAGAGTTCTGGAGCATTTTGATGACAAGGGCATGGAGAATTGTGGTGACAGGACCCATGGAGCATTGTGATGAAAAGGGCAGGGAACATTGTGATGAATGGGTTCATGCAGCATTTTGATGAAAGGGGCCATGGAGCATTGAGATGACAGGCGTCATGAGGCATGGTGATGACAGTGGTCATGGAGACTTGTGATGAAATATATCATGGAGCAATATGATAACATGGGCCATAGAGCATTTTGATGACAAGTGTATTGGAGCATTGTGATGACATGTGTATTAGAGCATTGTGATGAAAGTAGTCATGGATCATTGTGATGACATGTGTCCTGGAACACTGTGATGACACGGTTCATCGAGTATTTTGATAAGAAGGGTCATAGCGAATTGTGATGACAGGTGTCATGGGGCATTGTGATGACATTGATCATCTAGGAATTGTGATGAAAGGTATCATGGAGCACTGTGATGACTGGGGGCATGAAGCATTGTTATGAAAATTGTCCTGGATTATTGTGATGACAGCAGTCATGGAGAATTGTGATGACAGGGATTATGCAGCATTGTGTTGACAAGGGTATGGACTATTGTGATGACAATGGTCATGGAGCAATGTGATGATGTGATGAAAGGTTTCATGGAACATCGTGATGAAAAGTGCCTGGGAGCATTGTGACGATAAAGGCCATGGAGCATTGTGATGACAAGTGTCATGGAGCATTGTAATGAAAGGTTTCATTGTGCACTGTGATGACAAGGGGGATGGACTATTGTGATGAAACTGGTCCTGGAGCATTGTGATAACAAAAGCCATGGAGCATTGTGATGACAGGCATCATGGAGCATTGTGAAGAAAGGGGCCATGGGGAATTGTAATGACAACAGAGAAATGTGATGAAAATGGTCAGCGAGCATAGTGATTAAAGTGGTCATTGAGAATTGTGATGAAAAGCGACCTAGGGCATTGTGATGACAAAGGTCATGGAGAACTGTGATGACCAGGGTCATGTAGCATTGTGATGCCACGGTCCTGGAACATTGTGATGACAAGAATTCTGGAGCATTGTGAGGAAAAAGGCATGGAGCATTGTGATTATAGGGGACATGGAGCCTTGTGATGATATGGACAGGGAACACTGTGATGACAGGTGTCATGGAGCAATGTGATGAGAATGGCCTTGGAGAATTGTGATGACAGACGTATTGGGGCATTGAGATGGCAGTGGTCATGGAGCATTATGATGAAAGGTGTTATGGAACACTGTAATTACAGGGGCCATGGAGCATTGTGAATAAAAAGGCCATGGAGCATTGAGATGACAGTGGTCATGGAGCATTGTGATGAAAGTGGTAATGGATCATTGTGATGACAAGAGTCCTGGGAACCTGTGATGACATGGTTCATGGAGCATTGTGATGACAATGGTCATGGCGAATTGTGATGACAATGTCATGGGGCATTGTGATGGCAGTGGTCATCTAGAAATGTGATTAAAGTTATTATGGAGCACAGTAATGAGAGGGGCCATGGAGCATTGTGATGACAAGTGTCATGGAGAATGGTGATGAAACGGACATGGAGCATTATAATGACAAGAGTTCTGGAGCCTTGTGATGACAAGGGCATGGAGCATTGTGATTACAGGGGCCATGGAGCAGTGTGATGACAAAGGCTTGGAACACTGTGATGACAAGGGCCATGGAGCATTGTGATTAAAGGGGTCATGGGGCATTGTGATGAGTGAGGTCATGGAGCATTGTGAATACAAGGGACATGGAGCCTTGTGATGACAAGGGTCATGGATCATTGTAAAAACAGGTATCATTGGGCATTGTGATGACAGGGGCATGGAGCATTTTTATGTAAGTTGCCAAGGAGAATTGTGATGAAAGGGATTATGTGGATTTGTAATGACAAGGGCCATGGAGCATTGTGATGAAACAAATCTTGGAGTATTTTGATGAAAGTTGTCATGGAGCATTGCGATGAAAAGCACCAAGGAACATTGTGATGACAAGGGGCATCGAGCATTGTGATGACAAGTGTCATGGAGCATTGTGACGACAGATGTCATGGAGCATCGTGATGACAAATGCCATGGAGAATTGTGATGAGAGGTGGCATTGGGCATTGTGATGAAAGGGGTCATGGAGTACTGTGATTACAGGGGCCATGGAGCATTGTGATAACAAGTGACATGGAGAATAGTGATGACAGGCGTCATAGAGCATTGTGATGACAAGTG
Source organism: Balaenoptera physalus (assembly GCF_965194825.1). NCBI lineage: Eukaryota > Metazoa > Chordata > Mammalia > Artiodactyla > Balaenopteridae > Balaenoptera > Balaenoptera physalus. The sequence goes on along the minus strand of NW_028126104.1, from coordinate 162,521 downwards.
CCATTTAGCATTTTGATGACAGGGGTCATCAGGCGTTGTGTTGACAGGGGTCATGGAGCACTGTGATGACATGGGCCATGGAGCGTTGTGAAGATAAGATTCATGGAGCATTGTGATGACACGGGCATGAAGCATGGTGATGACAACAGACCTGAGGCATTGTGATGACAAGTGTCATGGAGAATGGTGATGAAACGGACATGGAGCATTATAATGACAAGAGTTCTGGAGCCTTGTGATGACAAGGGCATGGAGCATTGTGATTACAGGGGCCATGGAGCAGTGTGATGACAAAGGCTTGGAGCACTGTGATGACAAGGGCCATGGAGCATTGTGATGAGTGAGGTCATGGAGCATTGAGATGAAACGGGTCATGGAGCACTGTGATTACAGGGGCCATGGAGCATTGTGATGACAAAGGCCATGGAGCATTGTGATGACAGGTGTCATGGAGCATTGTGCTGACAATGGCATGGAGCATTGTGATGAAAAGGGTAATGGAGCACTGTGAGGAAAGGAGTCATGGATCATTGTGATGACAGGGTCATGGAGAATTGTGTTGACAAGGGCATGGAGTATTGTAATGATAGGATATCTGGAGCATTGTGAAGAAAAGGGGATGGAGCAGTTTGACGACAGGGTCTAAGGAGCATTGTGCTGACAATGGCATGGAGCACATTGTGATGAAAAGGGTACTGGAGCACTGTGAGGAAAGGAGTCATGGATCATTGTGATGACAGGGGTCATGGAGATTTGTGATGACAAGGGTCATGGAGCATTGTGATGACACGGTCAAGGAACATTGCGATGACAAGAATTCTGGAGCATTGTGATGAAAGCGCATGGAGCATTGTGATTAAATGTGACAAGGAGCATTGTGATGATATGGGCAGAGAACATTGTTATGACAGGTGTCATGGAGCATTGTGATGAAAAGTGTCATGGAACATTGTGCTGACAGGGATCATGGAGATTTTGGGTAAGAGAGGCCTTGGAGATTTGTGATGGCAGGCATCATGGGGCATTGTGATGACAGCGGTCTTGGAGCATTGTGATGAAAGGGGTCATGGAGCACTGTGATGACAGGGGCCATGGAGCATTGTGAATACAAAGGCTATGGAGCATTGAGATGACAGGTTTCATGGAGCATTGTGATGAAAGTGATCATGGATCATTGTGATGACAAGTGGCCTGGAACCTTGTGATGACACATTTCATGGAGCATTGTGATGACAAGGACCATGGCGAATTGTGATGACATCTGTCATGGGGCATTGTGATGACAGTGGTCATCTAGAATTGTGATGAAAGGTATCATGGAGCACTGTGATGACAGGGGCATGGAACATTGTGATGACAAAGGCCATGGAGCATTGTGATGACAAGTGTCATGGGGCATTTTGATGACATTGGCATGGAGCATTATGATGACAAGAGTTCTGGAGCATTTTGAGGACAAGGGCATGGAGAATTGTGGTGACAGGACCCATGGAGCATTGTGATGAAAAGCGCAGGGAACATTGTGATGACTGGGTTCATGGAGCATTTTGATGAAAGGGGCCATGGAGCATTGAGATGACAGGCGTCATGAGACATGGTGATGACAGTGGTCATGGAGACTTGTGATGAAATATATCATGGAGCATTATGATAACAGGGGCCATAGAGCATTGTGATGACAGGTGTATTGGAGCATTGTGATGACAGGTGTATTAGAGCATTGTGATGAAAGTAGTCATGGATCATTGTGATGACATGTGTCCTGGAACACTGTGATGACACAGTTCATCGAGGATTTTGATGAGAAGGGTCATAGCGAATTGTGATGACAGGTGTCATGGGGCATTGTGATGATATTGATCATCTAGGAATTGTGTTGAAAGGTATCATGGAGCACTGTAATGACTGGGGGCGTGAAGCATTGTTATGAAAATTGTCCTGGATTATTGTGATGACAGCAGTCATGGAGAATTGTGATGACAGGGATTATGCAGCACCCTTGTGTTGACAAGGGTATGGACTATTGTGATGACAATGGTTATGGAGCAATGTGATGAAAGTTTTCATGGAACATCGTGATGAAAAGTGCCTGGGAGCATTGTGACGATAAAGGCCATGGAGCGTTGTGATGACAAGTGTCATGGAGCATTGTGATGACAGGTGTCATGGAGCAATATGATAACAGGGGCCATGGAGCATTGTGATGACAGGTTTATTGGAGCATTGTGATGACAGGTGTATTGGGGCATTGTGATGAAAGTAGTCATGGATCATTGTGTTGACATGTGTCCTGGAACACTGTGATGACATGATTCATCGAGTATTGTGATGACAAGGGTCATAGCAAATTGTGATGACAGGTGTCATGGGACATTGTGATGACAGTGGTCATCTAGAATTGTGATGAAAGGTACCATGGAGCATTGTGATGACAGGGGTCATGGAGCATTGTGATGACATGGGCCATGGAGCATTGTGAACACAAGATTCATGGAGCATTGTGATGACACGGGCATGAAGCTTGGTGATGACGACAGACATGGAGCATTGTGATGCAAGGGCATGGAGCATTGTGATTACAGGAGACATGGAGCATTGTGATGACATTGGCAGGGATCATTTTGATTACAGGGATCATGGAGCATTGTGATGACAAGTGTCATGCAATATTGTGCTGACACAGATCATGGAGCATTTCGATGAGAGTGGCCTTGGAGCACAGTGATGAGAGACGTCATGGGGCATTATGGTGACAGTGGTCAAGGAGCATTGTGATGAAAGTGTTCATGGAGCAACGCGATTATCGGGACAATGCAGCATTGTGAATAAAAAGGCCATGGAGCGTTGAGATAACAGAGTTCATGGAGCATTGTGAGGAAAGTGGTCATGGATCACTGTGATGACAAGTGTCCTGGAACCTAGTGATGACACGGTTCATACAGCATTGAGATGAAAAGGGCCAAGGTGAATTGTGATGACACGTGTCATGGGGCATTGTGATGACATTGGTCATCTTGCATTGTGATGACAGTGGTCATGTAGAATTTTGATGAAAGGTATCATGGACCACTGTGATGAAAAAGGCCAAGGAACATTTCGATGACAAGTGTCATTGAGCAATGGGATGACACGGGAATGGAGTATTATGATGACAAGTGTTCTGGAGCATTGTGATGACAAGGGCATGGAGAATTGTGATTACAGGGGCCATGGAGCATTGTGATGACAATGGCAAGGAGCATTGTGATGACAGGGGTGATTGAGCATTGTGATTACAAAACCATGAGGCATTGTGATGACAGGCGCCTTGGAGCATTGTGATGACAATGGTCATCAAGCACTGTGATGACAGGGTTCATAGAGCATTGTGATGAGAAAGACCATGGAGCATGGTGATGAGAGAGTCCGTGGAACTTTGTGATGACAAGGTCATGTACCATTGTGATTCCAAGGGTCATGAAGCATTGTGATGACAAGGGCAGGGAACCTTGTGGTGACCGGGGTCATGGAGCATTTTGATGACAACTTTCATGGAACGTTGTGATGACAGGGGTCATGGAGCATTGTGTTGAAAGGGAACATGGAGCAGTGTGATTACAGGGTCCATGGAGCATTGTGAATACATAGGCCATGGAACAATATGATGACAGGTGTCATGTAGCATTGTGATGACAGGGTCATGCAGCATTGTGATTACAGGGGTTACGGGGCACTGTGATGACAGGGGGCATGGAGCATTGTGATGAAAATTGTCCTGGAGAATTGTGATGACCGCGGTCTCAGAGAATTGGGATGAAAGTTATCATGCAGCATTGTGATGACAATGGTCATGGATCATTTTGATGACGGGGTCTTGGAACATTCTGATAACAAGGTTCATAAAGCATTTTGATGACAGGGGTCATGGAGCATTGTGTTGACACGGGCATGGAGCATTGTAATGATAGGATATCTGGAGCATTGTGACGAAAAGGGGATGGAACATTTTGATGACAGGGTCCAAGGAGCATTGTGCTGACAATGGCATGGAGCATTGTGATGAAAAGGGTACTGGAGCACTGTGAGGAAAGGAGTCATGGATCATTGTGATGACAGGAGTCATGGAGCTTTGTGATGACAAGGGACATGGAACATTATGATGACACGGTCAAGGAACACTACGATGACAAGAATTCTGGAGCATTGTGATGAAAGGGCATGGAGCATTGTGATTAAAGGTGACAAGGAGCATTGTGATGATATGGGCAGAGAACACTGTGATGACAGGGGTCATGGAGCATTGTGATGAAAAGTGTCATGGAACATTGTGCTGACAGGGATCATGGAGCTTTATGGAAAGAGAGGCCTTGGAGATTTGTGTTGGCAGGCGTCATGAGGCATTGTGATGACAGCGGTCTTGGAGCATTGTGAATACAAAGGCTATGGAGCATTGAGATGACAGGTTTCATGGAGCATTGTGATGAAAGTGATCATGGATCATTGTGATGACAAGTGTCCTGGAACCTTGTGATGACACATTTCATGGAGCATTGTGATGACAAGGACCATGGCGAATTGTGATGACATCTGTCATGGGGCATTGTGATGACAGTGGTCATCTAGAATTGTGATGAAAGGTATCATGGAGCACTGTGATGACAAGGGCATGGAACATTGTGATGACAAAGGCCATGGAGCATTGTGATGACAAGTGTCATGGGGCATTTTGATGACATTGGCATGGAGCATTATGATGACAAGAGTTCTGGAGCATTTTGATGACAAGGGCATGGAGAATTGTGGTGACAGGACCCATGGAGCATTGTGATGAAAAGGGCAGGGAACATTGTGATGAATGGGTTCATGCAGCATTTTGATGAAAGGGGCCATGGAGCATTGAGATGACAGGCGTCATGAGGCATGGTGATGACAGTGGTCATGGAGACTTGTGATGAAATATATCATGGAGCAATATGATAACATGGGCCATAGAGCATTTTGATGACAAGTGTATTGGAGCATTGTGATGACATGTGTATTAGAGCATTGTGATGAAAGTAGTCATGGATCATTGTGATGACATGTGTCCTGGAACACTGTGATGACACGGTTCATCGAGTATTTTGATAAGAAGGGTCATAGCGAATTGTGATGACAGGTGTCATGGGGCATTGTGATGACATTGATCATCTAGGAATTGTGATGAAAGGTATCATGGAGCACTGTGATGACTGGGGGCATGAAGCATTGTTATGAAAATTGTCCTGGATTATTGTGATGACAGCAGTCATGGAGAATTGTGATGACAGGGATTATGCAGCATTGTGTTGACAAGGGTATGGACTATTGTGATGACAATGGTCATGGAGCAATGTGATGATGTGATGAAAGGTTTCATGGAACATCGTGATGAAAAGTGCCTGGGAGCATTGTGACGATAAAGGCCATGGAGCATTGTGATGACAAGTGTCATGGAGCATTGTAATGAAAGGTTTCATTGTGCACTGTGATGACAAGGGGGATGGAGTATTGTGATGAAACTGGTCCTGGAGCATTGTGATAACAAAAGCCATGGAGCATTGTGATGACAGGCATCATGGAGCATTGTGAAGAAAGGGGCCATGGGGAATTGTAATGACAACAGAGAAATGTGATGAAAATGGTCAGCGAGCATAGTGATTAAAGTGGTCATTGAGAATTGTGATGAAAAGCGACCTAGGGCATTGTGATGACAAAGGTCATGGAGAACTGTGATGACCAGGGTCATGTAGCATTGTGATGCCACGGTCCTGGAACATTGTGATGACAAGAATTCTGGAGCATTGTGAGGAAAAAGGCATGGAGCATTGTGATTATAGGGGACATGGAGCCTTGTGATGATATGGACAGGGAACACTGTGATGACAGGTGTCATGGAGCAATGTGATGAGAATGGCCTTGGAGAATTGTGATGACAGACGTATTGGGGCATTGAGATGGCAGTGGTCATGGAGCATTATGATGAAAGGTGTTATGGAACACTGTAATTACAGGGGCCATGGAGCATTGTGAATAAAAAGGCCATGGAGCATTGAGATGACAGTGGTCATGGAGCATTGTGATGAAAGTGGTAATGGATCATTGTGATGACAAGAGTCCTGGGAACCTGTGATGACATGGTTCATGGAGCATTGTGATGACAATGGTCATGGCGAATTGTGATGACAATGTCATGGGGCATTGTGATGGCAGTGGTCATCTAGAAATGTGATTAAAGTTATTATGGAGCACAGTAATGAGAGGGGCCATGGAGCATTGTGATGACAAGTGTCATGGAGAATGGTGATGAAACGGACATGGAGCATTATAATGACAAGAGTTCTGGAGCCTTGTGATGACAAGGGCATGGAGCATTGTGATTACAGGGGCCATGGAGCAGTGTGATGACAAAGGCTTGGAACACTGTGATGACAAGGGCCATGGAGCATTGTGATTAAAGGGGTCATGGGGCATTGTGATGAGTGAGGTCATGGAGCATTGTGAATACAAGGGACATGGAGCCTTGTGATGACAAGGGTCATGGATCATTGTAAAAACAGGTATCATTGGGCATTGTGATGACAGGGGCATGGAGCATTTTTATGTAAGTTGCCAAGGAGAATTGTGATGAAAGGGATTATGTGGATTTGTAATGACAAGGGCCATGGAGCATTGTGATGAAACAAATCTTGGAGTATTTTGATGAAAGTTGTCATGGAGCATTGCGATGAAAAGCACCAAGGAACATTGTGATGACAAGGGGCATCGAGCATTGTGATGACAAGTGTCATGGAGCATTGTGACGACAGATGTCATGGAGCATCGTGATGACAAATGCCATGGAGAATTGTGATGAGAGGTGGCATTGGGCATTGTGATGAAAGGGGTCATGGAGTACTGTGATTACAGGGGCCATGGAGCATTGTGATAACAAGTGACATGGAGAATAGTGATGACAGGCGTCATAGAGCATTGTGATGACAAGTGCCATTTAGCATTTTGATGACAGGGGTCATCAGGCGTTGTGTTGACAGGGGTCATGGAGCACTGTGATGACATGGGCCATGGAGCATTGTGAAGATAAGATTCATGGAGCATTGTGATGACACGGGCATGAAGCATGGTGATGACAACAGACCTGAGGCATTGTGATGACAAGTGTCATGGAGAATGGTGATGAAACGGACATGGAGCATTATAATGACAAGAGTTCTGGAGCCTTGTGATGACAAGGGCATGGAGCATTGTGATTACAGGGGCCATGGAGCAGTGTGATGACAAAGGCTTGGAGCACTGTGATGACAAGGGCCATGGAGCATTGTGATGAGTGAGGTCATGGAGCATTGAGATGAAACGGGTCATGGAGCACTGTGATTACAGGGGCCATGGAGCATTGTGATGACAAAGGCCATGGAGCATTGTGATGACAGGTGTCATGGAGCATTGTGCTGACAATGGCATGGAGCATTGTGATGAAAAGGGTAATGGAGCACTGTGAGGAAAGGAGTCATGGATCATTGTGATGACAGGGTCATGGAGAATTGTGTTGACAAGGGCATGGAGTATTGTAATGATAGGATATCTGGAGCATTGTGAAGAAAAGGGGATGGAGCAGTTTGACGACAGGGTCTAAGGAGCATTGTGCTGACAATGGCATGGAGCACATTGTGATGAAAAGGGTACTGGAGCACTGTGAGGAAAGGAGTCATGGATCATTGTGATGACAGGGGTCAGGGAGATTTGTGATGACAAGGGTCATGGAGCATTGTGATGACACGGTCAAGGAACATTGCGATGACAAGAATTCTGGAGCATTGTGATGAAAGCACATGGAGCATTGTGATTAAATGTGACAAGGAGCATTGTGATGATATGGGCAGAGAACATTGTTATGACAGGTGTCATGGAGCATTGTGATGAAAAGTGTCATGGAACATTGTGCTGACAGGGATCATGGAGATTTTGGGTAAGAGAGGCCTTGGAGATTTGTGATGGCAGGCGTCATGGGGCATTGTGATGACAGCGGTCTTGGAGCATTGTGATGAAAGGGGTCATGGAGCACTGTGATGACAGGGGCCATGGAGCATTGTGAATACAAAGGCTATGGAGCATTGAGATGACAGGTTTCATGGAGCATTGTGATGAAAGTGATCATGGATCATTGTGATGACAAGTGGCCTGGAACCTTGTGATGACATATTTCATGGAGCATTGTGATGAAAGTGATCATGGATCATTGTGATGACAAGTGGCCTGGAACCTTGTGATGACACATTTCATGGAGCATTGTGATGACAAGGACCATGGCGAATTGTGATGACATCTGTCATGGGGCATTGTGATGACAGTGGTCATCTAGAATTGTGATGAAAGGTATCATGGAGCACTGTGATGACAGGGGCATGGAACATTGTGATGACAAAGGCCATGGAGCATTGTGATGACAAGTGTCATGGGGCATTTTGATGACATTGGCATGGAGCATTATGATGACAAGAGTTCTGGAGCATTTTGAGGACAAGGGCATGGAGAATTGTGGTGACAGGACCCATGGAGCATTGTGATGAAAAGCGCAGGGAACATTGTGATGACTGGGTTCATGGAGCATTTTGATGAAAGGGGCCATGGAGCATTGAGATGACAGGCGTCATGAGACATGGTGATGACAGTGGTCATGGAGACTTGTGATGAAATATATCATGGAGCATTATGATAACAGGGGCCATAGAGCATTGTGATGACAGGTGTATTGGAGCATTGTGATGACAGGTGTATTAGAGCATTGTGATGAAAGTAGTCATGGATCATTGTGATGACATGTGTCCTGGAACACTGTGATGACACAGTTCATCGAGGATTTTGATGAGAAGGGTCATAGCGAATTGTGATGACAGGTGTCATGGGGCATTGTGATGATATTGATCATCTAGGAATTGTGTTGAAAGGTATCATGGAGCACTGTAATGACTGGGGGCGTGAAGCATTGTTATGAAAATTGTCCTGGATTATTGTGATGACAGCAGTCATGGAGAATTGTGATGACAGGGATTATGCAGCACCCTTGTGTTGACAAGGGTATGGACTATTGTGATGACAATGGTTATGGAGCAATGTGATGAAAGTTTTCATGGAACATCGTGATGAAAAGTGCCTGGGAACACTGTGACGATAAAGGCCATGGAGCGTTGTGATGACAAGTGTCATGGAGCATTGTGATGACAGGTGTCATGGAGCAATATGATAACAGGGGCCATGGAGCATTGTGATGACAGGTTTATTGGAGCATTGTGATGACAGGTGTATTGGGGCATTGTGATGAAAGGAGTCATGGATCATTGTGTTGACATGTGTCCTGGAACACTGTGATGACATGATTCATCGAGTATTGTGATGACAAGGGTCATAGCAAATTGTGATGACAGGTGTCATGGGACATTGTGATGACAGTGGTCATCTAGAATTGTGATGAAAGGTACCATGGAGCATTGTGATGACAGGGGTCATGGAGCATTGTGATGACATGGGCCATGGAGCATTGTGAACACAAGATTCATGGAGCATTGTGATGACACGGGCATGAAGCTTGGTGATGACGACAGACATGGAGCATTGTGATGCAAGGGCATGGAGCATTGTGATTACAGGAGACATGGAGCATTGTGATGACATTGGCAGGGATCATTTTGATTACAGGGATCATGGAGCATTGTGATGACAAGTGTCATGCAATATTGTGCTGACACAGATCATGGAGCATTTCGATGAGAGTGGCCTTGGAGCACAGTGATGAGAGACGTCATGGGGCATTATGGTGACAGTGGTCAAGGAGCATTGTGATGAAAGTGTTCATGGAGCAACGCGATTATCGGGACAATGCAGCATTGTGAATAAAAAGGCCATGGAGCGTTGAGATAACAGAGTTCATGGAGCATTGTGAGGAAAGTGGTCATGGATCACTGTGATGACAAGTGTCCTGGAACCTAGTGATGACACGGTTCATACAGCATTGAGATGAAAAGGGCCAAGGTGAATTGTGATGACACGTGTCATGGGGCATTGTGATGACATTGGTCATCTTGCATTGTGATGACAGCGGTCATGTAGAATTTTGATGAAAGGTATCATGGACCACTGTGATGAAAAAGGCCAAGGAACATTTCGATGACAAGTGTCATTGAGCAATGGGATGACACGGGAATGGAGTATTATGATGACAAGTGCTCTGGAGCATTGTGATGACAAGGGCATGGAGAATTGTGATTACAGGGGCCATGGAGCATTGTGATGACAATGGCAAGGAGCATTGTGATGACAGGGGTGATTGAGCATTGTGATTACAAAACCATGAGGCATTGTGATGACAGGCGCCTTGGAGCATTGTGATGACAATGGTCATCAAGCACTGTGATGACAGGGTTCATAGAGCATTGTGATGAGAAAGACCATGGAGCATGGTGATGAGAGAGTCCGTGGAACTTTGTGATGACAAGGTCATGTACCATTGTGATTCCAAGGGTCATGAAGCATTGTGATGACAAGGGCAGGGAACCTTGTGGTGACCGGGGTCATGGAGCATTTTGATGACAACTTTCATGGAACGTTGTGATGACAGGGGTCATGGAGCATTGTGTTGAAAGGGAACATGGAGCAGTGTGATTACAGGGTCCATGGAGCATTGTGAATACATAGGCCATGGAACAATATGATGACAGGTGTCATGTAGCATTGTGATGACAGGGTCATGCAGCATTGTGATTACAGGGGTTACGGGGCACTGTGATGACAGGGGGCATGGAGCATTGTGATGAAAATTGTCCTGGAGAATTGTGATGACCGCGGTCTCAGAGAATTGGGATGAAAGTTATCATGCAGCATTGTGATGACAATGGTCATGGATCATTTTGATGACGGGGTCTTGGAACATTCTGATAACAAGGTTCATAAAGCATTTTGATGACAGGGGTCATGGAGCATTGTGTTGACACGGGCATGGAGCATTGTAATGATAGGATATCTGGAGCATTGTGACGAAAAGGGGATGGAACATTTTGATGACAGGGTCCAAGGAGCATTGTGCTGACAATGGCATGGAGCATTGTGATGAAAAGGGTACTGGAGCACTGTGAGGAAAGGAGTCATGGATCATTGTGATGACAGGAGTCATGGAGCTTTGTGATGACAAGGGACATGGAACATTATGATGACACGGTCAAGGAACACTACGATGACAAGAATTCTGGAGCATTGTGATGAAAGGGCATGGAGCATTGTGATTAAAGGTGACAAGGAGCATTGTGATGATATGGGCAGAGAACACTGTGATGACAGGGGTCATGGAGCATTGTGATGAAAAGTGTCATGGAACATTGTGCTGACAGGGATCATGGAGCTTTATGGAAAGAGAGGCCTTGGAGATTTGTGTTGGCAGGCGTCATGAGGCATTGTGATGACAGCGGTCTTGGAGCATTGTGAATACAAAGGCTATGGAGCATTGAGATGACAGGTTTCATGGAGCATTGTGATGAAAGTGATCATGGATCATTGTGATGACAAGTGTCCTGGAACCTTGTGATGACACATTTCACGGAGCATTGTGATGACAAGGACCATGGCGAATTGTGATGACATCTGTCATGGGGCATTGTGATGACAGTGGTCATCTAGAATTGTGATGAAAGGTATCATGGAGCACTGTGATGACAAGGGCATGGAACATTGTGATGACAAAGGCCATGGAGCATTGTGATGACAAGTGTCATGGGGCATTTTGATGACATTGGCATGGAGCATTATGATGACAAGAGTTCTGGAGCATTTTGATGACAAGGGCATGGAGAATTGTGGTGACAGGACCCATGGAGCATTGTGATGAAAAGGGCAGGGAACATTGTGATGAATGGGTTCATGCAGCATTTTGATGAAAGGGGCCATGGAGCATTGAGATGACAGGCGTCATGAGGCATGGTGATGACAGTGGTCATGGAGACTTGTGATGAAATATATCATGGAGCAATATGATAACATGGGCCATAGAGCATTTTGATGACAAGTGTATTGGAGCATTGTGATGACATGTGTATTAGAGCATTGTGATGAAAGTAGTCATGGATCATTGTGATGACATGTGTCCTGGAACACTGTGATGACACGGTTCATCGAGTATTTTGATAAGAAGGGTCATAGCGAATTGTGATGACAGGTGTCATGGGGCATTGTGATGACATTGATCATCTAGGAATTGTGATGAAAGGTATCATGGAGCACTGTGATGACTGGGGGCATGAAGCATTGTTATGAAAATTGTCCTGGATTATTGTGATGACAGCAGTCATGGAGAATTGTGATGACAGGGATTATGCAGCATTGTGTTGACAAGGGTATGGACTATTGTGATGACAATGGTCATGGAGCAATGTGATGATGTGATGAAAGGTTTCATGGAACATCGTGATGAAAAGTGCCTGGGAGCATTGTGACGATAAAGGCCATGGAGCATTGTGATGACAAGTGTCATGGAGCATTGTAATGAAAGGTTTCATTGTGCACTGTGATGACAAGGGGGATGGACTATTGTGATGAAACTGGTCCTGGAGCATTGTGATAACAAAAGCCATGGAGCATTGTGATGACAGGCATCATGGAGCATTGTGAAGAAAGGGGCCATGGGGAATTGTAATGACAACAGAGAAATGTGATGAAAATGGTCAGCGAGCATAGTGATTAAAGTGGTCATTGAGAATTGTGATGAAAAGCGACCTAGGGCATTGTGATGACAAAGGTCATGGAGAACTGTGATGACCAGGGTCATGTAGCATTGTGATGCCACGGTCCTGGAACATTGTGATGACAAGAATTCTGGAGCATTGTGAGGAAAAAGGCATGGAGCATTGTGATTATAGGGGACATGGAGCCTTGTGATGATATGGACAGGGAACACTGTGATGACAGGTGTCATGGAGCAATGTGATGAGAATGGCCTTGGAGAATTGTGATGACAGACGTATTGGGGCATTGAGATGGCAGTGGTCATGGAGCATTATGATGAAAGGTGTTATGGAACACTGTAATTACAGGGGCCATGGAGCATTGTGAATAAAAAGGCCATGGAGCATTGAGATGACAGTGGTCATGGAGCATTGTGATGAAAGTGGTAATGGATCATTGTGATGACAAGAGTCCTGGGAACCTGTGATGACATGGTTCATGGAGCATTGTGATGACAATGGTCATGGCGAATTGTGATGACAATGTCATGGGGCATTGTGATGGCAGTGGTCATCTAGAAATGTGATTAAAGTTATTATGGAGCACAGTAATGAGAGGGGCCATGGAGCATTGTGATGACAAGTGTCATGGAGAATGGTGATGAAACGGACATGGAGCATTATAATGACAAGAGTTCTGGAGCCTTGTGATGACAAGGGCATGGAGCATTGTGATTACAGGGGCCATGGAGCAGTGTGATGACAAAGGCTTGGAACACTGTGATGACAAGGGCCATGGAGCATTGTGATTAAAGGGGTCATGGGGCATTGTGATGAGTGAGGTCATGGAGCATTGTGAATACAAGGGACATGGAGCCTTGTGATGACAAGGGTCATGGATCATTGTAAAAACAGGTATCATTGGGCATTGTGATGACAGGGGCATGGAGCATTTTTATGTAAGTTGCCAAGGAGAATTGTGATGAAAGGGATTATGTGGATTTGTAATGACAAGGGCCATGGAGCATTGTGATGAAACAAATCTTGGAGTATTTTGATGAAAGTTGTCATGGAGCATTGCGATGAAAAGCACCAAGGAACATTGTGATGACAAGGGGCATCGAGCATTGTGATGACAAGTGTCATGGAGCATTGTGACGACAGATGTCATGGAGCATCGTGATGACAAATGCCATGGAGAATTGTGATGAGAGGTGGCATTGGGCATTGTGATGAAAGGGGTCATGGAGTACTGTGATTACAGGGGCCATGGAGCATTGTGATAACAAGTGACATGGAGAATAGTGATGACAGGCGTCATAGAGCATTGTGATGACAAGTGCCATTTAGCATTTTGATGACAGGGGTCATCAGGCGTTGTGTTGACAGGGGTCATGGAGCACTGTGATGACATGGGCCATGGAGCGTTGTGAAGATAAGATTCATGGAGCATTGTGATGACACGGGCATGAAGCATGGTGATGACAACAGACCTGAGGCATTGTGATGACAAGTGTCATGGAGAATGGTGATGAAACGGACATGGAGCATTATAATGACAAGAGTTCTGGAGCCTTGTGATGACAAGGGCATGGAGCATTGTGATTACAGGGGCCATGGAGCAGTGTGATGACAAAGGCTTGGAGCACTGTGATGACAAGGGCCATGGAGCATTGTGATGAGTGAGGTCATGGAGCATTGAGATGAAACGGGTCATGGAGCACTGTGATTACAGGGGCCATGGAGCATTGTGATGACAAAGGCCATGGAGCATTGTGATGACAGGTGTCATGGAGCATTGTGCTGACAATGGCATGGAGCATTGTGATGAAAAGGGTAATGGAGCACTGTGAGGAAAGGAGTCATGGATCATTGTGATGACAGGGTCATGGAGAATTGTGTTGACAAGGGCATGGAGTATTGTAATGATAGGATATCTGGAGCATTGTGAAGAAAAGGGGATGGAGCAGTTTGACGACAGGGTCTAAGGAGCATTGTGCTGACAATGGCATGGAGCACATTGTGATGAAAAGGGTACTGGAGCACTGTGAGGAAAGGAGTCATGGATCATTGTGATGACAGGGGTCATGGAGATTTGTGATGACAAGGGTCATGGAGCATTGTGATGACACGGTCAAGGAACATTGCGATGACAAGAATTCTGGAGCATTGTGATGAAAGCGCATGGAGCATTGTGATTAAATGTGACAAGGAGCATTGTGATGATATGGGCAGAGAACATTGTTATGACAGGTGTCATGGAGCATTGTGATGAAAAGTGTCATGGAACATTGTGCTGACAGGGATCATGGAGATTTTGGGTAAGAGAGGCCTTGGAGATTTGTGATGGCAGGCGTCATGGGGCATTGTGATGACAGCGGTCTTGGAGCATTGTGATGAAAGGGGTCATGGAGCACTGTGATGACAGGGGCCATGGAGCATTGTGAATACAAAGGCTATGGAGCATTGAGATGACAGGTTTCATGGAGCATTGTGATGAAAGTGATCATGGATCATTGTGATGACAAGTGGCCTGGAACCTTGTGATGACACATTTCATGGAGCATTGTGATGACAAGGACCATGGCGAATTGTGATGACATCTGTCATGGGGCATTGTGATGACAGTGGTCATCTAGAATTGTGATGAAAGGTATCATGGAGCACTGTGATGACAGGGGCATGGAACATTGTGATGACAAAGGCCATGGAGCATTGTGATGACAAGTGTCATGGGGCATTTTGATGACATTGGCATGGAGCATTATGATGACAAGAGTTCTGGAGCATTTTGAGGACAAGGGCATGGAGAATTGTGGTGACAGGACCCATGGAGCATTGTGATGAAAAGCGCAGGGAACATTGTGATGACTGGGTTCATGGAGCATTTTGATGAAAGGGGCCATGGAGCATTGAGATGACAGGCGTCATGAGACATGGTGATGACAGTGGTCATGGAGACTTGTGATGAAATATATCATGGAGCATTATGATAACAGGGGCCATAGAGCATTGTGATGACAGGTGTATTAGAGCATTGTGATGAAAGTAGTCATGGATCATTGTGATGACATGTGTCCTGGAACACTGTGATGACACAGTTCATCGAGGATTTTGATGAGAAGGGTCATAGCGAATTGTGATGACAGGTGTCATGGGGCATTGTGATGATATTGATCATCTAGGAATTGTGTTGAAAGGTATCATGGAGCACTGTAATGACTGGGGGCGTGAAGCATTGTTATGAAAATTGTCCTGGATTATTGTGATGACAGCAGTCATGGAGAATTGTGATGACAGGGATTATGCAGCACCCTTGTGTTGACAAGGGTATGGACTATTGTGATGACAATGGTTATGGAGCAATGTGATGAAAGTTTTCATGGAACATCGTGATGAAAAGTGCCTGGGAGCATTGTGACGATAAAGGCCATGGAGCGTTGTGATGACAAGTGTCATGGAGCATTGTGATGACAGGTGTCATGGAGCAATATGATAACAGGGGCCATGGAGCATTGTGATGACAGGTTTATTGGAGCATTGTGATGACAGGTGTATTGGGGCATTGTGATGAAAGTAGTCATGGATCATTGTGTTGACATGTGTCCTGGAACACTGTGATGACATGATTCATCGAGTATTGTGATGACAAGGGTCATAGCAAATTGTGATGACAGGTGTCATGGGACATTGTGATGACAGTGGTCATCTAGAATTGTGATGAAAGGTACCATGGAGCATTGTGATGACAGGGGTCATGGAGCATTGTGATGACATGGGCCATGGAGCATTGTGAACACAAGATTCATGGAGCATTGTGATGACACGGGCATGAAGCTTGGTGATGACGACAGACATGGAGCATTGTGATGCAAGGGCATGGAGCATTGTGATTACAGGAGACATGGAGCATTGTGATGACATTGGCAGGGATCATTTTGATTACAGGGATCATGGAGCATTGTGATGACAAGTGTCATGCAATATTGTGCTGACACAGATCATGGAGCATTTCGATGAGAGTGGCCTTGGAGCACAGTGATGAGAGACGTCATGGGGCATTATGGTGACAGTGGTCAAGGAGCATTGTGATGAAAGTGTTCATGGAGCAACGCGATTATCGGGACAATGCAGCATTGTGAATAAAAAGGCCATGGAGCGTTGAGATAACAGAGTTCATGGAGCATTGTGAGGAAAGTGGTCATGGATCACTGTGATGACAAGTGTCCTGGAACCTAGTGATGACACGGTTCATACAGCATTGAGATGAAAAGGGCCAAGGTGAATTGTGATGACACGTGTCATGGGGCATTGTGATGACATTGGTCATCTTGCATTGTGATGACAGTGGTCATGTAGAATTTTGATGAAAGGTATCATGGACCACTGTGATGAAAAAGGCCAAGGAACATTTCGATGACAAGTGTCATTGAGCAATGGGATGACACGGGAATGGAGTATTATGATGACAAGTGCTCTGGAGCATTGTGATGACAAGGGCATGGAGAATTGTGATTACAGGGGCCATGGAGCATTGTGATGACAATGGCAAGGAGCATTGTGATGACAGGGGTGATTGAGCATTGTGATTACAAAACCATGAGGCATTGTGATGACAGGCGCCTTGGAGCATTGTGATGACAATGGTCATCAAGCACTGTGATGACAGGGTTCATAGAGCATTGTGATGAGAAAGACCATGGAGCATGGTGATGAGAGAGTCCGTGGAACTTTGTGATGACAAGGTCATGTACCATTGTGATTCCAAGGGTCATGAAGCATTGTGATGACAAGGGCAGGGAACCTTGTGGTGACCGGGGTCATGGAGCATTTTGATGACAACTTTCATGGAACGTTGTGATGACAGGGGTCATGGAGCATTGTGTTGAAAGGGAACATGGAGCAGTGTGATTACAGGGTCCATGGAGCATTGTGAATACATAGGCCATGGAACAATATGATGACAGGTGTCATGTAGCATTGTGATGACAGGGTCATGCAGCATTGTGATTACAGGGGTTACGGGGCACTGTGATGACAGGGGGCATGGAGCATTGTGATGAAAATTGTCCTGGAGAATTGTGATGACCGCGGTCTCAGAGAATTGGGATGAAAGTTATCATGCAGCATTGTGATGACAATGGTCATGGATCATTTTGATGACGGGGTCTTGGAACATTCTGATAACAAGGTTCATAAAGCATTTTGATGACAGGGGTCATGGAGCATTGTGTTGACACGGGCATGGAGCATTGTAATGATAGGATATCTGGAGCATTGTGACGAAAAGGGGATGGAACATTTTGATGACAGGGTCCAAGGAGCATTGTGCTGACAATGGCATGGAGCATTGTGATGAAAAGGGTACTGGAGCACTGTGAGGAAAGGAGTCATGGATCATTGTGATGACAGGAGTCATGGAGCTTTGTGATGACAAGGGACATGGAACATTATGATGACACGGTCAAGGAACACTACGATGACAAGAATTCTGGAGCATTGTGATGAAAGGGCATGGAGCATTGTGATTAAAGGTGACAAGGAGCATTGTGATGATATGGGCAGAGAACACTGTGATGACAGGGGTCATGGAGCATTGTGATGAAAAGTGTCATGGAACATTGTGCTGACAGGGATCATGGAGCTTTATGGAAAGAGAGGCCTTGGAGATTTGTGTTGGCAGGCGTCATGAGGCATTGTGATGACAGCGGTCTTGGAGCATTGTGAATACAAAGGCTATGGAGCATTGAGATGACAGGTTTCATGGAGCATTGTGATGAAAGTGATCATGGATCATTGTGATGACAAGTGTCCTGGAACCTTGTGATGACACATTTCATGGAGCATTGTGATGACAAGGACCATGGCGAATTGTGATGACATCTGTCATGGGGCATTGTGATGACAGTGGTCATCTAGAATTGTGATGAAAGGTATCATGGAGCACTGTGATGACAAGGGCATGGAACATTGTGATGACAAAGGCCATGGAGCATTGTGATGACAAGTGTCATGGGGCATTTTGATGACATTGGCATGGAGCATTATGATGACAAGAGTTCTGGAGCATTTTGATGACAAGGGCATGGAGAATTGTGGTGACAGGACCCATGGAGCATTGTGATGAAAAGGGCAGGGAACATTGTGATGAATGGGTTCATGCAGCATTTTGATGAAAGGGGCCATGGAGCATTGAGATGACAGGCGTCATGAGGCATGGTGATGACAGTGGTCATGGAGACTTGTGATGAAATATATCATGGAGCAATATGATAACATGGGCCATAGAGCATTTTGATGACAAGTGTATTGGAGCATTGTGATGACATGTGTATTAGAGCATTGTGATGAAAGTAGTCATGGATCATTGTGATGACATGTGTCCTGGAACACTGTGATGACACGGTTCATCGAGTATTTTGATAAGAAGGGTCATAGCGAATTGTGATGACAGGTGTCATGGGGCATTGTGATGACATTGATCATCTAGGAATTGTGATGAAAGGTATCATGGAGCACTGTGATGACTGGGGGCATGAAGCATTGTTATGAAAATTGTCCTGGATTATTGTGATGACAGCAGTCATGGAGAATTGTGATGACAGGGATTATGCAGCATTGTGTTGACAAGGGTATGGACTATTGTGATGACAATGGTCATGGAGCAATGTGATGATGTGATGAAAGGTTTCATGGAACATCGTGATGAAAAGTGCCTGGGAGCATTGTGACGATAAAGGCCATGGAGCATTGTGATGACAAGTGTCATGGAGCATTGTAATGAAAGGTTTCATTGTGCACTGTGATGACAAGGGGGATGGACTATTGTGATGAAACTGGTCCTGGAGCATTGTGATAACAAAAGCCATGGAGCATTGTGATGACAGGCATCATGGAGCATTGTGAAGAAAGGGGCCATGGGGAATTGTAATGACAACAGAGAAATGTGATGAAAATGGTCAGCGAGCATAGTGATTAAAGTGGTCATTGAGAATTGTGATGAAAAGCGACCTAGGGCATTGTGATGACAAAGGTCATGGAGAACTGTGATGACCAGGGTCATGTAGCATTGTGATGCCACGGTCCTGGAACATTGTGATGACAAGAATTCTGGAGCATTGTGAGGAAAAAGGCATGGAGCATTGTGATTATAGGGGACATGGAGCCTTGTGATGATATGGACAGGGAACACTGTGATGACAGGTGTCATGGAGCAATGTGATGAGAATGGCCTTGGAGAATTGTGATGACAGACGTATTGGGGCATTGAGATGGCAGTGGTCATGGAGCATTATGATGAAAGGTGTTATGGAACACTGTAATTACAGGGGCCATGGAGCATTGTGAATAAAAAGGCCATGGAGCATTGAGATGACAGTGGTCATGGAGCATTGTGATGAAAGTGGTAATGGATCATTGTGATGACAAGAGTCCTGGGAACCTGTGATGACATGGTTCATGGAGCATTGTGATGACAATGGTCATGGCGAATTGTGATGACAATGTCATGGGGCATTGTGATGGCAGTGGTCATCTAGAAATGTGATTAAAGTTATTATGGAGCACAGTAATGAGAGGGGCCATGGAGCATTGTGATGACAAGTGTCATGGAGAATGGTGATGAAACGGACATGGAGCATTATAATGACAAGAGTTCTGGAGCCTTGTGATGACAAGGGCATGGAGCATTGTGATTACAGGGGCCATGGAGCAGTGTGATGACAAAGGCTTGGAACACTGTGATGACAAGGGCCATGGAGCATTGTGATTAAAGGGGTCATGGGGCATTGTGATGAGTGAGGTCATGGAGCATTGTGAATACAAGGGACATGGAGCCTTGTGATGACAAGGGTCATGGATCATTGTAAAAACAGGTATCATTGGGCATTGTGATGACAGGGGCATGGAGCATTTTTATGTAAGTTGCCAAGGAGAATTGTGATGAAAGGGATTATGTGGATTTGTAATGACAAGGGCCATGGAGCATTGTGATGAAACAAATCTTGGAGTATTTTGATGAAAGTTGTCATGGAGCATTGCGATGAAAAGCACCAAGGAACATTGTGATGACAAGGGGCATCGAGCATTGTGATGACAAGTGTCATGGAGCATTGTGACGACAGATGTCATGGAGCATCGTGATGACAAATGCCATGGAGAATTGTGATGAGAGGTGGCATTGGGCATTGTGATGAAAGGGGTCATGGAGTACTGTGATTACAGGGGCCATGGAGCATTGTGATAACAAGTGACATGGAGAATAGTGATGACAGGCGTCATAGAGCATTGTGATGACAAGTGCCATTTAGCATTTTGATGACAGGGGTCATCAGGCGTTGTGTTGACAGGGGTCATGGAGCACTGTGATGACATGGGCCATGGAGCATTGTGAAGATAAGATTCATGGAGCATTGTGATGACACGGGCATGAAGCATGGTGATGACAACAGACCTGAGGCATTGTGATGACAAGTGTCATGGAGAATGGTGATGAAACGGACATGGAGCATTATAATGACAAGAGTTCTGGAGCCTTGTGATGACAAGGGCATGGAGCATTGTGATTACAGGGGCCATGGAGCAGTGTGATGACAAAGGCTTGGAGCACTGTGATGACAAGGGCCATGGAGCATTGTGATGAGTGAGGTCATGGAGCATTGAGATGAAACGGGTCATGGAGCACTGTGATTACAGGGGCCATGGAGCATTGTGATGACAAAGGCCATGGAGCATTGTGATGACAGGTGTCATGGAGCATTGTGCTGACAATGGCATGGAGCATTGTGATGAAAAGGGTAATGGAGCACTGTGAGGAAAGGAGTCATGGATCATTGTGATGACAGGGTCATGGAGAATTGTGTTGACAAGGGCATGGAGTATTGTAATGATAGGATATCTGGAGCATTGTGAAGAAAAGGGGATGGAGCAGTTTGACGACAGGGTCTAAGGAGCATTGTGCTGACAATGGCATGGAGCACATTGTGATGAAAAGGGTACTGGAGCACTGTGAGGAAAGGAGTCATGGATCATTGTGATGACAGGGGTCAGGGAGATTTGTGATGACAAGGGTCATGGAGCATTGTGATGACACGGTCAAGGAACATTGCGATGACAAGAATTCTGGAGCATTGTGATGAAAGCACATGGAGCATTGTGATTAAATGTGACAAGGAGCATTGTGATGATATGGGCAGAGAACATTGTTATGACAGGTGTCATGGAGCATTGTGATGAAAAGTGTCATGGAACATTGTGCTGACAGGGATCATGGAGATTTTGGGTAAGAGAGGCCTTGGAGATTTGTGATGGCAGGCGTCATGGGGCATTGTGATGACAGCGGTCTTGGAGCATTGTGATGAAAGGGGTCATGGAGCACTGTGATGACAGGGGCCATGGAGCATTGTGAATACAAAGGCTATGGAGCATTGAGATGACAGGTTTCATGGAGCATTGTGATGAAAGTGATCATGGATCATTGTGATGACAAGTGGCCTGGAACCTTGTGATGACACATTTCATGGAGCATTGTGATGACAAGGACCATGGCGAATTGTGATGACATCTGTCATGGGGCATTGTGATGACAGTGGTCATCTAGAATTGTGATGAAAGGTATCATGGAGCACTGTGATGACAGGGGCATGGAACATTGTGATGACAAAGGCCATGGAGCATTGTGATGACAAGTGTCATGGGGCATTTTGATGACATTGGCATGGAGCATTATGATGACAAGAGTTCTGGAGCATTTTGAGGACAAGGGCATGGAGAATTGTGGTGACAGGACCCATGGAGCATTGTGATGAAAAGCGCAGGGAACATTGTGATGACTGGGTTCATGGAGCATTTTGATGAAAGGGGCCATGGAGCATTGAGATGACAGGCGTCATGAGACATGGTGATGACAGTGGTCATGGAGACTTGTGATGAAATATATCATGGAGCATTATGATAACAGGGGCCATAGAGCATTGTGATGACAGGTGTATTGGAGCATTGTGATGACAGGTGTATTAGAGCATTGTGATGAAAGTAGTCATGGATCATTGTGATGACATGTGTCCTGGAACACTGTGATGACACAGTTCATCGAGGATTTTGATGAGAAGGGTCATAGCGAATTGTGATGACAGGTGTCATGGGGCATTGTGATGATATTGATCATCTAGGAATTGTGTTGAAAGGTATCATGGAGCACTGTAATGACTGGGGGCGTGAAGCATTGTTATGAAAATTGTCCTGGATTATTGTGATGACAGCAGTCATGGAGAATTGTGATGACAGGGATTATGCAGCACCCTTGTGTTGACAAGGGTATGGACTATTGTGATGACAATGGTTATGGAGCAATGTGATGAAAGTTTTCATGGAACATCGTGATGAAAAGTGCCTGGGAACACTGTGACGATAAAGGCCATGGAGCGTTGTGATGACAAGTGTCATGGAGCATTGTGATGACAGGTGTCATGGAGCAATATGATAACAGGGGCCATGGAGCATTGTGATGACAGGTTTATTGGAGCATTGTGATGACAGGTGTATTGGGGCATTGTGATGAAAGTAGTCATGGATCATTGTGTTGACATGTGTCCTGGAACACTGTGATGACATGATTCATCGAGTATTGTGATGACAAGGGTCATAGCAAATTGTGATGACAGGTGTCATGGGACATTGTGATGACAGTGGTCATCTAGAATTGTGATGAAAGGTACCATGGAGCATTGTGATGACAGGGGTCATGGAGCATTGTGATGACATGGGCCATGGAGCATTGTGAACACAAGATTCATGGAGCATTGTGATGACACGGGCATGAAGCTTGGTGATGACGACAGACATGGAGCATTGTGATGCAAGGGCATGGAGCATTGTGATTACAGGAGACATGGAGCATTGTGATGACATTGGCAGGGATCATTTTGATTACAGGGATCATGGAGCATTGTGATGACAAGTGTCATGCAATATTGTGCTGACACAGATCATGGAGCATTTCGATGAGAGTGGCCTTGGAGCACAGTGATGAGAGACGTCATGGGGCATTATGGTGACAGTGGTCAAGGAGCATTGTGATGAAAGTGTTCATGGAGCAACGCGATTATCGGGACAATGCAGCATTGTGAATAAAAAGGCCATGGAGCGTTGAGATAACAGAGTTCATGGAGCATTGTGAGGAAAGTGGTCATGGATCACTGTGATGACAAGTGTCCTGGAACCTAGTGATGACACGGTTCATACAGCATTGAGATGAAAAGGGCCAAGGTGAATTGTGATGACACGTGTCATGGGGCATTGTGATGACATTGGTCATCTTGCATTGTGATGACAGTGGTCATGTAGAATTTTGATGAAAGGTATCATGGACCACTGTGATGAAAAAGGCCAAGGAACATTTCGATGACAAGTGTCATTGAGCAATGGGATGACACGGGAATGGAGTATTATGATGACAAGTGTTCTGGAGCATTGTGATGACAAGGGCATGGAGAATTGTGATTACAGGGGCCATGGAGCATTGTGATGACAATGGCAAGGAGCATTGTGATGACAGGGGTGATTGAGCATTGTGATTACAAAACCATGAGGCATTGTGATGACAGGCGCCTTGGAGCATTGTGATGACAATGGTCATCAAGCACTGTGATGACAGGGTTCATAGAGCATTGTGATGAGAAAGACCATGGAGCATGGTGATGAGAGAGTCCGTGGAACTTTGTGATGACAAGGCCATGTACCATTGTGATTCCAAGGGTCATGAAGCATTGTGATGACAAGGGCAGGGAACCTTGTGGTGACCGGGGTCATGGAGCATTTTGATGACAACCTTCATGGAACGTTGTGATGACAGGGGTCATGGAGCATTGTGTTGAAAGGGAACATGGAGCAGTGTGATTACAGGGTCCATGGAGCATTGTGAATACATAGGCCATGGAACAATATGATGACAGGTGTCATGTAGCATTGTGATGACAGGGTCATGCAGCATTGTGATTACAGGGGTTACGGGGCACTGTGATGACAGGGGGCATGGAGCATTGTGATGAAAATTGTCCTGGAGAATTGTGATGACCGCGGTCTCAGAGAATTGGGATGAAAGTTATCATGCAGCATTGTGATGACAATGGTCATGGATCATTTTGATGACGGGGTCTTGGAACATTCTGATAACAAGGTTCATAAAGCATTTTGATGACAGGGGTCATGGAGCATTGTGTTGACACGGGCATGGAGCATTGTAATGATAGGATATCTGGAGCATTGTGACGAAAAGGGGATGGAACATTTTGATGACAGGGTCCAAGGAGCATTGTGCTGACAATGGCATGGAGCATTGTGATGAAAAGGGTACTGGAGCACTGTGAGGAAAGGAGTCATGGATCATTGTGATGACAGGAGTCATGGAGCTTTGTGATGACAAGGGACATGGAACATTATGATGACACGGTCAAGGAACACTACGATGACAAGAATTCTGGAGCATTGTGATGAAAGGGCATGGAGCATTGTGATTAAAGGTGACAAGGAGCATTGTGATGATATGGGCAGAGAACACTGTGATGACAGGGGTCATGGAGCATTGTGATGAAAAGTGTCATGGAACATTGTGCTGACAGGGATCATGGAGCTTTATGGAAAGAGAGGCCTTGGAGATTTGTGTTGGCAGGCGTCATGAGGCATTGTGATGACAGCGGTCTTGGAGCATTGTGAATACAAAGGCTATGGAGCATTGAGATGACAGGTTTCATGGAGCATTGTGATGAAAGTGATCATGGATCATTGTGATGACAAGTGTCCTGGAACCTTGTGATGACACATTTCATGGAGCATTGTGATGACAAGGACCATGGCGAATTGTGATGACATCTGTCATGGGGCATTGTGATGACAGTGGTCATCTAGAATTGTGATGAAAGGTATCATGGAGCACTGTGATGACAAGGGCATGGAACATTGTGATGACAAAGGCCATGGAGCATTGTGATGACAAGTGTCATGGGGCATTTTGATGACATTGGCATGGAGCATTATGATGACAAGAGTTCTGGAGCATTTTGATGACAAGGGCATGGAGAATTGTGGTGACAGGACCCATGGAGCATTGTGATGAAAAGGGCAGGGAACATTGTGATGAATGGGTTCATGCAGCATTTTGATGAAAGGGGCCATGGAGCATTGAGATGACAGGCGTCATGAGGCATGGTGATGACAGTGGTCATGGAGACTTGTGATGAAATATATCATGGAGCAATATGATAACATGGGCCATAGAGCATTTTGATGACAAGTGTATTGGAGCATTGTGATGACATGTGTATTAGAGCATTGTGATGAAAGTAGTCATGGATCATTGTGATGACATGTGTCCTGGAACACTGTGATGACACGGTTCATCGAGTATTTTGATAAGAAGGGTCATAGCGAATTGTGATGACAGGTGTCATGGGGCATTGTGATGACATTGATCATCTAGGAATTGTGATGAAAGGTATCATGGAGCACTGTGATGACTGGGGGCATGAAGCATTGTTATGAAAATTGTCCTGGATTATTGTGATGACAGCAGTCATGGAGAATTGTGATGACAGGGATTATGCAGCATTGTGTTGACAAGGGTATGGACTATTGTGATGACAATGGTCATGGAGCAATGTGATGATGTGATGAAAGGTTTCATGGAACATCGTGATGAAAAGTGCCTGGGAGCATTGTGACGATAAAGGCCATGGAGCATTGTGATGACAAGTGTCATGGAGCATTGTAATGAAAGGTTTCATTGTGCACTGTGATGACAAGGGGGATGGAGTATTGTGATGAAACTGGTCCTGGAGCATTGTGATAACAAAAGCCATGGAGCATTGTGATGACAGGCATCATGGAGCATTGTGAAGAAAGGGGCCATGGGGAATTGTAATGACAACAGAGAAATGTGATGAAAATGGTCAGCGAGCATAGTGATTAAAGTGGTCATTGAGAATTGTGATGAAAAGCGACCTAGGGCATTGTGATGACAAAGGTCATGGAGAACTGTGATGACCAGGGTCATGTAGCATTGTGATGCCACGGTCCTGGAACATTGTGATGACAAGAATTCTGGAGCATTGTGAGG
Source organism: Balaenoptera physalus (assembly GCF_965194825.1). Lineage (NCBI taxonomy): Eukaryota > Metazoa > Chordata > Mammalia > Artiodactyla > Balaenopteridae > Balaenoptera > Balaenoptera physalus. The sequence continues at coordinate 135,710 of NW_028126104.1, read as the reverse complement.
AAAAAGGCATGGAGCATTGTGATTATAGGGGACATGGAGCCTTGTGATGATATGGACAGGGAACACTGTGATGACAGGTGTCATGGAGCAATGTGATGAGAATGGCCTTGGAGAATTGTGATGACAGACGTATTGGGGCATTGAGATGGCAGTGGTCATGGAGCATTATGATGAAAGGTGTTATGGAACACTGTAATTACAGGGGCCATGGAGCATTGTGAATAAAAAGGCCATGGAGCATTGAGATGACAGTGGTCATGGAGCATTGTGATGAAAGTGGTAATGGATCATTGTGATGACAAGAGTCCTGGGAACCTGTGATGACATGGTTCATGGAGCATTGTGATGACAATGGTCATGGCGAATTGTGATGACAATGTCATGGGGCATTGTGATGGCAGTGGTCATCTAGAAATGTGATTAAAGTTATTATGGAGCACAGTAATGAGAGGGGCCATGGAGCATTGTGATGACAAGTGTCATGGAGAATGGTGATGAAACGGACATGGAGCATTATAATGACAAGAGTTCTGGAGCCTTGTGATGACAAGGGCATGGAGCATTGTGATTACAGGGGCCATGGAGCAGTGTGATGACAAAGGCTTGGAACACTGTGATGACAAGGGCCATGGAGCATTGTGATTAAAGGGGTCATGGGGCATTGTGATGAGTGAGGTCATGGAGCATTGTGAATACAAGGGACATGGAGCCTTGTGATGACAAGGGTCATGGATCATTGTAAAAACAGGTATCATTGGGCATTGTGATGACAGGGGCATGGAGCATTTTTATGTAAGTTGCCAAGGAGAATTGTGATGAAAGGGATTATGTGGATTTGTAATGACAAGGGCCATGGAGCATTGTGATGAAACAAATCTTGGAGTATTTTGATGAAAGTTGTCATGGAGCATTGCGATGAAAAGCACCAAGGAACATTGTGATGACAAGGGGCATCGAGCATTGTGATGACAAGTGTCATGGAGCATTGTGACGACAGATGTCATGGAGCATCGTGATGACAAATGCCATGGAGAATTGTGATGAGAGGTGGCATTGGGCATTGTGATGAAAGGGGTCATGGAGTACTGTGATTACAGGGGCCATGGAGCATTGTGATAACAAGTGACATGGAGAATAGTGATGACAGGCGTCATAGAGCATTGTGATGACAAGTGCCATTTAGCATTTTGATGACAGGGGTCATCAGGCGTTGTGTTGACAGGGGTCATGGAGCACTGTGATGACATGGGCCATGGAGCATTGTGAAGATAAGATTCATGGAGCATTGTGATGACACGGGCATGAAGCATGGTGATGACAACAGACCTGAGGCATTGTGATGACAAGTGTCATGGAGAATGGTGATGAAACGGACATGGAGCATTATAATGACAAGAGTTCTGGAGCCTTGTGATGACAAGGGCATGGAGCATTGTGATTACAGGGGCCATGGAGCAGTGTGATGACAAAGGCTTGGAGCACTGTGATGACAAGGGCCATGGAGCATTGTGATGAGTGAGGTCATGGAGCATTGAGATGAAACGGGTCATGGAGCACTGTGATTACAGGGGCCATGGAGCATTGTGATGACAAAGGCCATGGAGCATTGTGATGACAGGTGTCATGGAGCATTGTGCTGACAATGGCATGGAGCATTGTGATGAAAAGGGTAATGGAGCACTGTGAGGAAAGGAGTCATGGATCATTGTGATGACAGGGTCATGGAGAATTGTGTTGACAAGGGCATGGAGTATTGTAATGATAGGATATCTGGAGCATTGTGAAGAAAAGGGGATGGAGCAGTTTGACGACAGGGTCTAAGGAGCATTGTGCTGACAATGGCATGGAGCACATTGTGATGAAAAGGGTACTGGAGCACTGTGAGGAAAGGAGTCATGGATCATTGTGATGACAGGGGTCATGGAGATTTGTGATGACAAGGGTCATGGAGCATTGTGATGACACGGTCAAGGAACATTGCGATGACAAGAATTCTGGAGCATTGTGATGAAAGCACATGGAGCATTGTGATTAAATGTGACAAGGAGCATTGTGATGATATGGGCAGAGAACATTGTTATGACAGGTGTCATGGAGCATTGTGATGAAAAGTGTCATGGAACATTGTGCTGACAGGGATCATGGAGATTTTGGGTAAGAGAGGCCTTGGAGATTTGTGATGGCAGGCGTCATGGGGCATTGTGATGACAGCGGTCTTGGAGCATTGTGATGAAAGGGGTCATGGAGCACTGTGATGACAGGGGCCATGGAGCATTGTGAATACAAAGGCTATGGAGCATTGAGATGACAGGTTTCATGGAGCATTGTGATGAAAGTGATCATGGATCATTGTGATGACAAGTGGCCTGGAACCTTGTGATGACACATTTCATGGAGCATTGTGATGACAAGGACCATGGCGAATTGTGATGACATCTGTCATGGGGCATTGTGATGACAGTGGTCATCTAGAATTGTGATGAAAGGTATCATGGAGCACTGTGATGACAGGGGCATGGAACATTGTGATGACAAAGGCCATGGAGCATTGTGATGACAAGTGTCATGGGGCATTTTGATGACATTGGCATGGAGCATTATGATGACAAGAGTTCTGGAGCATTTTGAGGACAAGGGCATGGAGAATTGTGGTGACAGGACCCATGGAGCATTGTGATGAAAAGCGCAGGGAACATTGTGATGACTGGGTTCATGGAGCATTTTGATGAAAGGGGCCATGGAGCATTGAGATGACAGGCGTCATGAGACATGGTGATGACAGTGGTCATGGAGACTTGTGATGAAATATATCATGGAGCATTATGATAACAGGGGCCATAGAGCATTGTGATGAAAGGTGTATTGGAGCATTGTGATGACAGGTGTATTAGAGCATTGTGATGAAAGTAGTCATGGATCATTGTGATGACATGTGTCCTGGAACACTGTGATGACACAGTTCATCGAGGATTTTGATGAGAAGGGTCATAGCGAATTGTGATGACAGGTGTCATGGGGCATTGTGATGATATTGATCATCTAGGAATTGTGTTGAAAGGTATCATGGAGCACTGTAATGACTGGGGGCGTGAAACATTGTTATGAAAATTGTCCTGGATTATTGTGATGACAGCAGTCATGGAGAATTGTGATGACAGGGATTATGCAGCACCCTTGTGTTGACAAGGGTATGGACTATTGTGATGACAATGGTTATGGAGCAATGTGATGAAAGTTTTCATGGAACATCGTGATGAAAAGTGCCTGGGAACACTGTGACGATAAAGGCCATGGAGCGTTGTGATGACAAGTGTCATGGAGCATTGTGATGACAGGTGTCATGGAGCAATATGATAACAGGGGCCATGGAGCATTGTGATGACAGGTTTATTGGAGCATTGTGATGACAGGTGTATTGGGGCATTGTGATGAAAGTAGTCATGGATCATTGTGTTGACATGTGTCCTGGAACACTGTGATGACATGATTCATCGAGTATTGTGATGACAAGGGTCATAGCAAATTGTGATGACAGGTGTCATGGGACATTGTGATGACAGTGGTCATCTAGAATTGTGATGAAAGGTACCATGGAGCATTGTGATGACAGGGGTCATGGAGCATTGTGATGACATGGGCCATGGAGCATTGTGAACACAAGATTCATGGAGCATTGTGATGACACGGGCATGAAGCTTGGTGATGACGACAGACATGGAGCATTGTGATGCAAGGGCATGGAGCATTGTGATTACAGGAGACATGGAGCATTGTGATGACATTGGCAGGGATCATTTTGATTACAGGGATCATGGAGCATTGTGATGACAAGTGTCATGCAATATTGTGCTGACACAGATCATGGAGCATTTCGATGAGAGTGGCCTTGGAGCACAGTGATGAGAGACGTCATGGGGCATTATGGTGACAGTGGTCAAGGAGCATTGTGATGAAAGTGTTCATGGAGCAACGCGATTATCGGGACAATGCAGCATTGTGAATAAAAAGGCCATGGAGCGTTGAGATAACAGAGTTCATGGAGCATTGTGAGGAAAGTGGTCATGGATCACTGTGATGACAAGTGTCCTGGAACCTAGTGATGACACGGTTCATACAGCATTGAGATGAAAAGGGCCAAGGTGAATTGTGATGACACGTGTCATGGGGCATTGTGATGACATTGGTCATCTTGCATTGTGATGACAGTGGTCATGTAGAATTTTGATGAAAGGTATCATGGACCACTGTGATGAAAAAGGCCAAGGAACATTTCGATGACAAGTGTCATTGAGCAATGGGATGACACGGGAATGGAGTATTATGATGACAAGTGCTCTGGAGCATTGTGATGACAAGGGCATGGAGAATTGTGATTACAGGGGCCATGGAGCATTGTGATGACAATGGCAAGGAGCATTGTGATGACAGGGGTGATTGAGCATTGTGATTACAAAACCATGAGGCATTGTGATGACAGGCGCCTTGGAGCATTGTGATGACAATGGTCATCAAGCACTGTGATGACAGGGTTCATAGAGCATTGTGATGAGAAAGACCATGGAGCATGGTGATGAGAGAGTCCGTGGAACTTTGTGATGACAAGGTCATGTACCATTGTGATTCCAAGGGTCATGAAGCATTGTGATGACAAGGGCAGGGAACCTTGTGGTGACCGGGGTCATGGAGCATTTTGATGACAACTTTCATGGAACGTTGTGATGACAGGGGTCATGGAGCATTGTGTTGAAAGGGAACATGGAGCAGTGTGATTACAGGGTCCATGGAGCATTGTGAATACATAGGCCATGGAACAATATGATGACAGGTGTCATGTAGCATTGTGATGACAGGGTCATGCAGCATTGTGATTACAGGGGTTACGGGGCACTGTGATGACAGGGGGCATGGAGCATTGTGATGAAAATTGTCCTGGAGAATTGTGATGACCGCGGTCTCAGAGAATTGGGATGAAAGTTATCATGCAGCATTGTGATGACAATGGTCATGGATCATTTTGATGACGGGGTCTTGGAACATTCTGATAACAAGGTTCATAAAGCATTTTGATGACAGGGGTCATGGAGCATTGTGTTGACACGGGCATGGAGCATTGTAATGATAGGATATCTGGAGCATTGTGACGAAAAGGGGATGGAACATTTTGATGACAGGGTCCAAGGAGCATTGTGCTGACAATGGCATGGAGCATTGTGATGAAAAGGGTACTGGAGCACTGTGAGGAAAGGAGTCATGGATCATTGTGATGACAGGAGTCATGGAGCTTTGTGATGACAAGGGACATGGAACATTATGATGACACGGTCAAGGAACACTACGATGACAAGAATTCTGGAGCATTGTGATGAAAGGGCATGGAGCATTGTGATTAAAGGTGACAAGGAGCATTGTGATGATATGGGCAGAGAACACTGTGATGACAGGGGTCATGGAGCATTGTGATGAAAAGTGTCATGGAACATTGTGCTGACAGGGATCATGGAGCTTTATGGAAAGAGAGGCCTTGGAGATTTGTGTTGGCAGGCGTCATGAGGCATTGTGATGACAGCGGTCTTGGAGCATTGTGAATACAAAGGCTATGGAGCATTGAGATGACAGGTTTCATGGAGCATTGTGATGAAAGTGATCATGGATCATTGTGATGACAAGTGTCCTGGAACCTTGTGATGACACATTTCATGGAGCATTGTGATGACAAGGACCATGGCGAATTGTGATGACATCTGTCATGGGGCATTGTGATGACAGTGGTCATCTAGAATTGTGATGAAAGGTATCATGGAGCACTGTGATGACAAGGGCATGGAACATTGTGATGACAAAGGCCATGGAGCATTGTGATGACAAGTGTCATGGGGCATTTTGATGACATTGGCATGGAGCATTATGATGACAAGAGTTCTGGAGCATTTTGATGACAAGGGCATGGAGAATTGTGGTGACAGGACCCATGGAGCATTGTGATGAAAAGGGCAGGGAACATTGTGATGAATGGGTTCATGCAGCATTTTGATGAAAGGGGCCATGGAGCATTGAGATGACAGGCGTCATGAGGCATGGTGATGACAGTGGTCATGGAGACTTGTGATGAAATATATCATGGAGCAATATGATAACATGGGCCATAGAGCATTTTGATGACAAGTGTATTGGAGCATTGTGATGACATGTGTATTAGAGCATTGTGATGAAAGTAGTCATGGATCATTGTGATGACATGTGTCCTGGAACACTGTGATGACACGGTTCATCGAGTATTTTGATAAGAAGGGTCATAGCGAATTGTGATGACAGGTGTCATGGGGCATTGTGATGACATTGATCATCTAGGAATTGTGATGAAAGGTATCATGGAGCACTGTGATGACTGGGGGCATGAAGCATTGTTATGAAAATTGTCCTGGATTATTGTGATGACAGCAGTCATGGAGAATTGTGATGACAGGGATTATGCAGCATTGTGTTGACAAGGGTATGGACTATTGTGATGACAATGGTCATGGAGCAATGTGATGATGTGATGAAAGGTTTCATGGAACATCGTGATGAAAAGTGCCTGGGAGCATTGTGACGATAAAGGCCATGGAGCATTGTGATGACAAGTGTCATGGAGCATTGTAATGAAAGGTTTCATTGTGCACTGTGATGACAAGGGGGATGGACTATTGTGATGAAACTGGTCCTGGAGCATTGTGATAACAAAAGCCATGGAGCATTGTGATGACAGGCATCATGGAGCATTGTGAAGAAAGGGGCCATGGGGAATTGTAATGACAACAGAGAAATGTGATGAAAATGGTCAGCGAGCATAGTGATTAAAGTGGTCATTGAGAATTGTGATGAAAAGCGACCTAGGGCATTGTGATGACAAAGGTCATGGAGAACTGTGATGACCAGGGTCATGTAGCATTGTGATGCCACGGTCCTGGAACATTGTGATGACAAGAATTCTGGAGCATTGTGAGGAAAAAGGCATGGAGCATTGTGATTATAGGGGACATGGAGCCTTGTGATGATATGGACAGGGAACACTGTGATGACAGGTGTCATGGAGCAATGTGATGAGAATGGCCTTGGAGAATTGTGATGACAGACGTATTGGGGCATTGAGATGGCAGTGGTCATGGAGCATTATGATGAAAGGTGTTATGGAACACTGTAATTACAGGGGCCATGGAGCATTGTGAATAAAAAGGCCATGGAGCATTGAGATGACAGTGGTCATGGAGCATTGTGATGAAAGTGGTAATGGATCATTGTGATGACAAGAGTCCTGGGAACCTGTGATGACATGGTTCATGGAGCATTGTGATGACAATGGTCATGGCGAATTGTGATGACAATGTCATGGGGCATTGTGATGGCAGTGGTCATCTAGAAATGTGATTAAAGTTATTATGGAGCACAGTAATGAGAGGGGCCATGGAGCATTGTGATGACAAGTGTCATGGAGAATGGTGATGAAACGGACATGGAGCATTATAATGACAAGAGTTCTGGAGCCTTGTGATGACAAGGGCATGGAGCATTGTGATTACAGGGGCCATGGAGCAGTGTGATGACAAAGGCTTGGAACACTGTGATGACAAGGGCCATGGAGCATTGTGATTAAAGGGGTCATGGGGCATTGTGATGAGTGAGGTCATGGAGCATTGTGAATACAAGGGACATGGAGCCTTGTGATGACAAGGGTCATGGATCATTGTAAAAACAGGTATCATTGGGCATTGTGATGACAGGGGCATGGAGCATTTTTATGTAAGTTGCCAAGGAGAATTGTGATGAAAGGGATTATGTGGATTTGTAATGACAAGGGCCATGGAGCATTGTGATGAAACAAATCTTGGAGTATTTTGATGAAAGTTGTCATGGAGCATTGCGATGAAAAGCACCAAGGAACATTGTGATGACAAGGGGCATCGAGCATTGTGATGACAAGTGTCATGGAGCATTGTGACGACAGATGTCATGGAGCATCGTGATGACAAATGCCATGGAGAATTGTGATGAGAGGTGGCATTGGGCATTGTGATGAAAGGGGTCATGGAGTACTGTGATTACAGGGGCCATGGAGCATTGTGATAACAAGTGACATGGAGAATAGTGATGACAGGCGTCATAGAGCATTGTGATGACAAGTGCCATTTAGCATTTTGATGACAGGGGTCATCAGGCGTTGTGTTGACAGGGGTCATGGAGCACTGTGATGACATGGGCCATGGAGCGTTGTGAAGATAAGATTCATGGAGCATTGTGATGACACGGGCATGAAGCATGGTGATGACAACAGACCTGAGGCATTGTGATGACAAGTGTCATGGAGAATGGTGATGAAACGGACATGGAGCATTATAATGACAAGAGTTCTGGAGCCTTGTGATGACAAGGGCATGGAGCATTGTGATTACAGGGGCCATGGAGCAGTGTGATGACAAAGGCTTGGAGCACTGTGATGACAAGGGCCATGGAGCATTGTGATGAGTGAGGTCATGGAGCATTGAGATGAAACGGGTCATGGAGCACTGTGATTACAGGGGCCATGGAGCATTGTGATGACAAAGGCCATGGAGCATTGTGATGACAGGTGTCATGGAGCATTGTGCTGACAATGGCATGGAGCATTGTGATGAAAAGGGTAATGGAGCACTGTGAGGAAAGGAGTCATGGATCATTGTGATGACAGGGTCATGGAGAATTGTGTTGACAAGGGCATGGAGTATTGTAATGATAGGATATCTGGAGCATTGTGAAGAAAAGGGGATGGAGCAGTTTGACGACAGGGTCTAAGGAGCATTGTGCTGACAATGGCATGGAGCACATTGTGATGAAAAGGGTACTGGAGCACTGTGAGGAAAGGAGTCATGGATCATTGTGATGACAGGGGTCATGGAGATTTGTGATGACAAGGGTCATGGAGCATTGTGATGACACGGTCAAGGAACATTGCGATGACAAGAATTCTGGAGCATTGTGATGAAAGCGCATGGAGCATTGTGATTAAATGTGACAAGGAGCATTGTGATGATATGGGCAGAGAACATTGTTATGACAGGTGTCATGGAGCATTGTGATGAAAAGTGTCATGGAACATTGTGCTGACAGGGATCATGGAGATTTTGGGTAAGAGAGGCCTTGGAGATTTGTGATGGCAGGCGTCATGGGGCATTGTGATGACAGCGGTCTTGGAGCATTGTGATGAAAGGGGTCATGGAGCACTGTGATGACAGGGGCCATGGAGCATTGTGAATACAAAGGCTATGGAGCATTGAGATGACAGGTTTCATGGAGCATTGTGATGAAAGTGATCATGGATCATTGTGATGACAAGTGGCCTGGAACCTTGTGATGACACATTTCATGGAGCATTGTGATGACAAGGACCATGGCGAATTGTGATGACATCTGTCATGGGGCATTGTGATGACAGTGGTCATCTAGAATTGTGATGAAAGGTATCATGGAGCACTGTGATGACAGGGGCATGGAACATTGTGATGACAAAGGCCATGGAGCATTGTGATGACAAGTGTCATGGGGCATTTTGATGACATTGGCATGGAGCATTATGATGACAAGAGTTCTGGAGCATTTTGAGGACAAGGGCATGGAGAATTGTGGTGACAGGACCCATGGAGCATTGTGATGAAAAGCGCAGGGAACATTGTGATGACTGGGTTCATGGAGCATTTTGATGAAAGGGGCCATGGAGCATTGAGATGACAGGCGTCATGAGACATGGTGATGACAGTGGTCATGGAGACTTGTGATGAAATATATCATGGAGCATTATGATAACAGGGGCCATAGAGCATTGTGATGACAGGTGTATTGGAGCATTGTGATGACAGGTGTATTAGAGCATTGTGATGAAAGTAGTCATGGATCATTGTGATGACATGTGTCCTGGAACACTGTGATGACACAGTTCATCGAGGATTTTGATGAGAAGGGTCATAGCGAATTGTGATGACAGGTGTCATGGGGCATTGTGATGATATTGATCATCTAGGAATTGTGTTGAAAGGTATCATGGAGCACTGTAATGACTGGGGGCGTGAAGCATTGTTATGAAAATTGTCCTGGATTATTGTGATGACAGCAGTCATGGAGAATTGTGATGACAGGGATTATGCAGCACCCTTGTGTTGACAAGGGTATGGACTATTGTGATGACAATGGTTATGGAGCAATGTGATGAAAGTTTTCATGGAACATCGTGATGAAAAGTGCCTGGGAGCATTGTGACGATAAAGGCCATGGAGCGTTGTGATGACAAGTGTCATGGAGCATTGTGATGACAGGTGTCATGGAGCAATATGATAACAGGGGCCATGGAGCATTGTGATGACAGGTTTATTGGAGCATTGTGATGACAGGTGTATTGGGGCATTGTGATGAAAGTAGTCATGGATCATTGTGTTGACATGTGTCCTGGAACACTGTGATGACATGATTCATCGAGTATTGTGATGACAAGGGTCATAGCAAATTGTGATGACAGGTGTCATGGGACATTGTGATGACAGTGGTCATCTAGAATTGTGATGAAAGGTACCATGGAGCATTGTGATGACAGGGGTCATGGAGCATTGTGATGACATGGGCCATGGAGCATTGTGAACACAAGATTCATGGAGCATTGTGATGACACGGGCATGAAGCTTGGTGATGACGACAGACATGGAGCATTGTGATGCAAGGGCATGGAGCATTGTGATTACAGGAGACATGGAGCATTGTGATGACATTGGCAGGGATCATTTTGATTACAGGGATCATGGAGCATTGTGATGACAAGTGTCATGCAATATTGTGCTGACACAGATCATGGAGCATTTCGATGAGAGTGGCCTTGGAGCACAGTGATGAGAGACGTCATGGGGCATTATGGTGACAGTGGTCAAGGAGCATTGTGATGAAAGTGTTCATGGAGCAACGCGATTATCGGGACAATGCAGCATTGTGAATAAAAAGGCCATGGAGCGTTGAGATAACAGAGTTCATGGAGCATTGTGAGGAAAGTGGTCATGGATCACTGTGATGACAAGTGTCCTGGAACCTAGTGATGACACGGTTCATACAGCATTGAGATGAAAAGGGCCAAGGTGAATTGTGATGACACGTGTCATGGGGCATTGTGATGACATTGGTCATCTTGCATTGTGATGACAGTGGTCATGTAGAATTTTGATGAAAGGTATCATGGACCACTGTGATGAAAAAGGCCAAGGAACATTTCGATGACAAGTGTCATTGAGCAATGGGATGACACGGGAATGGAGTATTATGATGACAAGTGTTCTGGAGCATTGTGATGACAAGGGCATGGAGAATTGTGATTACAGGGGCCATGGAGCATTGTGATGACAATGGCAAGGAGCATTGTGATGACAGGGGTGATTGAGCATTGTGATTACAAAACCATGAGGCATTGTGATGACAGGCGCCTTGGAGCATTGTGATGACAATGGTCATCAAGCACTGTGATGACAGGGTTCATAGAGCATTGTGATGAGAAAGACCATGGAGCATGGTGATGAGAGAGTCCGTGGAACTTTGTGATGACAAGGTCATGTACCATTGTGATTCCAAGGGTCATGAAGCATTGTGATGACAAGGGCAGGGAACCTTGTGGTGACCGGGGTCATGGAGCATTTTGATGACAACTTTCATGGAACGTTGTGATGACAGGGGTCATGGAGCATTGTGTTGAAAGGGAACATGGAGCAGTGTGATTACAGGGTCCATGGAGCATTGTGAATACATAGGCCATGGAACAATATGATGACAGGTGTCATGTAGCATTGTGATGACAGGGTCATGCAGCATTGTGATTACAGGGGTTACGGGGCACTGTGATGACAGGGGGCATGGAGCATTGTGATGAAAATTGTCCTGGAGAATTGTGATGACCGCGGTCTCAGAGAATTGGGATGAAAGTTATCATGCAGCATTGTGATGACAATGGTCATGGATCATTTTGATGACGGGGTCTTGGAACATTCTGATAACAAGGTTCATAAAGCATTTTGATGACAGGGGTCATGGAGCATTGTGTTGACACGGGCATGGAGCATTGTAATGATAGGATATCTGGAGCATTGTGACGAAAAGGGGATGGAACATTTTGATGACAGGGTCCAAGGAGCATTGTGCTGACAATGGCATGGAGCATTGTGATGAAAAGGGTACTGGAGCACTGTGAGGAAAGGAGTCATGGATCATTGTGATGACAGGAGTCATGGAGCTTTGTGATGACAAGGGACATGGAACATTATGATGACACGGTCAAGGAACACTACGATGACAAGAATTCTGGAGCATTGTGATGAAAGGGCATGGAGCATTGTGATTAAAGGTGACAAGGAGCATTGTGATGATATGGGCAGAGAACACTGTGATGACAGGGGTCATGGAGCATTGTGATGAAAAGTGTCATGGAACATTGTGCTGACAGGGATCATGGAGCTTTATGGAAAGAGAGGCCTTGGAGATTTGTGTTGGCAGGCGTCATGAGGCATTGTGATGACAGCGGTCTTGGAGCATTGTGAATACAAAGGCTATGGAGCATTGAGATGACAGGTTTCATGGAGCATTGTGATGAAAGTGATCATGGATCATTGTGATGACAAGTGTCCTGGAACCTTGTGATGACACATTTCATGGAGCATTGTGATGACAAGGACCATGGCGAATTGTGATGACATCTGTCATGGGGCATTGTGATGACAGTGGTCATCTAGAATTGTGATGAAAGGTATCATGGAGCACTGTGATGACAAGGGCATGGAACATTGTGATGACAAAGGCCATGGAGCATTGTGATGACAAGTGTCATGGGGCATTTTGATGACATTGGCATGGAGCATTATGATGACAAGAGTTCTGGAGCATTTTGATGACAAGGGCATGGAGAATTGTGGTGACAGGACCCATGGAGCATTGTGATGAAAAGGGCAGGGAACATTGTGATGAATGGGTTCATGCAGCATTTTGATGAAAGGGGCCATGGAGCATTGAGATGACAGGCGTCATGAGGCATGGTGATGACAGTGGTCATGGAGACTTGTGATGAAATATATCATGGAGCAATATGATAACATGGGCCATAGAGCATTTTGATGACAAGTGTATTGGAGCATTGTGATGACATGTGTATTAGAGCATTGTGATGAAAGTAGTCATGGATCATTGTGATGACATGTGTCCTGGAACACTGTGATGACACGGTTCATCGAGTATTTTGATAAGAAGGGTCATAGCGAATTGTGATGACAGGTGTCATGGGGCATTGTGATGACATTGATCATCTAGGAATTGTGATGAAAGGTATCATGGAGCACTGTGATGACTGGGGGCATGAAGCATTGTTATGAAAATTGTCCTGGATTATTGTGATGACAGCAGTCATGGAGAATTGTGATGACAGGGATTATGCAGCATTGTGTTGACAAGGGTATGGACTATTGTGATGACAATGGTCATGGAGCAATGTGATGATGTGATGAAAGGTTTCATGGAACATCGTGATGAAAAGTGCCTGGGAGCATTGTGACGATAAAGGCCATGGAGCATTGTGATGACAAGTGTCATGGAGCATTGTAATGAAAGGTTTCATTGTGCACTGTGATGACAAGGGGGATGGACTATTGTGATGAAACTGGTCCTGGAGCATTGTGATAACAAAAGCCATGGAGCATTGTGATGACAGGCATCATGGAGCATTGTGAAGAAAGGGGCCATGGGGAATTGTAATGACAACAGAGAAATGTGATGAAAATGGTCAGCGAGCATAGTGATTAAAGTGGTCATTGAGAATTGTGATGAAAAGCGACCTAGGGCATTGTGATGACAAAGGTCATGGAGAACTGTGATGACCAGGGTCATGTAGCATTGTGATGCCACGGTCCTGGAACATTGTGATGACAAGAATTCTGGAGCATTGTGAGGAAAAAGGCATGGAGCATTGTGATTATAGGGGACATGGAGCCTTGTGATGATATGGACAGGGAACACTGTGATGACAGGTGTCATGGAGCAATGTGATGAGAATGGCCTTGGAGAATTGTGATGACAGACGTATTGGGGCATTGAGATGGCAGTGGTCATGGAGCATTATGATGAAAGGTGTTATGGAACACTGTAATTACAGGGGCCATGGAGCATTGTGAATAAAAAGGCCATGGAGCATTGAGATGACAGTGGTCATGGAGCATTGTGATGAAAGTGGTAATGGATCATTGTGATGACAAGAGTCCTGGGAACCTGTGATGACATGGTTCATGGAGCATTGTGATGACAATGGTCATGGCGAATTGTGATGACAATGTCATGGGGCATTGTGATGGCAGTGGTCATCTAGAAATGTGATTAAAGTTATTATGGAGCACAGTAATGAGAGGGGCCATGGAGCATTGTGATGACAAGTGTCATGGAGAATGGTGATGAAACGGACATGGAGCATTATAATGACAAGAGTTCTGGAGCCTTGTGATGACAAGGGCATGGAGCATTGTGATTACAGGGGCCATGGAGCAGTGTGATGACAAAGGCTTGGAACACTGTGATGACAAGGGCCATGGAGCATTGTGATTAAAGGGGTCATGGGGCATTGTGATGAGTGAGGTCATGGAGCATTGTGAATACAAGGGACATGGAGCCTTGTGATGACAAGGGTCATGGATCATTGTAAAAACAGGTATCATTGGGCATTGTGATGACAGGGGCATGGAGCATTTTTATGTAAGTTGCCAAGGAGAATTGTGATGAAAGGGATTATGTGGATTTGTAATGACAAGGGCCATGGAGCATTGTGATGAAACAAATCTTGGAGTATTTTGATGAAAGTTGTCATGGAGCATTGCGATGAAAAGCACCAAGGAACATTGTGATGACAAGGGGCATCGAGCATTGTGATGACAAGTGTCATGGAGCATTGTGACGACAGATGTCATGGAGCATCGTGATGACAAATGCCATGGAGAATTGTGATGAGAGGTGGCATTGGGCATTGTGATGAAAGGGGTCATGGAGTACTGTGATTACAGGGGCCATGGAGCATTGTGATAACAAGTGACATGGAGAATAGTGATGACAGGCGTCATAGAGCATTGTGATGACAAGTGCCATTTAGCATTTTGATGACAGGGGTCATCAGGCGTTGTGTTGACAGGGGTCATGGAGCACTGTGATGACATGGGCCATGGAGCGTTGTGAAGATAAGATTCATGGAGCATTGTGATGACACGGGCATGAAGCATGGTGATGACAACAGACCTGAGGCATTGTGATGACAAGTGTCATGGAGAATGGTGATGAAACGGACATGGAGCATTATAATGACAAGAGTTCTGGAGCCTTGTGATGACAAGGGCATGGAGCATTGTGATTACAGGGGCCATGGAGCAGTGTGATGACAAAGGCTTGGAGCACTGTGATGACAAGGGCCATGGAGCATTGTGATGAGTGAGGTCATGGAGCATTGAGATGAAACGGGTCATGGAGCACTGTGATTACAGGGGCCATGGAGCATTGTGATGACAAAGGCCATGGAGCATTGTGATGACAGGTGTCATGGAGCATTGTGCTGACAATGGCATGGAGCATTGTGATGAAAAGGGTAATGGAGCACTGTGAGGAAAGGAGTCATGGATCATTGTGATGACAGGGTCATGGAGAATTGTGTTGACAAGGGCATGGAGTATTGTAATGATAGGATATCTGGAGCATTGTGAAGAAAAGGGGATGGAGCAGTTTGACGACAGGGTCTAAGGAGCATTGTGCTGACAATGGCATGGAGCACATTGTGATGAAAAGGGTACTGGAGCACTGTGAGGAAAGGAGTCATGGATCATTGTGATGACAGGGGTCATGGAGATTTGTGATGACAAGGGTCATGGAGCATTGTGATGACACGGTCAAGGAACATTGCGATGACAAGAATTCTGGAGCATTGTGATGAAAGCACATGGAGCATTGTGATTAAATGTGACAAGGAGCATTGTGATGATATGGGCAGAGAACATTGTTATGACAGGTGTCATGGAGCATTGTGATGAAAAGTGTCATGGAACATTGTGCTGACAGGGATCATGGAGATTTTGGGTAAGAGAGGCCTTGGAGATTTGTGATGGCAGGCGTCATGGGGCATTGTGATGACAGCGGTCTTGGAGCATTGTGATGAAAGGGGTCATGGAGCACTGTGATGACAGGGGCCATGGAGCATTGTGAATACAAAGGCTATGGAGCATTGAGATGACAGGTTTCATGGAGCATTGTGATGAAAGTGATCATGGATCATTGTGATGACAAGTGGCCTGGAACCTTGTGATGACACATTTCATGGAGCATTGTGATGACAAGGACCATGGCGAATTGTGATGACATCTGTCATGGGGCATTGTGATGACAGTGGTCATCTAGAATTGTGATGAAAGGTATCATGGAGCACTGTGATGACAGGGGCATGGAACATTGTGATGACAAAGGCCATGGAGCATTGTGATGACAAGTGTCATGGGGCATTTTGATGACATTGGCATGGAGCATTATGATGACAAGAGTTCTGGAGCATTTTGAGGACAAGGGCATGGAGAATTGTGGTGACAGGACCCATGGAGCATTGTGATGAAAAGCGCAGGGAACATTGTGATGACTGGGTTCATGGAGCATTTTGATGAAAGGGGCCATGGAGCATTGAGATGACAGGCGTCATGAGACATGGTGATGACAGTGGTCATGGAGACTTGTGATGAAATATATCATGGAGCATTATGATAACAGGGGCCATAGAGCATTGTGATGACAGGTGTATTGGAGCATTGTGATGACAGGTGTATTAGAGCATTGTGATGAAAGTAGTCATGGATCATTGTGATGACATGTGTCCTGGAACACTGTGATGACACAGTTCATCGAGGATTTTGATGAGAAGGGTCATAGCGAATTGTGATGACAGGTGTCATGGGGCATTGTGATGATATTGATCATCTAGGAATTGTGTTGAAAGGTATCATGGAGCACTGTAATGACTGGGGGCGTGAAGCATTGTTATGAAAATTGTCCTGGATTATTGTGATGACAGCAGTCATGGAGAATTGTGATGACAGGGATTATGCAGCACCCTTGTGTTGACAAGGGTATGGACTATTGTGATGACAATGGTTATGGAGCAATGTGATGAAAGTTTTCATGGAACATCGTGATGAAAAGTGCCTGGGAGCATTGTGACGATAAAGGCCATGGAGCGTTGTGATGACAAGTGTCATGGAGCATTGTGATGACAGGTGTCATGGAGCAATATGATAACAGGGGCCATGGAGCATTGTGATGACAGGTTTATTGGAGCATTGTGATGACAGGTGTATTGGGGCATTGTGATGAAAGTAGTCATGGATCATTGTGTTGACATGTGTCCTGGAACACTGTGATGACATGATTCATCGAGTATTGTGATGACAAGGGTCATAGCAAATTGTGATGACAGGTGTCATGGGACATTGTGATGACAGTGGTCATCTAGAATTGTGATGAAAGGTACCATGGAGCATTGTGATGACAGGGGTCATGGAGCATTGTGATGACATGGGCCATGGAGCATTGTGAACACAAGATTCATGGAGCATTGTGATGACACGGGCATGAAGCTTGGTGATGACGACAGACATGGAGCATTGTGATGCAAGGGCATGGAGCATTGTGATTACAGGAGACATGGAGCATTGTGATGACATTGGCAGGGATCATTTTGATTACAGGGATCATGGAGCATTGTGATGACAAGTGTCATGCAATATTGTGCTGACACAGATCATGGAGCATTTCGATGAGAGTGGCCTTGGAGCACAGTGATGAGAGACGTCATGGGGCATTATGGTGACAGTGGTCAAGGAGCATTGTGATGAAAGTGTTCATGGAGCAACGCGATTATCGGGACAATGCAGCATTGTGAATAAAAAGGCCATGGAGCGTTGAGATAACAGAGTTCATGGAGCATTGTGAGGAAAGTGGTCATGGATCACTGTGATGACAAGTGTCCTGGAACCTAGTGATGACACGGTTCATACAGCATTGAGATGAAAAGGGCCAAGGTGAATTGTGATGACACGTGTCATGGGGCATTGTGATGACATTGGTCATCTTGCATTGTGATGACAGTGGTCATGTAGAATTTTGATGAAAGGTATCATGGACCACTGTGATGAAAAAGGCCAAGGAACATTTCGATGACAAGTGTCATTGAGCAATGGGATGACACGGGAATGGAGTATTATGATGACAAGTGTTCTGGAGCATTGTGATGACAAGGGCATGGAGAATTGTGATTACAGGGGCCATGGAGCATTGTGATGACAATGGCAAGGAGCATTGTGATGACAGGGGTGATTGAGCATTGTGATTACAAAACCATGAGGCATTGTGATGACAGGCGCCTTGGAGCATTGTGATGACAATGGTCATCAAGCACTGTGATGACAGGGTTCATAGAGCATTGTGATGAGAAAGACCATGGAGCATGGTGATGAGAGAGTCCGTGGAACTTTGTGATGACAAGGTCATGTACCATTGTGATTCCAAGGGTCATGAAGCATTGTGATGACAAGGGCAGGGAACCTTGTGGTGACCGGGGTCATGGAGCATTTTGATGACAACTTTCATGGAACGTTGTGATGACAGGGGTCATGGAGCATTGTGTTGAAAGGGAACATGGAGCAGTGTGATTACAGGGTCCATGGAGCATTGTGAATACATAGGCCATGGAACAATATGATGACAGGTGTCATGTAGCATTGTGATGACAGGGTCATGCAGCATTGTGATTACAGGGGTTACGGGGCACTGTGATGACAGGGGGCATGGAGCATTGTGATGAAAATTGTCCTGGAGAATTGTGATGACCGCGGTCTCAGAGAATTGGGATGAAAGTTATCATGCAGCATTGTGATGACAATGGTCATGGATCATTTTGATGACGGGGTCTTGGAACATTCTGATAACAAGGTTCATAAAGCATTTTGATGACAGGGGTCATGGAGCATTGTGTTGACACGGGCATGGAGCATTGTAATGATAGGATATCTGGAGCATTGTGACGAAAAGGGGATGGAACATTTTGATGACAGGGTCCAAGGAGCATTGTGCTGACAATGGCATGGAGCATTGTGATGAAAAGGGTACTGGAGCACTGTGAGGAAAGGAGTCATGGATCATTGTGATGACAGGAGTCATGGAGCTTTGTGATGACAAGGGACATGGAACATTATGATGACACGGTCAAGGAACACTACGATGACAAGAATTCTGGAGCATTGTGATGAAAGGGCATGGAGCATTGTGATTAAAGGTGACAAGGAGCATTGTGATGATATGGGCAGAGAACACTGTGATGACAGGGGTCATGGAGCATTGTGATGAAAAGTGTCATGGAACATTGTGCTGACAGGGATCATGGAGCTTTATGGAAAGAGAGGCCTTGGAGATTTGTGTTGGCAGGCGTCATGAGGCATTGTGATGACAGCGGTCTTGGAGCATTGTGAATACAAAGGCTATGGAGCATTGAGATGACAGGTTTCATGGAGCATTGTGATGAAAGTGATCATGGATCATTGTGATGACAAGTGTCCTGGAACCTTGTGATGACACATTTCATGGAGCATTGTGATGACAAGGACCATGGCGAATTGTGATGACATCTGTCATGGGGCATTGTGATGACAGTGGTCATCTAGAATTGTGATGAAAGGTATCATGGAGCACTGTGATGACAAGGGCATGGAACATTGTGATGACAAAGGCCATGGAGCATTGTGATGACAAGTGTCATGGGGCATTTTGATGACATTGGCATGGAGCATTATGATGACAAGAGTTCTGGAGCATTTTGATGACAAGGGCATGGAGAATTGTGGTGACAGGACCCATGGAGCATTGTGATGAAAAGGGCAGGGAACATTGTGATGAATGGGTTCATGCAGCATTTTGATGAAAGGGGCCATGGAGCATTGAGATGACAGGCGTCATGAGGCATGGTGATGACAGTGGTCATGGAGACTTGTGATGAAATATATCATGGAGCAATATGATAACATGGGCCATAGAGCATTTTGATGACAAGTGTATTGGAGCATTGTGATGACATGTGTATTAGAGCATTGTGATGAAAGTAGTCATGGATCATTGTGATGACATGTGTCCTGGAACACTGTGATGACACGGTTCATCGAGTATTTTGATAAGAAGGGTCATAGCGAATTGTGATGACAGGTGTCATGGGGCATTGTGATGACATTGATCATCTAGGAATTGTGATGAAAGGTATCATGGAGCACTGTGATGACTGGGGGCATGAAGCATTGTTATGAAAATTGTCCTGGATTATTGTGATGACAGCAGTCATGGAGAATTGTGATGACAGGGATTATGCAGCATTGTGTTGACAAGGGTATGGACTATTGTGATGACAATGGTCATGGAGCAATGTGATGATGTGATGAAAGGTTTCATGGAACATCGTGATGAAAAGTGCCTGGGAGCATTGTGACGATAAAGGCCATGGAGCATTGTGATGACAAGTGTCATGGAGCATTGTAATGAAAGGTTTCATTGTGCACTGTGATGACAAGGGGGATGGACTATTGTGATGAAACTGGTCCTGGAGCATTGTGATAACAAAAGCCATGGAGCATTGTGATGACAGGCATCATGGAGCATTGTGAAGAAAGGGGCCATGGGGAATTGTAATGACAACAGAGAAATGTGATGAAAATGGTCAGCGAGCATAGTGATTAAAGTGGTCATTGAGAATTGTGATGAAAAGCGACCTAGGGCATTGTGATGACAAAGGTCATGGAGAACTGTGATGACCAGGGTCATGTAGCATTGTGATGCCACGGTCCTGGAACATTGTGATGACAAGAATTCTGGAGCATTGTGAGGAAAAAGGCATGGAGCATTGTGATTATAGGGGACATGGAGCCTTGTGATGATATGGACAGGGAACACTGTGATGACAGGTGTCATGGAGCAATGTGATGAGAATGGCCTTGGAGAATTGTGATGACAGACGTATTGGGGCATTGAGATGGCAGTGGTCATGGAGCATTATGATGAAAGGTGTTATGGAACACTGTAATTACAGGGGCCATGGAGCATTGTGAATAAAAAGGCCATGGAGCATTGAGATGACAGTGGTCATGGAGCATTGTGATGAAAGTGGTAATGGATCATTGTGATGACAAGAGTCCTGGGAACCTGTGATGACATGGTTCATGGAGCATTGTGATGACAATGGTCATGGCGAATTGTGATGACAATGTCATGGGGCATTGTGATGGCAGTGGTCATCTAGAAATGTGATTAAAGTTATTATGGAGCACAGTAATGAGAGGGGCCATGGAGCATTGTGATGACAAGTGTCATGGAGAATGGTGATGAAACGGACATGGAGCATTATAATGACAAGAGTTCTGGAGCCTTGTGATGACAAGGGCATGGAGCATTGTGATTACAGGGGCCATGGAGCAGTGTGATGACAAAGGCTTGGAACACTGTGATGACAAGGGCCATGGAGCATTGTGATTAAAGGGGTCATGGGGCATTGTGATGAGTGAGGTCATGGAGCATTGTGAATACAAGGGACATGGAGCCTTGTGATGACAAGGGTCATGGATCATTGTAAAAACAGGTATCATTGGGCATTGTGATGACAGGGGCATGGAGCATTTTTATGTAAGTTGCCAAGGAGAATTGTGATGAAAGGGATTATGTGGATTTGTAATGACAAGGGCCATGGAGCATTGTGATGAAACAAATCTTGGAGTATTTTGATGAAAGTTGTCATGGAGCATTGCGATGAAAAGCACCAAGGAACATTGTGATGACAAGGGGCATCGAGCATTGTGATGACAAGTGTCATGGAGCATTGTGACGACAGATGTCATGGAGCATCGTGATGACAAATGCCATGGAGAATTGTGATGAGAGGTGGCATTGGGCATTGTGATGAAAGGGGTCATGGAGTACTGTGATTACAGGGGCCATGGAGCATTGTGATAACAAGTGACATGGAGAATAGTGATGACAGGCGTCATAGAGCATTGTGATGACAAGTGCCATTTAGCATTTTGATGACAGGGGTCATCAGGCGTTGTGTTGACAGGGGTCATGGAGCACTGTGATGACATGGGCCATGGAGCGTTGTGAAGATAAGATTCATGGAGCATTGTGATGACACGGGCATGAAGCATGGTGATGACAACAGACCTGAGGCATTGTGATGACAAGTGTCATGGAGAATGGTGATGAAACGGACATGGAGCATTATAATGACAAGAGTTCTGGAGCCTTGTGATGACAAGGGCATGGAGCATTGTGATTACAGGGGCCATGGAGCAGTGTGATGACAAAGGCTTGGAGCACTGTGATGACAAGGGCCATGGAGCATTGTGATGAGTGAGGTCATGGAGCATTGAGATGAAACGGGTCATGGAGCACTGTGATTACAGGGGCCATGGAGCATTGTGATGACAAAGGCCATGGAGCATTGTGATGACAGGTGTCATGGAGCATTGTGCTGACAATGGCATGGAGCATTGTGATGAAAAGGGTAATGGAGCACTGTGAGGAAAGGAGTCATGGATCATTGTGATGACAGGGTCATGGAGAATTGTGTTGACAAGGGCATGGAGTATTGTAATGATAGGATATCTGGAGCATTGTGAAGAAAAGGGGATGGAGCAGTTTGACGACAGGGTCTAAGGAGCATTGTGCTGACAATGGCATGGAGCACATTGTGATGAAAAGGGTACTGGAGCACTGTGAGGAAAGGAGTCATGGATCATTGTGATGACAGGGGTCATGGAGATTTGTGATGACAAGGGTCATGGAGCATTGTGATGACACGGTCAAGGAACATTGCGATGACAAGAATTCTGGAGCATTGTGATGAAAGCACATGGAGCATTGTGATTAAATGTGACAAGGAGCATTGTGATGATATGGGCAGAGAACATTGTTATGACAGGTGTCATGGAGCATTGTGATGAAAAGTGTCATGGAACATTGTGCTGACAGGGATCATGGAGATTTTGGGTAAGAGAGGCCTTGGAGATTTGTGATGGCAGGCGTCATGGGGCATTGTGATGACAGCGGTCTTGGAGCATTGTGATGAAAGGGGTCATGGAGCACTGTGATGACAGGGGCCATGGAGCATTGTGAATACAAAGGCTATGGAGCATTGAGATGACAGGTTTCATGGAGCATTGTGATGAAAGTGATCATGGATCATTGTGATGACAAGTGGCCTGGAACCTTGTGATGACACATTTCATGGAGCATTGTGATGACAAGGACCATGGCGAATTGTGATGACATCTGTCATGGGGCATTGTGATGACAGTGGTCATCTAGAATTGTGATGAAAGGTATCATGGAGCACTGTGATGACAGGGGCATGGAACATTGTGATGACAAAGGCCATGGAGCATTGTGATGACAAGTGTCATGGGGCATTTTGATGACATTGGCATGGAGCATTATGATGACAAGAGTTCTGGAGCATTTTGAGGACAAGGGCATGGAGAATTGTGGTGACAGGACCCATGGAGCATTGTGATGAAAAGCGCAGGGAACATTGTGATGACTGGGTTCATGGAGCATTTTGATGAAAGGGGCCATGGAGCATTGAGATGACAGGCGTCATGAGACATGGTGATGACAGTGGTCATGGAGACTTGTGATGAAATATATCATGGAGCATTATGATAACAGGGGCCATAGAGCATTGTGATGACAGGTGTATTGGAGCATTGTGATGACAGGTGTATTAGAGCATTGTGATGAAAGTAGTCATGGATCATTGTGATGACATGTGTCCTGGAACACTGTGATGACACAGTTCATCGAGGATTTTGATGAGAAGGGTCATAGCGAATTGTGATGACAGGTGTCATGGGGCATTGTGATGATATTGATCATCTAGGAATTGTGTTGAAAGGTATCATGGAGCACTGTAATGACTGGGGGCGTGAAGCATTGTTATGAAAATTGTCCTGGATTATTGTGATGACAGCAGTCATGGAGAATTGTGATGACAGGGATTATGCAGCACCCTTGTGTTGACAAGGGTATGGACTATTGTGATGACAATGGTTATGGAGCAATGTGATGAAAGTTTTCATGGAACATCGTGATGAAAAGTGCCTGGGAGCATTGTGACGATAAAGGCCATGGAGCGTTGTGATGACAAGTGTCATGGAGCATTGTGATGACAGGTGTCATGGAGCAATATGATAACAGGGGCCATGGAGCATTGTGATGACAGGTTTATTGGAGCATTGTGATGACAGGTGTATTGGGGCATTGTGATGAAAGGAGTCATGGATCATTGTGTTGACATGTGTCCTGGAACACTGTGATGACATGATTCATCGAGTATTGTGATGACAAGGGTCATAGCAAATTGTGATGACAGGTGTCATGGGACATTGTGATGACAGTGGTCATCTAGAATTGTGATGAAAGGTACCATGGAGCATTGTGATGACAGGGGTCATGGAGCATTGTGATGACATGGGCCATGGAGCATTGTGAACACAAGATTCATGGAGCATTGTGATGACACGGGCATGAAGCTTGGTGATGACGACAGACATGGAGCATTGTGATGCAAGGGCATGGAGCATTGTGATTACAGGAGACATGGAGCATTGTGATGACATTGGCAGGGATCATTTTGATTACAGGGATCATGGAGCATTGTGATGACAAGTGTCATGCAATATTGTGCTGACACAGATCATGGAGCATTTCGATGAGAGTGGCCTTGGAGCACAGTGATGAGAGACGTCATGGGGCATTATGGTGACAGTGGTCAAGGAGCATTGTGATGAAAGTGTTCATGGAGCAACGCGATTATCGGGACAATGCAGCATTGTGAATAAAAAGGCCATGGAGCGTTGAGATAACAGAGTTCATGGAGCATTGTGAGGAAAGTGGTCATGGATCACTGTGATGACAAGTGTCCTGGAACCTAGTGATGACACGGTTCATACAGCATTGAGATGAAAAGGGCCAAGGTGAATTGTGATGACACGTGTCATGGGGCATTGTGATGACATTGGTCATCTTGCATTGTGATGACAGTGGTCATGTAGAATTTTGATGAAAGGTATCATAGACCACTGTGATGAAAAAGGCCAAGGAACATTTCGATGAC
This sequence comes from Balaenoptera physalus, assembly GCF_965194825.1. Taxonomy (NCBI): domain Eukaryota; kingdom Metazoa; phylum Chordata; class Mammalia; order Artiodactyla; family Balaenopteridae; genus Balaenoptera; species Balaenoptera physalus. The sequence goes on along the minus strand of NW_028126104.1, from coordinate 110,479 downwards.
AAGTGTCATTGAGCAATGGGATGACACGGGAATGGAGTATTATGATGACAAGTGTTCTGGAGCATTGTGATGACAAGGGCATGGAGAATTGTGATTACAGGGGCCATGGAGCATTGTGATGACAATGGCAAGGAGCATTGTGATGACAGGGGTGATTGAGCATTGTGATTACAAAACCATGAGGCATTGTGATGACAGGCGCCTTGGAGCATTGTGATGACAATGGTCATCAAGCACTGTGATGACAGGGTTCATAGAGCATTGTGATGAGAAAGACCATGGAGCATGGTGATGAGAGAGTCCGTGGAACTTTGTGATGACAAGGTCATGTACCATTGTGATTCCAAGGGTCATGAAGCATTGTGATGACAAGGGCAGGGAACCTTGTGGTGACCGGGGTCATGGAGCATTTTGATGACAACTTTCATGGAACGTTGTGATGACAGGGGTCATGGAGCATTGTGTTGAAAGGGAACATGGAGCAGTGTGATTACAGGGTCCATGGAGCATTGTGAATACATAGGCCATGGAACAATATGATGACAGGTGTCATGTAGCATTGTGATGACAGGGTCATGCAGCATTGTGATTACAGGGGTTACGGGGCACTGTGATGACAGGGGGCATGGAGCATTGTGATGAAAATTGTCCTGGAGAATTGTGATGACCGCGGTCTCAGAGAATTGGGATGAAAGTTATCATGCAGCATTGTGATGACAATGGTCATGGATCATTTTGATGACGGGGTCTTGGAACATTCTGATAACAAGGTTCATAAAGCATTTTGATGACAGGGGTCATGGAGCATTGTGTTGACACGGGCATGGAGCATTGTAATGATAGGATATCTGGAGCATTGTGACGAAAAGGGGATGGAACATTTTGATGACAGGGTCCAAGGAGCATTGTGCTGACAATGGCATGGAGCATTGTGATGAAAAGGGTACTGGAGCACTGTGAGGAAAGGAGTCATGGATCATTGTGATGACAGGAGTCATGGAGCTTTGTGATGACAAGGGACATGGAACATTATGATGACACGGTCAAGGAACACTACGATGACAAGAATTCTGGAGCATTGTGATGAAAGGGCATGGAGCATTGTGATTAAAGGTGACAAGGAGCATTGTGATGATATGGGCAGAGAACACTGTGATGACAGGGGTCATGGAGCATTGTGATGAAAAGTGTCATGGAACATTGTGCTGACAGGGATCATGGAGCTTTATGGAAAGAGAGGCCTTGGAGATTTGTGTTGGCAGGCGTCATGAGGCATTGTGATGACAGCGGTCTTGGAGCATTGTGAATACAAAGGCTATGGAGCATTGAGATGACAGGTTTCATGGAGCATTGTGATGAAAGTGATCATGGATCATTGTGATGACAAGTGTCCTGGAACCTTGTGATGACACATTTCATGGAGCATTGTGATGACAAGGACCATGGCGAATTGTGATGACATCTGTCATGGGGCATTGTGATGACAGTGGTCATCTAGAATTGTGATGAAAGGTATCATGGAGCACTGTGATGACAAGGGCATGGAACATTGTGATGACAAAGGCCATGGAGCATTGTGATGACAAGTGTCATGGGGCATTTTGATGACATTGGCATGGAGCATTATGATGACAAGAGTTCTGGAGCATTTTGATGACAAGGGCATGGAGAATTGTGGTGACAGGACCCATGGAGCATTGTGATGAAAAGGGCAGGGAACATTGTGATGAATGGGTTCATGCAGCATTTTGATGAAAGGGGCCATGGAGCATTGAGATGACAGGCGTCATGAGGCATGGTGATGACAGTGGTCATGGAGACTTGTGATGAAATATATCATGGAGCAATATGATAACATGGGCCATAGAGCATTTTGATGACAAGTGTATTGGAGCATTGTGATGACATGTGTATTAGAGCATTGTGATGAAAGTAGTCATGGATCATTGTGATGACATGTGTCCTGGAACACTGTGATGACACGGTTCATCGAGTATTTTGATAAGAAGGGTCATAGCGAATTGTGATGACAGGTGTCATGGGGCATTGTGATGACATTGATCATCTAGGAATTGTGATGAAAGGTATCATGGAGCACTGTGATGACTGGGGGCATGAAGCATTGTTATGAAAATTGTCCTGGATTATTGTGATGACAGCAGTCATGGAGAATTGTGATGACAGGGATTATGCAGCATTGTGTTGACAAGGGTATGGACTATTGTGATGACAATGGTCATGGAGCAATGTGATGATGTGATGAAAGGTTTCATGGAACATCGTGATGAAAAGTGCCTGGGAGCATTGTGACGATAAAGGCCATGGAGCATTGTGATGACAAGTGTCATGGAGCATTGTAATGAAAGGTTTCATTGTGCACTGTGATGACAAGGGGGATGGACTATTGTGATGAAACTGGTCCTGGAGCATTGTGATAACAAAAGCCATGGAGCATTGTGATGACAGGCATCATGGAGCATTGTGAAGAAAGGGGCCATGGGGAATTGTAATGACAACAGAGAAATGTGATGAAAATGGTCAGCGAGCATAGTGATTAAAGTGGTCATTGAGAATTGTGATGAAAAGCGACCTAGGGCATTGTGATGACAAAGGTCATGGAGAACTGTGATGACCAGGGTCATGTAGCATTGTGATGCCACGGTCCTGGAACATTGTGATGACAAGAATTCTGGAGCATTGTGAGGAAAAAGGCATGGAGCATTGTGATTATAGGGGACATGGAGCCTTGTGATGATATGGACAGGGAACACTGTGATGACAGGTGTCATGGAGCAATGTGATGAGAATGGCCTTGGAGAATTGTGATGACAGACGTATTGGGGCATTGAGATGGCAGTGGTCATGGAGCATTATGATGAAAGGTGTTATGGAACACTGTAATTACAGGGGCCATGGAGCATTGTGAATAAAAAGGCCATGGAGCATTGAGATGACAGTGGTCATGGAGCATTGTGATGAAAGTGGTAATGGATCATTGTGATGACAAGAGTCCTGGGAACCTGTGATGACATGGTTCATGGAGCATTGTGATGACAATGGTCATGGCGAATTGTGATGACAATGTCATGGGGCATTGTGATGGCAGTGGTCATCTAGAAATGTGATTAAAGTTATTATGGAGCACAGTAATGAGAGGGGCCATGGAGCATTGTGATGACAAGTGTCATGGAGAATGGTGATGAAACGGACATGGAGCATTATAATGACAAGAGTTCTGGAGCCTTGTGATGACAAGGGCATGGAGCATTGTGATTACAGGGGCCATGGAGCAGTGTGATGACAAAGGCTTGGAACACTGTGATGACAAGGGCCATGGAGCATTGTGATTAAAGGGGTCATGGGGCATTGTGATGAGTGAGGTCATGGAGCATTGTGAATACAAGGGACATGGAGCCTTGTGATGACAAGGGTCATGGATCATTGTAAAAACAGGTATCATTGGGCATTGTGATGACAGGGGCATGGAGCATTTTTATGTAAGTTGCCAAGGAGAATTGTGATGAAAGGGATTATGTGGATTTGTAATGACAAGGGCCATGGAGCATTGTGATGAAACAAATCTTGGAGTATTTTGATGAAAGTTGTCATGGAGCATTGCGATGAAAAGCACCAAGGAACATTGTGATGACAAGGGGCATCGAGCATTGTGATGACAAGTGTCATGGAGCATTGTGACGACAGATGTCATGGAGCATCGTGATGACAAATGCCATGGAGAATTGTGATGAGAGGTGGCATTGGGCATTGTGATGAAAGGGGTCATGGAGTACTGTGATTACAGGGGCCATGGAGCATTGTGATAACAAGTGACATGGAGAATAGTGATGACAGGCGTCATAGAGCATTGTGATGACAAGTGCCATTTAGCATTTTGATGACAGGGGTCATCAGGCGTTGTGTTGACAGGGGTCATGGAGCACTGTGATGACATGGGCCATGGAGCATTGTGAAGATAAGATTCATGGAGCATTGTGATGACACGGGCATGAAGCATGGTGATGACAACAGACCTGAGGCATTGTGATGACAAGTGTCATGGAGAATGGTGATGAAACGGACATGGAGCATTATAATGACAAGAGTTCTGGAGCCTTGTGATGACAAGGGCATGGAGCATTGTGATTACAGGGGCCATGGAGCAGTGTGATGACAAAGGCTTGGAGCACTGTGATGACAAGGGCCATGGAGCATTGTGATGAGTGAGGTCATGGAGCATTGAGATGAAACGGGTCATGGAGCACTGTGATTACAGGGGCCATGGAGCATTGTGATGACAAAGGCCATGGAGCATTGTGATGACAGGTGTCATGGAGCATTGTGCTGACAATGGCATGGAGCATTGTGATGAAAAGGGTAATGGAGCACTGTGAGGAAAGGAGTCATGGATCATTGTGATGACAGGGTCATGGAGAATTGTGTTGACAAGGGCATGGAGTATTGTAATGATAGGATATCTGGAGCATTGTGAAGAAAAGGGGATGGAGCAGTTTGACGACAGGGTCTAAGGAGCATTGTGCTGACAATGGCATGGAGCACATTGTGATGAAAAGGGTACTGGAGCACTGTGAGGAAAGGAGTCATGGATCATTGTGATGACAGGGGTCATGGAGATTTGTGATGACAAGGGTCATGGAGCATTGTGATGACACGGTCAAGGAACATTGCGATGACAAGAATTCTGGAGCATTGTGATGAAAGCACATGGAGCATTGTGATTAAATGTGACAAGGAGCATTGTGATGATATGGGCAGAGAACATTGTTATGACAGGTGTCATGGAGCATTGTGATGAAAAGTGTCATGGAACATTGTGCTGACAGGGATCATGGAGATTTTGGGTAAGAGAGGCCTTGGAGATTTGTGATGGCAGGCGTCATGGGGCATTGTGATGACAGCGGTCTTGGAGCATTGTGATGAAAGGGGTCATGGAGCACTGTGATGACAGGGGCCATGGAGCATTGTGAATACAAAGGCTATGGAGCATTGAGATGACAGGTTTCATGGAGCATTGTGATGAAAGTGATCATGGATCATTGTGATGACAAGTGGCCTGGAACCTTGTGATGACACATTTCATGGAGCATTGTGATGACAAGGACCATGGCGAATTGTGATGACATCTGTCATGGGGCATTGTGATGACAGTGGTCATCTAGAATTGTGATGAAAGGTATCATGGAGCACTGTGATGACAGGGGCATGGAACATTGTGATGACAAAGGCCATGGAGCATTGTGATGACAAGTGTCATGGGGCATTTTGATGACATTGGCATGGAGCATTATGATGACAAGAGTTCTGGAGCATTTTGAGGACAAGGGCATGGAGAATTGTGGTGACAGGACCCATGGAGCATTGTGATGAAAAGCGCAGGGAACATTGTGATGACTGGGTTCATGGAGCATTTTGATGAAAGGGGCCATGGAGCATTGAGATGACAGGCGTCATGAGACATGGTGATGACAGTGGTCATGGAGACTTGTGATGAAATATATCATGGAGCATTATGATAACAGGGGCCATAGAGCATTGTGATGACAGGTGTATTGGAGCATTGTGATGACAGGTGTATTAGAGCATTGTGATGAAAGTAGTCATGGATCATTGTGATGACATGTGTCCTGGAACACTGTGATGACACAGTTCATCGAGGATTTTGATGAGAAGGGTCATAGCGAATTGTGATGACAGGTGTCATGGGGCATTGTGATGATATTGATCATCTAGGAATTGTGTTGAAAGGTATCATGGAGCACTGTAATGACTGGGGGCGTGAAGCATTGTTATGAAAATTGTCCTGGATTATTGTGATGACAGCAGTCATGGAGAATTGTGATGACAGGGATTATGCAGCACCCTTGTGTTGACAAGGGTATGGACTATTGTGATGACAATGGTTATGGAGCAATGTGATGAAAGTTTTCATGGAACATCGTGATGAAAAGTGCCTGGGAACACTGTGACGATAAAGGCCATGGAGCGTTGTGATGACAAGTGTCATGGAGCATTGTGATGACAGGTGTCATGGAGCAATATGATAACAGGGGCCATGGAGCATTGTGATGACAGGTTTATTGGAGCATTGTGATGACAGGTGTATTGGGGCATTGTGATGAAAGTAGTCATGGATCATTGTGTTGACATGTGTCCTGGAACACTGTGATGACATGATTCATCGAGTATTGTGATGACAAGGGTCATAGCAAATTGTGATGACAGGTGTCATGGGACATTGTGATGACAGTGGTCATCTAGAATTGTGATGAAAGGTACCATGGAGCATTGTGATGACAGGGGTCATGGAGCATTGTGATGACATGGGCCATGGAGCATTGTGAACACAAGATTCATGGAGCATTGTGATGACACGGGCATGAAGCTTGGTGATGACGACAGACATGGAGCATTGTGATGCAAGGGCATGGAGCATTGTGATTACAGGAGACATGGAGCATTGTGATGACATTGGCAGGGATCATTTTGATTACAGGGATCATGGAGCATTGTGATGACAAGTGTCATGCAATATTGTGCTGACACAGATCATGGAGCATTTCGATGAGAGTGGCCTTGGAGCACAGTGATGAGAGACGTCATGGGGCATTATGGTGACAGTGGTCAAGGAGCATTGTGATGAAAGTGTTCATGGAGCAACGCGATTATCGGGACAATGCAGCATTGTGAATAAAAAGGCCATGGAGCGTTGAGATAACAGAGTTCATGGAGCATTGTGAGGAAAGTGGTCATGGATCACTGTGATGACAAGTGTCCTGGAACCTAGTGATGACACGGTTCATACAGCATTGAGATGAAAAGGGCCAAGGTGAATTGTGATGACACGTGTCATGGGGCATTGTGATGACATTGGTCATCTTGCATTGTGATGACAGTGGTCATGTAGAATTTTGATGAAAGGTATCATGGACCACTGTGATGAAAAAGGCCAAGGAACATTTCGATGACAAGTGTCATTGAGCAATGGGATGACACGGGAATGGAGTATTATGATGACAAGTGCTCTGGAGCATTGTGATGACAAGGGCATGGAGAATTGTGATTACAGGGGCCATGGAGCATTGTGATGACAATGGCAAGGAGCATTGTGATGACAGGGGTGATTGAGCATTGTGATTACAAAACCATGAGGCATTGTGATGACAGGCGCCTTGGAGCATTGTGATGACAATGGTCATCAAGCACTGTGATGACAGGGTTCATAGAGCATTGTGATGAGAAAGACCATGGAGCATGGTGATGAGAGAGTCCGTGGAACTTTGTGATGACAAGGTCATGTACCATTGTGATTCCAAGGGTCATGAAGCATTGTGATGACAAGGGCAGGGAACCTTGTGGTGACCGGGGTCATGGAGCATTTTGATGACAACTTTCATGGAACGTTGTGATGACAGGGGTCATGGAGCATTGTGTTGAAAGGGAACATGGAGCAGTGTGATTACAGGGTCCATGGAGCATTGTGAATACATAGGCCATGGAACAATATGATGACAGGTGTCATGTAGCATTGTGATGACAGGGTCATGCAGCATTGTGATTACAGGGGTTACGGGGCACTGTGATGACAGGGGGCATGGAGCATTGTGATGAAAATTGTCCTGGAGAATTGTGATGACCGCGGTCTCAGAGAATTGGGATGAAAGTTATCATGCAGCATTGTGATGACAATGGTCATGGATCATTTTGATGACGGGGTCTTGGAACATTCTGATAACAAGGTTCATAAAGCATTTTGATGACAGGGGTCATGGAGCATTGTGTTGACACGGGCATGGAGCATTGTAATGATAGGATATCTGGAGCATTGTGACGAAAAGGGGATGGAACATTTTGATGACAGGGTCCAAGGAGCATTGTGCTGACAATGGCATGGAGCATTGTGATGAAAAGGGTACTGGAGCACTGTGAGGAAAGGAGTCATGGATCATTGTGATGACAGGAGTCATGGAGCTTTGTGATGACAAGGGACATGGAACATTATGATGACACGGTCAAGGAACACTACGATGACAAGAATTCTGGAGCATTGTGATGAAAGGGCATGGAGCATTGTGATTAAAGGTGACAAGGAGCATTGTGATGATATGGGCAGAGAACACTGTGATGACAGGGGTCATGGAGCATTGTGATGAAAAGTGTCATGGAACATTGTGCTGACAGGGATCATGGAGCTTTATGGAAAGAGAGGCCTTGGAGATTTGTGTTGGCAGGCGTCATGAGGCATTGTGATGACAGCGGTCTTGGAGCATTGTGAATACAAAGGCTATGGAGCATTGAGATGACAGGTTTCATGGAGCATTGTGATGAAAGTGATCATGGATCATTGTGATGACAAGTGTCCTGGAACCTTGTGATGACACATTTCATGGAGCATTGTGATGACAAGGACCATGGCGAATTGTGATGACATCTGTCATGGGGCATTGTGATGACAGTGGTCATCTAGAATTGTGATGAAAGGTATCATGGAGCACTGTGATGACAAGGGCATGGAACATTGTGATGACAAAGGCCATGGAGCATTGTGATGACAAGTGTCATGGGGCATTTTGATGACATTGGCATGGAGCATTATGATGACAAGAGTTCTGGAGCATTTTGATGACAAGGGCATGGAGAATTGTGGTGACAGGACCCATGGAGCATTGTGATGAAAAGGGCAGGGAACATTGTGATGAATGGGTTCATGCAGCATTTTGATGAAAGGGGCCATGGAGCATTGAGATGACAGGCGTCATGAGGCATGGTGATGACAGTGGTCATGGAGACTTGTGATGAAATATATCATGGAGCAATATGATAACATGGGCCATAGAGCATTTTGATGACAAGTGTATTGGAGCATTGTGATGACATGTGTATTAGAGCATTGTGATGAAAGTAGTCATGGATCATTGTGATGACATGTGTCCTGGAACACTGTGATGACACGGTTCATCGAGTATTTTGATAAGAAGGGTCATAGCGAATTGTGATGACAGGTGTCATGGGGCATTGTGATGACATTGATCATCTAGGAATTGTGATGAAAGGTATCATGGAGCACTGTGATGACTGGGGGCATGAAGCATTGTTATGAAAATTGTCCTGGATTATTGTGATGACAGCAGTCATGGAGAATTGTGATGACAGGGATTATGCAGCATTGTGTTGACAAGGGTATGGACTATTGTGATGACAATGGTCATGGAGCAATGTGATGATGTGATGAAAGGTTTCATGGAACATCGTGATGAAAAGTGCCTGGGAGCATTGTGACGATAAAGGCCATGGAGCATTGTGATGACAAGTGTCATGGAGCATTGTAATGAAAGGTTTCATTGTGCACTGTGATGACAAGGGGGATGGAGTATTGTGATGAAACTGGTCCTGGAGCATTGTGATAACAAAAGCCATGGAGCATTGTGATGACAGGCATCATGGAGCATTGTGAAGAAAGGGGCCATGGGGAATTGTAATGACAACAGAGAAATGTGATGAAAATGGTCAGCGAGCATAGTGATTAAAGTGGTCATTGAGAATTGTGATGAAAAGCGACCTAGGGCATTGTGATGACAAAGGTCATGGAGAACTGTGATGACCAGGGTCATGTAGCATTGTGATGCCACGGTCCTGGAACATTGTGATGACAAGAATTCTGGAGCATTGTGAGGAAAAAGGCATGGAGCATTGTGATTATAGGGGACATGGAGCCTTGTGATGATATGGACAGGGAACACTGTGATGACAGGTGTCATGGAGCAATGTGATGAGAATGGCCTTGGAGAATTGTGATGACAGACGTATTGGGGCATTGAGATGGCAGTGGTCATGGAGCATTATGATGAAAGGTGTTATGGAACACTGTAATTACAGGGGCCATGGAGCATTGTGAATAAAAAGGCCATGGAGCATTGAGATGACAGTGGTCATGGAGCATTGTGATGAAAGTGGTAATGGATCATTGTGATGACAAGAGTCCTGGGAACCTGTGATGACATGGTTCATGGAGCATTGTGATGACAATGGTCATGGCGAATTGTGATGACAATGTCATGGGGCATTGTGATGGCAGTGGTCATCTAGAAATGTGATTAAAGTTATTATGGAGCACAGTAATGAGAGGGGCCATGGAGCATTGTGATGACAAGTGTCATGGAGAATGGTGATGAAACGGACATGGAGCATTATAATGACAAGAGTTCTGGAGCCTTGTGATGACAAGGGCATGGAGCATTGTGATTACAGGGGCCATGGAGCAGTGTGATGACAAAGGCTTGGAACACTGTGATGACAAGGGCCATGGAGCATTGTGATTAAAGGGGTCATGGGGCATTGTGATGAGTGAGGTCATGGAGCATTGTGAATACAAGGGACATGGAGCCTTGTGATGACAAGGGTCATGGATCATTGTAAAAACAGGTATCATTGGGCATTGTGATGACAGGGGCATGGAGCATTTTTATGTAAGTTGCCAAGGAGAATTGTGATGAAAGGGATTATGTGGATTTGTAATGACAAGGGCCATGGAGCATTGTGATGAAACAAATCTTGGAGTATTTTGATGAAAGTTGTCATGGAGCATTGCGATGAAAAGCACCAAGGAACATTGTGATGACAAGGGGCATCGAGCATTGTGATGACAAGTGTCATGGAGCATTGTGACGACAGATGTCATGGAGCATCGTGATGACAAATGCCATGGAGAATTGTGATGAGAGGTGGCATTGGGCATTGTGATGAAAGGGGTCATGGAGTACTGTGATTACAGGGGCCATGGAGCATTGTGATAACAAGTGACATGGAGAATAGTGATGACAGGCGTCATAGAGCATTGTGATGACAAGTGCCATTTAGCATTTTGATGACAGGGGTCATCAGGCGTTGTGTTGACAGGGGTCATGGAGCACTGTGATGACATGGGCCATGGAGCATTGTGAAGATAAGATTCATGGAGCATTGTGATGACACGGGCATGAAGCATGGTGATGACAACAGACCTGAGGCATTGTGATGACAAGTGTCATGGAGAATGGTGATGAAACGGACATGGAGCATTATAATGACAAGAGTTCTGGAGCCTTGTGATGACAAGGGCATGGAGCATTGTGATTACAGGGGCCATGGAGCAGTGTGATGACAAAGGCTTGGAGCACTGTGATGACAAGGGCCATGGAGCATTGTGATGAGTGAGGTCATGGAGCATTGAGATGAAACGGGTCATGGAGCACTGTGATTACAGGGGCCATGGAGCATTGTGATGACAAAGGCCATGGAGCATTGTGATGACAGGTGTCATGGAGCATTGTGCTGACAATGGCATGGAGCATTGTGATGAAAAGGGTAATGGAGCACTGTGAGGAAAGGAGTCATGGATCATTGTGATGACAGGGTCATGGAGAATTGTGTTGACAAGGGCATGGAGTATTGTAATGATAGGATATCTGGAGCATTGTGAAGAAAAGGGGATGGAGCAGTTTGACGACTGGGTCTAAGGAGCATTGTGCTGACAATGGCATGGAGCACATTGTGATGAAAAGGGTACTGGAGCACTGTGAGGAAAGGAGTCATGGATCATTGTGATGACAGGGGTCAGGGAGATTTGTGATGACAAGGGTCATGGAGCATTGTGATGACACGGTCAAGGAACATTGCGATGACAAGAATTCTGGAGCATTGTGATGAAAGCACATGGAGCATTGTGATTAAATGTGACAAGGAGCATTGTGATGATATGGGCAGAGAACATTGTTATGACAGGTGTCATGGAGCATTGTGATGAAAAGTGTCATGGAACATTGTGCTGACAGGGATCATGGAGATTTTGGGTAAGAGAGGCCTTGGAGATTTGTGATGGCAGGCGTCATGGGGCATTGTGATGACAGCGGTCTTGGAGCATTGTGATGAAAGGGGTCATGGAGCACTGTGATGACAGGGGCCATGGAGCATTGTGAATACAAAGGCTATGGAGCATTGAGATGACAGGTTTCATGGAGCATTGTGATGAAAGTGATCATGGATCATTGTGATGACAAGTGGCCTGGAACCTTGTGATGACACATTTCATGGAGCATTGTGATGACAAGGACCATGGCGAATTGTGATGACATCTGTCATGGGGCATTGTGATGACAGTGGTCATCTAGAATTGTGATGAAAGGTATCATGGAGCACTGTGATGACAGGGGCATGGAACATTGTGATGACAAAGGCCATGGAGCATTGTGATGACAAGTGTCATGGGGCATTTTGATGACATTGGCATGGAGCATTATGATGACAAGAGTTCTGGAGCATTTTGAGGACAAGGGCATGGAGAATTGTGGTGACAGGACCCATGGAGCATTGTGATGAAAAGCGCAGGGAACATTGTGATGACTGGGTTCATGGAGCATTTTGATGAAAGGGGCCATGGAGCATTGAGATGACAGGCGTCATGAGACATGGTGATGACAGTGGTCATGGAGACTTGTGATGAAATATATCATGGAGCATTATGATAACAGGGGCCATAGAGCATTGTGATGACAGGTGTATTGGAGCATTGTGATGACAGGTGTATTAGAGCATTGTGATGAAAGTAGTCATGGATCATTGTGATGACATGTGTCCTGGAACACTGTGATGACACAGTTCATCGAGGATTTTGATGAGAAGGGTCATAGCGAATTGTGATGACAGGTGTCATGGGGCATTGTGATGATATTGATCATCTAGGAATTGTGTTGAAAGGTATCATGGAGCACTGTAATGACTGGGGGCGTGAAGCATTGTTATGAAAATTGTCCTGGATTATTGTGATGACAGCAGTCATGGAGAATTGTGATGACAGGGATTATGCAGCACCCTTGTGTTGACAAGGGTATGGACTATTGTGATGACAATGGTTATGGAGCAATGTGATGAAAGTTTTCATGGAACATCGTGATGAAAAGTGCCTGGGAACACTGTGACGATAAAGGCCATGGAGCGTTGTGATGACAAGTGTCATGGAGCATTGTGATGACAGGTGTCATGGAGCAATATGATAACAGGGGCCATGGAGCATTGTGATGACAGGTTTATTGGAGCATTGTGATGACAGGTGTATTGGGGCATTGTGATGAAAGTAGTCATGGATCATTGTGTTGACATGTGTCCTGGAACACTGTGATGACATGATTCATCGAGTATTGTGATGACAAGGGTCATAGCAAATTGTGATGACAGGTGTCATGGGACATTGTGATGACAGTGGTCATCTAGAATTGTGATGAAAGGTACCATGGAGCATTGTGATGACAGGGGTCATGGAGCATTGTGATGACATGGGCCATGGAGCATTGTGAACACAAGATTCATGGAGCATTGTGATGACACGGGCATGAAGCTTGGTGATGACGACAGACATGGAGCATTGTGATGCAAGGGCATGGAGCATTGTGATTACAGGAGACATGGAGCATTGTGATGACATTGGCAGGGATCATTTTGATTACAGGGATCATGGAGCATTGTGATGACAAGTGTCATGCAATATTGTGCTGACACAGATCATGGAGCATTTCGATGAGAGTGGCCTTGGAGCACAGTGATGAGAGACGTCATGGGGCATTATGGTGACAGTGGTCAAGGAGCATTGTGATGAAAGTGTTCATGGAGCAACGCGATTATCGGGACAATGCAGCATTGTGAATAAAAAGGCCATGGAGCGTTGAGATAACAGAGTTCATGGAGCATTGTGAGGAAAGTGGTCATGGATCACTGTGATGACAAGTGTCCTGGAACCTAGTGATGACACGGTTCATACAGCATTGAGATGAAAAGGGCCAAGGTGAATTGTGATGACACGTGTCATGGGGCATTGTGATGACATTGGTCATCTTGCATTGTGATGACAGTGGTCATGTAGAATTTTGATGAAAGGTATCATGGACCACTGTGATGAAAAAGGCCAAGGAACATTTCGATGACAAGTGTCATTGAGCAATGGGATGACACGGGAATGGAGTATTATGATGACAAGTGCTCTGGAGCATTGTGATGACAAGGGCATGGAGAATTGTGATTACAGGGGCCATGGAGCATTGTGATGACAATGGCAAGGAGCATTGTGATGACAGGGGTGATTGAGCATTGTGATTACAAAACCATGAGGCATTGTGATGACAGGCGCCTTGGAGCATTGTGATGACAATGGTCATCAAGCACTGTGATGACAGGGTTCATAGAGCATTGTGATGAGAAAGACCATGGAGCATGGTGATGAGAGAGTCCGTGGAACTTTGTGATGACAAGGTCATGTACCATTGTGATTCCAAGGGTCATGAAGCATTGTGATGACAAGGGCAGGGAACCTTGTGGTGACCGGGGTCATGGAGCATTTTGATGACAACTTTCATGGAACGTTGTGATGACAGGGGTCATGGAGCATTGTGTTGAAAGGGAACATGGAGCAGTGTGATTACAGGGTCCATGGAGCATTGTGAATACATAGGCCATGGAACAATATGATGACAGGTGTCATGTAGCATTGTGATGACAGGGTCATGCAGCATTGTGATTACAGGGGTTACGGGGCACTGTGATGACAGGGGGCATGGAGCATTGTGATGAAAATTGTCCTGGAGAATTGTGATGACCGCGGTCTCAGAGAATTGGGATGAAAGTTATCATGCAGCATTGTGATGACAATGGTCATGGATCATTTTGATGACGGGGTCTTGGAACATTCTGATAACAAGGTTCATAAAGCATTTTGATGACAGGGGTCATGGAGCATTGTGTTGACACGGGCATGGAGCATTGTAATGATAGGATATCTGGAGCATTGTGACGAAAAGGGGATGGAACATTTTGATGACAGGGTCCAAGGAGCATTGTGCTGACAATGGCATGGAGCATTGTGATGAAAAGGGTACTGGAGCACTGTGAGGAAAGGAGTCATGGATCATTGTGATGACAGGAGTCATGGAGCTTTGTGATGACAAGGGACATGGAACATTATGATGACACGGTCAAGGAACACTACGATGACAAGAATTCTGGAGCATTGTGATGAAAGGGCATGGAGCATTGTGATTAAAGGTGACAAGGAGCATTGTGATGATATGGGCAGAGAACACTGTGATGACAGGGGTCATGGAGCATTGTGATGAAAAGTGTCATGGAACATTGTGCTGACAGGGATCATGGAGCTTTATGGAAAGAGAGGCCTTGGAGATTTGTGTTGGCAGGCGTCATGAGGCATTGTGATGACAGCGGTCTTGGAGCATTGTGAATACAAAGGCTATGGAGCATTGAGATGACAGGTTTCATGGAGCATTGTGATGAAAGTGATCATGGATCATTGTGATGACAAGTGTCCTGGAACCTTGTGATGACACATTTCACGGAGCATTGTGATGACAAGGACCATGGCGAATTGTGATGACATCTGTCATGGGGCATTGTGATGACAGTGGTCATCTAGAATTGTGATGAAAGGTATCATGGAGCACTGTGATGACAAGGGCATGGAACATTGTGATGACAAAGGCCATGGAGCATTGTGATGACAAGTGTCATGGGGCATTTTGATGACATTGGCATGGAGCATTATGATGACAAGAGTTCTGGAGCATTTTGATGACAAGGGCATGGAGAATTGTGGTGACAGGACCCATGGAGCATTGTGATGAAAAGGGCAGGGAACATTGTGATGAATGGGTTCATGCAGCATTTTGATGAAAGGGGCCATGGAGCATTGAGATGACAGGCGTCATGAGGCATGGTGATGACAGTGGTCATGGAGACTTGTGATGAAATATATCATGGAGCAATATGATAACATGGGCCATAGAGCATTTTGATGACAAGTGTATTGGAGCATTGTGATGACATGTGTATTAGAGCATTGTGATGAAAGTAGTCATGGATCATTGTGATGACATGTGTCCTGGAACACTGTGATGACACGGTTCATCGAGTATTTTGATAAGAAGGGTCATAGCGAATTGTGATGACAGGTGTCATGGGGCATTGTGATGACATTGATCATCTAGGAATTGTGATGAAAGGTATCATGGAGCACTGTGATGACTGGGGGCATGAAGCATTGTTATGAAAATTGTCCTGGATTATTGTGATGACAGCAGTCATGGAGAATTGTGATGACAGGGATTATGCAGCATTGTGTTGACAAGGGTATGGACTATTGTGATGACAATGGTCATGGAGCAATGTGATGATGTGATGAAAGGTTTCATGGAACATCGTGATGAAAAGTGCCTGGGAGCATTGTGACGATAAAGGCCATGGAGCATTGTGATGACAAGTGTCATGGAGCATTGTAATGAAAGGTTTCATTGTGCACTGTGATGACAAGGGGGATGGACTATTGTGATGAAACTGGTCCTGGAGCATTGTGATAACAAAAGCCATGGAGCATTGTGATGACAGGCATCATGGAGCATTGTGAAGAAAGGGGCCATGGGGAATTGTAATGACAACAGAGAAATGTGATGAAAATGGTCAGCGAGCATAGTGATTAAAGTGGTCATTGAGAATTGTGATGAAAAGCGACCTAGGGCATTGTGATGACAAAGGTCATGGAGAACTGTGATGACCAGGGTCATGTAGCATTGTGATGCCACGGTCCTGGAACATTGTGATGACAAGAATTCTGGAGCATTGTGAGGAAAAAGGCATGGAGCATTGTGATTATAGGGGACATGGAGCCTTGTGATGATATGGACAGGGAACACTGTGATGACAGGTGTCATGGAGCAATGTGATGAGAATGGCCTTGGAGAATTGTGATGACAGACGTATTGGGGCATTGAGATGGCAGTGGTCATGGAGCATTATGATGAAAGGTGTTATGGAACACTGTAATTACAGGGGCCATGGAGCATTGTGAATAAAAAGGCCATGGAGCATTGAGATGACAGTGGTCATGGAGCATTGTGATGAAAGTGGTAATGGATCATTGTGATGACAAGAGTCCTGGGAACCTGTGATGACATGGTTCATGGAGCATTGTGATGACAATGGTCATGGCGAATTGTGATGACAATGTCATGGGGCATTGTGATGGCAGTGGTCATCTAGAAATGTGATTAAAGTTATTATGGAGCACAGTAATGAGAGGGGCCATGGAGCATTGTGATGACAAGTGTCATGGAGAATGGTGATGAAACGGACATGGAGCATTATAATGACAAGAGTTCTGGAGCCTTGTGATGACAAGGGCATGGAGCATTGTGATTACAGGGGCCATGGAGCAGTGTGATGACAAAGGCTTGGAACACTGTGATGACAAGGGCCATGGAGCATTGTGATTAAAGGGGTCATGGGGCATTGTGATGAGTGAGGTCATGGAGCATTGTGAATACAAGGGACATGGAGCCTTGTGATGACAAGGGTCATGGATCATTGTAAAAACAGGTATCATTGGGCATTGTGATGACAGGGGCATGGAGCATTTTTATGTAAGTTGCCAAGGAGAATTGTGATGAAAGGGATTATGTGGATTTGTAATGACAAGGGCCATGGAGCATTGTGATGAAACAAATCTTGGAGTATTTTGATGAAAGTTGTCATGGAGCATTGCGATGAAAAGCACCAAGGAACATTGTGATGACAAGGGGCATCGAGCATTGTGATGACAAGTGTCATGGAGCATTGTGACGACAGATGTCATGGAGCATCGTGATGACAAATGCCATGGAGAATTGTGATGAGAGGTGGCATTGGGCATTGTGATGAAAGGGGTCATGGAGTACTGTGATTACAGGGGCCATGGAGCATTGTGATAACAAGTGACATGGAGAATAGTGATGACAGGCGTCATAGAGCATTGTGATGACAAGTGCCATTTAGCATTTTGATGACAGGGGTCATCAGGCGTTGTGTTGACAGGGGTCATGGAGCACTGTGATGACATGGGCCATGGAGCGTTGTGAAGATAAGATTCATGGAGCATTGTGATGACACGGGCATGAAGCATGGTGATGACAACAGACCTGAGGCATTGTGATGACAAGTGTCATGGAGAATGGTGATGAAACGGACATGGAGCATTATAATGACAAGAGTTCTGGAGCCTTGTGATGACAAGGGCATGGAGCATTGTGATTACAGGGGCCATGGAGCAGTGTGATGACAAAGGCTTGGAACACTGTGATGACAAGGGCCATGGAGCATTGTGATTAAAGGGGTCATGGGGCATTGTGATGAGTGAGGTCATGGAGCATTGTGAATACAAGGGACATGGAGCCTTGTGATGACAAGGGTCATGGATCATTGTAAAAACAGGTATCATTGGGCATTGTGATGACAGGGGCATGGAGCATTTTTATGTAAGTTGCCAAGGAGAATTGTGATGAAAGGGATTATGTGGATTTGTAATGACAAGGGCCATGGAGCATTGTGATGAAACAAATCTTGGAGTATTTTGATGAAAGTTGTCATGGAGCATTGCGATGAAAAGCACCAAGGAACATTGTGATGACAAGGGGCATCGAGCATTGTGATGACAAGTGTCATGGAGCATTGTGACGACAGATGTCATGGAGCATCGTGATGACAAATGCCATGGAGAATTGTGATGAGAGGTGGCATTGGGCATTGTGATGAAAGGGGTCATGGAGTACTGTGATTACAGGGGCCATGGAGCATTGTGATAACAAGTGACATGGAGAATAGTGATGACAGGCGTCATAGAGCATTGTGATGACAAGTGCCATTTAGCATTTTGATGACAGGGGTCATCAGGCGTTGTGTTGACAGGGGTCATGGAGCACTGTGATGACATGGGCCATGGAGCGTTGTGAAGATAAGATTCATGGAGCATTGTGATGACACGGGCATGAAGCATGGTGATGACAACAGACCTGAGGCATTGTGATGACAAGTGTCATGGAGAATGGTGATGAAACGGACATGGAGCATTATAATGACAAGAGTTCTGGAGCCTTGTGATGACAAGGGCATGGAGCATTGTGATTACAGGGGCCATGGAGCAGTGTGATGACAAAGGTTTGGAGCACTGTGATGACAAGGGCCATGGAGCATTGTGATGAGTGAGGTCATGGAGCATTGAGATGAAACGGGTCATGGAGCACTGTGATTACAGGGGCCATGGAGCATTGTGATGACAGGTGTCATGGAGCATTGTGCTGACAATGGCATGGAGCATTGTGATGAAAAGGGTAATGGAGCACTGTGAGGAAAGGAGTCATGGATCATTGTGATGACAGGGTCATGGAGAATTGTGTTGACAAGGGCATGGAGTATTGTAATGATAGGATATCTGGAGCATTGTGAAGAAAAGGGGATGGAGCAGTTTGACGACAGGGTCTAAGGAGCATTGTGCTGACAATGGCATGGAGCACATTGTGATGAAAAGGGTACTGGAGCACTGTGAGGAAAGGAGTCATGGATCATTGTGATGACAGGGGTCATGGAGATTTGTGATGACAAGGGTCATGGAGCATTGTGATGACACGGTCAAGGAACATTGCGATGACAAGAATTCTGGAGCATTGTGATGAAAGCGCATGGAGCATTGTGATTAAATGTGACAAGGAGCATTGTGATGATATGGGCAGAGAACATTGTTATGACAGGTGTCATGGAGCATTGTGATGAAAAGTGTCATGGAACATTGTGCTGACAGGGATCATGGAGATTTTGGGTAAGAGAGGCCTTGGAGATTTGTGATGGCAGGCGTCATGGGGCATTGTGATGACAGCGGTCTTGGAGCATTGTGATGAAAGGGGTCATGGAGCACTGTGATGACAGGGGCCATGGAGCATTGTGAATACAAAGGCTATGGAGCATTGAGATGACAGGTTTCATGGAGCATTGTGATGAAAGTGATCATGGATCATTGTGATGACAAGTGGCCTGGAACCTTGTGATGACACATTTCATGGAGCATTGTGATGACAAGGACCATGGCGAATTGTGATGACATCTGTCATGGGGCATTGTGATGACAGTGGTCATCTAGAATTGTGATGAAAGGTATCATGGAGCACTGTGATGACAGGGGCATGGAACATTGTGATGACAAAGGCCATGGAGCATTGTGATGACAAGTGTCATGGGGCATTTTGATGACATTGGCATGGAGCATTATGAGGACAAGAGTTCTGGAGCATTTTGAGGACAAGGGCATGGAGAATTGTGGTGACAGGACCCATGGAGCATTGTGATGAAAAGCGCAGGGAACATTGTGATGACTGGGTTCATGGAGCATTTTGATGAAAGGGGCCATGGAGCATTGAGATGACAGGCGTCATGAGACATGGTGATGACAGTGGTCATGGAGACTTGTGATGAAATATATCATGGAGCATTATGATAACAGGGGCCATAGAGCATTGTGATGACAGGTGTATTGGAGCATTGTGATGACAGGTGTATTAGAGCATTGTGATGAAAGTAGTCATGGATCATTGTGATGACATGTGTCCTGGAACACTGTGATGACACAGTTCATCGAGGATTTTGATGAGAAGGGTCATAGCGAATTGTGATGACAGGTGTCATGGGGCATTGTGATGATATTGATCATCTAGGAATTGTGTTGAAAGGTATCATGGAGCACTGTAATGACTGGGGGCGTGAAGCATTGGTATGAAAATTGTCCTGGATTATTGTGATGACAGCAGTCATGGAGAATTGTGATGACAGGGATTATGCAGCACCCTTGTGTTGACAAGGGTATGGACTATTGTGATGACAATGGTTATGGAGCAATGTGATGAAAGTTTTCATGGAACATCGTGATGAAAAGTGCCTGGGAGCATTGTGACGATAAAGGCCATGGAGCGTTGTGATGACAAGTGTCATGGAGCATTGTGATGACAGGTGTCATGGAGCAATATGATAACAGGGGCCATGGAGCATTGTGATGACAGGTTTATTGGAGCATTGTGATGACAGGTGTATTGGGGCATTGTGATGAAAGGAGTCATGGATCATTGTGTTGACATGTGTCCTGGAACACTGTGATGACATGATTCATCGAGTATTGTGATGACAAGGGTCATAGCAAATTGTGATGACAGGTGTCATGGGACATTGTGATGACAGTGGTCATCTAGAATTGTGATGAAAGGTACCATGGAGCATTGTGATGACAGGGGTCATGGAGCATTGTGATGACATGGGCCATGGAGCATTGTGAACACAAGATTCATGGAGCATTGTGATGACACGGGCATGAAGCTTGGTGATGACGACAGACATGGAGCATTGTGATGCAAGGGCATGGAGCATTGTGATTACAGGAGACATGGAGCATTGTGATGACATTGGCAGGGATCATTTTGATTACAGGGATCATGGAGCATTGTGATGACAAGTGTCATGCAATATTGTGCTGACACAGATCATGGAGCATTTCGATGAGAGTGGCCTTGGAGCACAGTGATGAGAGACGTCATGGGGCATTATGGTGACAGTGGTCAAGGAGCATTGTGATGAAAGTGTTCATGGAGCAACGCGATTATCGGGACAATGCAGCATTGTGAATAAAAAGGCCATGGAGCGTTGAGATAACAGATTTCATGGAGCATTGTGAGGAAAGTGGTCATGGATCACTGTGATGACAAGTGTCCTGGAACCTAGTGATGACACGGTTCATACAGCATTGAGATGAAAAGGGCCAAGGTGAATTGTGATGACACGTGTCATGGGGCATTGTGATGACATTGGTCATCTTGCATTGTGATGACAGTGGTCATGTAGAATTTTGATGAAAGGTATCATGGACCACTGTGATGAAAAAGGCCAAGGAACATTTCGATGACAAGTGTCATTGAGCAATGGGATGACACGGGAATGGAGTATTATGATGACAAGTGCTCTGGAGCATTGTGATGACAAGGGCATGGAGAATTGTGATTACAGGGGCCATGGAGCATTGTGATGACAATGGCAAGGAGCATTGTGATGACAGGGGTGATTGAGCATTGTGATTACAAAACCATGAGGCATTGTGATGACAGGCGCCTTGGAGCATTGTGATGACAATGGTCATCAAGCACTGTGATGACAGGGTTCATAGAGCATTGTGATGAGAAAGACCATGGAGCATGGTGATGAGAGAGTCCGTGGAACTTTGTGATGACAAGGTCATGTACCATTGTGATTCCAAGGGTCATGAAGCATTGTGATGACAAGGGCAGGGAACCTTGTGGTGACCGGGGTCATGGAGCATTTTGATGACAACTTTCATGGAACGTTGTGATGACAGGGGTCATGGAGCATTGTGTTGAAAGGGAACATGGAGCAGTGTGATTACAGGGTCCATGGAGCATTGTGAATACATAGGCCATGGAACAATATGATGACAGGTGTCATGTAGCATTGTGATGACAGGGTCATGCAGCATTGTGATTACAGGGGTTACGGGGCACTGTGATGACAGGGGGCATGGAGCATTGTGATGAAAATTGTCCTGGAGAATTGTGATGACCGCGGTCTCAGAGAATTGGGATGAAAGTTATCATGCAGCATTGTGATGACAATGGTCATGGATCATTTTGATGACGGGGTCTTGGAACATTCTGATAACAAGGTTCATAAAGCATTTTGATGACAGGGGTCATGGAGCATTGTGTTGACACGGGCATGGAGCATTGTAATGATAGGATATCTGGAGCATTGTGATGAAAAGGGGATGGAACATTTTGATGACAGGGTCCAAGGAGCATTGTGCTGACAATGGCATGGAGCATTGTGATGAAAAGGGTACTGGAGCACTGTGAGGAAAGGAGTCATGGATCATTGTGATGACAGGAGTCATGGAGCTTTGTGATGACAAGGGACATGGAACATTATGATGACACGGTCAAGGAACACTACGATGACAAGAATTCTGGAGCATTGTGATGAAAGGGCATGGAGCATTGTGATTAAAGGTGACAAGGAGCATTGTGATGATATGGGCAGAGAACACTGTGATGACAGGGGTCATGGAGCATTGTGATGAAAAGTGTCATGGAACATTGTGCTGACAGGGATCATGGAGCTTTATGGAAAGAGAGGCCTTGGAGATTTGTGTTGGCAGGCGTCATGAGGCATTGTGATGACAGCGGTCTTGGAGCATTGTGAATACAAAGGCTATGGAGCATTGAGATGACAGGTTTCATGGAGCATTGTGATGAAAGTGATCATGGATCATTGTGATGACAAGTGTCCTGGAACCTTGTGATGACACATTTCATGGAGCATTGTGATGACAAGGACCATGGCGAATTGTGATGACATCTGTCATGGGGCATTGTGATGACAGTGGTCATCTAGAATTGTGATGAAAGGTATCATGGAGCACTGTGATGACAAGGGCATGGAACATTGTGATGACAAAGGCCATGGAGCATTGTGATGACAAGTGTCATGGGGCATTTTGATGACATTGGCATGGAGCATTATGATGACAAGAGTTCTGGAGCATTTTGATGACAAGGGCATGGAGAATTGTGGTGACAGGACCCATGGAGCATTGTGATGAAAAGGGCAGGGAACATTGTGATGAATGGGTTCATGCAGCATTTTGATGAAAGGGGCCATGGAGCATTGAGATGACAGGCGTCATGAGGCATGGTGATGACAGTGGTCATGGAGACTTGTGATGAAATATATCATGGAGCAATATGATAACATGGGCCATAGAGCATTTTGATGACAAGTGTATTGGAGCATTGTGATGACATGTGTATTAGAGCATTGTGATGAAAGTAGTCATGGATCATTGTGATGACATGTGTCCTGGAACACTGTGATGACACGGTTCATCGAGTATTTTGATAAGAAGGGTCATAGCGAATTGTGATGACAGGTGTCATGGGGCATTGTGATGACATTGATCATCTAGGAATTGTGATGAAAGGTATCATGGAGCACTGTGATGACTGGGGGCATGAAGCATTGTTATGAAAATTGTCCTGGATTATTGTGATGACAGCAGTCATGGAGAATTGTGATGACAGGGATTATGCAGCATTGTGTTGACAAGGGTATGGACTATTGTGATGACAATGGTCATGGAGCAATGTGATGATGTGATGAAAGGTTTCATGGAACATCGTGATGAAAAGTGCCTGGGAGCATTGTGACGATAAAGGCCATGGAGCATTGTGATGACAAGTGTCATGGAGCATTGTAATGAAAGGTTTCATTGTGCACTGTGATGACAAGGGGGATGGACTATTGTGATGAAACTGGTCCTGGAGCATTGTGATAACAAAAGCCATGGAGCATTGTGATGACAGGCATCATGGAGCATTGTGAAGAAAGGGGCCATGGGGAATTGTAATGACAACAGAGAAATGTGATGAAAATGGTCAGCGAGCATAGTGATTAAAGTGGTCATTGAGAATTGTGATGAAAAGCGACCTAGGGCATTGTGATGACAAAGGTCATGGAGAACTGTGATGACCAGGGTCATGTAGCATTGTGATGCCACGGTCCTGGAACATTGTGATGACAAGAATTCTGGAGCATTGTGAGGAAAAAGGCATGGAGCATTGTGATTATAGGGGACATGGAGCCTTGTGATGATATGGACAGGGAACACTGTGATGACAGGTGTCATGGAGCAATGTGATGAGAATGGCCTTGGAGAATTGTGATGACAGACGTATTGGGGCATTGAGATGGCAGTGGTCATGGAGCATTATGATGAAAGGTGTTATGGAACACTGTAATTACAGGGGCCATGGAGCATTGTGAATAAAAAGGCCATGGAGCATTGAGATGACAGTGGTCATGGAGCATTGTGATGAAAGTGGTAATGGATCATTGTGATGACAAGAGTCCTGGGAACCTGTGATGACATGGTTCATGGAGCATTGTGATGACAATGGTCATGGCGAATTGTGATGACAATGTCATGGGGCATTGTGATGGCAGTGGTCATCTAGAAATGTGATTAAAGTTATTATGGAGCACAGTAATGAGAGGGGCCATGGAGCATTGTGATGACAAGTGTCATGGAGAATGGTGATGAAACGGACATGGAGCATTATAATGACAAGAGTTCTGGAGCCTTGTGATGACAAGGGCATGGAGCATTGTGATTACAGGGGCCATGGAGCAGTGTGATGACAAAGGCTTGGAACACTGTGATGACAAGGGCCATGGAGCATTGTGATTAAAGGGGTCATGGGGCATTGTGATGAGTGAGGTCATGGAGCATTGTGAATACAAGGGACATGGAGCCTTGTGATGACAAGGGTCATGGATCATTGTAAAAACAGGTATCATTGGGCATTGTGATGACAGGGGCATGGAGCATTTTTATGTAAGTTGCCAAGGAGAATTGTGATGAAAGGGATTATGTGGATTTGTAATGACAAGGGCCATGGAGCATTGTGATGAAACAAATCTTGGAGTATTTTGATGAAAGTTGTCATGGAGCATTGCGATGAAAAGCACCAAGGAACATTGTGATGACAAGGGGCATCGAGCATTGTGATGACAAGTGTCATGGAGCATTGTGACGACAGATGTCATGGAGCATCGTGATGACAAATGCCATGGAGAATTGTGATGAGAGGTGGCATTGGGCATTGTGATGAAAGGGGTCATGGAGTACTGTGATTACAGGGGCCATGGAGCATTGTGATAACAAGTGACATGGAGAATAGTGATGACAGGCGTCATAGAGCATTGTGATGACAAGTGCCATTTAGCATTTTGATGACAGGGGTCATCAGGCGTTGTGTTGACAGGGGTCATGGAGCACTGTGATGACATGGGCCATGGAGCGTTGTGAAGATAAGATTCATGGAGCATTGTGATGACACGGGCATGAAGCATGGTGATGACAACAGACCTGAGGCATTGTGATGACAAGTGTCATGGAGAATGGTGATGAAACGGACATGGAGCATTATAATGACAAGAGTTCTGGAGCCTTGTGATGACAAGGGCATGGAGCATTGTGATTACAGGGGCCATGGAGCAGTGTGATGACAAAGGCTTGGAGCACTGTGATGACAAGGGCCATGGAGCATTGTGATGAGTGAGGTCATGGAGCATTGAGATGAAACGGGTCATGGAGCACTGTGATTACAGGGGCCATGGAGCATTGTGATGACAAAGGCCATGGAGCATTGTGATGACAGGTGTCATGGAGCATTGTGCTGACAATGGCATGGAGCATTGTGATGAAAAGGGTAATGGAGCACTGTGAGGAAAGGAGTCATGGATCATTGTGATGACAGGGTCATGGAGAATTGTGTTGACAAGGGCATGGAGTATTGTAATGATAGGATATCTGGAGCATTGTGAAGAAAAGGGGATGGAGCAGTTTGACGACAGGGTCTAAGGAGCATTGTGCTGACAATGGCATGGAGCACATTGTGATGAAAAGGGTACTGGAGCACTGTGAGGAAAGGAGTCATGGATCATTGTGATGACAGGGGTCATGGAGATTTGTGATGACAAGGGTCATGGAGCATTGTGATGACACGGTCAAGGAACATTGCGATGACAAGAATTCTGGAGCATTGTGATGAAAGCGCATGGAGCATTGTGATTAAATGTGACAAGGAGCATTGTGATGATATGGGCAGAGAACATTGTTATGACAGGTGTCATGGAGCATTGTGATGAAAAGTGTCATGGAACATTGTGCTGACAGGGATCATGGAGATTTTGGGTAAGAGAGGCCTTGGAGATTTGTGATGGCAGGCGTCATGGGGCATTGTGATGACAGCGGTCTTGGAGCATTGTGATGAAAGGGGTCATGGAGCACTGTGATGACAGGGGCCATGGAGCATTGTGAATACAAAGGCTATGGAGCATTGAGATGACAGGTTTCATGGAGCATTGTGATGAAAGTGATCATGGATCATTGTGATGACAAGTGGCCTGGAACCTTGTGATGACACATTTCATGGAGCATTGTGATGACAAGGACCATGGCGAATTGTGATGACATCTGTCATGGGGCATTGTGATGACAGTGGTCATCTAGAATTGTGATGAAAGGTATCATGGAGCACTGTGATGACAGGGGCATGGAACATTGTGATGACAAAGGCCATGGAGCATTGTGATGACAAGTGTCATGGGGCATTTTGATGACATTGGCATGGAGCATTATGAGGACAAGAGTTCTGGAGCATTTTGAGGACAAGGGCATGGAGAATTGTGGTGACAGGACCCATGGAGCATTGTGATGAAAAGCGCAGGGAACATTGTGATGACTGGGTTCATGGAGCATTTTGATGAAAGGGGCCATGGAGCATTGAGATGACAGGCGTCATGAGACATGGTGATGACAGTGGTCATGGAGACTTGTGATGAAATATATCATGGAGCATTATGATAACAGGGGCCATAGAGCATTGTGATGACAGGTGTATTGGAGCATTGTGATGACAGGTGTATTAGAGCATTGTGATGAAAGTAGTCATGGATCATTGTGATGACATGTGTCCTGGAACACTGTGATGACACAGTTCATCGAGGATTTTGATGAGAAGGGTCATAGCGAATTGTGATGACAGGTGTCATGGGGCATTGTGATGATATTGATCATCTAGGAATTGTGTTGAAAGGTATCATGGAGCACTGTAATGACTGGGGGCGTGAAGCATTGTTATGAAAATTGTCCTGGATTATTGTGATGACAGCAGTCATGGAGAATTGTGATGACAGGGATTATGCAGCACCCTTGTGTTGACAAGGGTATGGACTATTGTGATGACAATGGTTATGGAGCAATGTGATGAAAGTTTTCATGGAACATCGTGATGAAAAGTGCCTGGGAGCATTGTGACGATAAAGGCCATGGAGCGTTGTGATGACAAGTGTCATGGAGCATTGTGATGACAGGTGTCATGGAGCAATATGATAACAGGGGCCATGGAGCATTGTGATGACAGGTTTATTGGAGCATTGTGATGACAGGTGTATTGGGGCATTGTGATGAAAGTAGTCATGGATCATTGTGTTGACATGTGTCCTGGAACACTGTGATGACATGATTCATCGAGTATTGTGATGACAAGGGTCATAGCAAATTGTGATGACAGGTGTCATGGGACATTGTGATGACAGTGGTCATCTAGAATTGTGATGAAAGGTACCATGGAGCATTGTGATGACAGGGGCCATGGAGCATTGTGAACACAAGATTCATGGAGCATTGTGATGACACGGGCATGAAGCTTGGTGATGACGACAGACATGGAGCATTGTGATGCAAGGGCATGGAGCATTGTGATTACAGGAGACATGGAGCATTGTGATGACATTGGCAGGGATCATTTTGATTACAGGGATCATGGAGCATTGTGATGACAAGTGTCATGCAATATTGTGCTGACACAGATCATGGAGCATTTCGATGAGAGTGGCCTTGGAGCACAGTGATGAGAGACGTCATGGGGCATTATGGTGACAGTGGTCAAGGAGCATTGTGATGAAAGTGTTCATGGAGCAACGCGATTATCGGGACAATGCAGCATTGTGAATAAAAAGGCCATGGAGCGTTGAGATAACAGAGTTCATGGAGCATTGTGAGGAAAGTGGTCATGGATCACTGTGATGACAAGTGTCCTGGAACCTAGTGATGACACGGTTCATACAGCATTGAGATGAAAAGGGCCAAGGTGAATTGTGATGACACGTGTCATGGGGCATTGTGATGACATTGGTCATCTTGCATTGTGATGACAGTGGTCATGTAGAATTTTGATGAAAGGTATCATGGACCACTGTGATGAAAAAGGCCAAGGAACATTTCGATGACAAGTGTCATTGAGCAATGGGATGACACGGGAATGGAGTATTATGATGACAAGTGTTCTGGAGCATTGTGATGACAAGGGCATGGAGAATTGTGATTACAGGGGCCATGGAGCATTGTGATGACAATGGCAAGGAGCATTGTGATGACAGGGGTGATTGAGCATTGTGATTACAAAACCATGAGGCATTGTGATGACAGGCGCCTTGGAGCATTGTGATGACAATGGTCATCAAGCACTGTGATGACAGGGTTCATAGAGCATTGTGATGAGAAAGACCATGGAGCATGGTGATGAGAGAGTCCGTGGAACTTTGTGATGACAAGGCCATGTACCATTGTGATTCCAAGGGTCATGAAGCATTGTGATGACAAGGGCAGGGAACCTTGTGGTGACCTGGGTCATGGAGCATTTTGATGACAACTTTCATGGAACGTTGTGATGACAGGGGTCATGGAGCATTGTGTTGAAAGGGAACATGGAGCAGTGTGATTACAGGGTCCATGGAGCATTGTGAATACATAGGCCATGGAACAATATGATGACAGGTGTCATGTAGCATTGTGATGACAGGGTCATGCAGCATTGTGATTACAGGGGTTACGGGGCACTGTGATGACAGGGGGCATGGAGCATTGTGATGAAAATTGTCCTGGAGAATTGTGATGACCGCGGTCTCAGAGAATTGGGATGAAAGTTATCATGCAGCATTGTGATGACAATGATCATGGATCATTTTGATGACGGGGTCTTGGAACATTCTGATAACAAGGTTCATAAAGCATTTTGATGACAGGGGTCATGGAGCATTGTGTTGACACGGGCATGGAGCATTGTAATGATAGGATATCTGGAGCATTGTGACGAAAAGGGGATGGAACATTTTGATGACAGGGTCCAAGGAGCATTGTGCTGACAATGGCATGGAGCATTGTGATGAAAAGGGTACTGGAGCACTGTGAGGAAAGGAGTCATGGATCATTGTGATGACAGGAGTCATGGAGCTTTGTGATGACAAGGGACATGGAACATTATGATGACACGGTCAAGGAACACTACGATGACAAGAATTCTGGAGCATTGTGATGAAAGGGCATGGAGCATTGTGATTAAAGGTGACAAGGAGCATTGTGATGATATGGGCAGAGAACACTGTGATGACAGGGGTCATGGAGCATTGTGATGAAAAGTGTCATGGAACATTGTGCTGACAGGGATCATGGAGCTTTATGGAAAGAGAGGCCTTGGAGATTTGTGTTGGCAGGCGTCATGAGGCATTGTGATGACAGCGGTCTTGGAGCATTGTGAATACAAAGGCTATGGAGCATTGAGATGACAGGTTTCATGGAGCATTGTGATGAAAGTGATCATGGATCATTGTGATGACAAGTGTCCTGGAACCTTGTGATGACACATTTCATGGAGCATTGTGATGACAAGGACCATGGCGAATTGTGATGACATCTGTCATGGGGCATTGTGATGACAGTGGTCATCTAGAATTGTGATGAAAGGTATCATGGAGCACTGTGATGACAAGGGCATGGAACATTGTGATGACAAAGGCCATGGAGCATTGTGATGACAAGTGTCATGGGGCATTTTGATGACATTGGCATGGAGCATTATGATGACAAGAGTTCTGGAGCATTTTGATGACAAGGGCATGGAGAATTGTGGTGACAGGACCCATGGAGCATTGTGATGAAAAGGGCAGGGAACATTGTGATGAATGGGTTCATGCAGCATTTTGATGAAAGGGGCCATGGAGCATTGAGATGACAGGCGTCATGAGGCATGGTGATGACAGTGGTCATGGAGACTTGTGATGAAATATATCATGGAGCAATATGATAACATGGGCCATAGAGCATTTTGATGACAAGTGTATTGGAGCATTGTGATGACATGTGTATTAGAGCATTGTGATGAAAGTAGTCATGGATCATTGTGATGACATGTGTCCTGGAACACTGTGATGACACGGTTCATCGAGTATTTTGATAAGAAGGGTCATAGCGAATTGTGATGACAGGTGTCATGGGGCATTGTGATGACATTGATCATCTAGGAATTGTGATGAAAGGTATCATGGAGCACTGTGATGACTGGGGGCATGAAGCATTGTTATGAAAATTGTCCTGGATTATTGTGATGACAGCAGTCATGGAGAATTGTGATGACAGGGATTATGCAGCATTGTGTTGACAAGGGTATGGACTATTGTGATGACAATGGTCATGGAGCAATGTGATGATGTGATGAAAGGTTTCATGGAACATCGTGATGAAAAGTGCCTGGGAGCATTGTGACGATAAAGGCCATGGAGCATTGTGATGACAAGTGTCATGGAGCATTGTAATGAAAGGTTTCATTGTGCACTGTGATGACAAGGGGGATGGACTATTGTGATGAAACCGGTCCTGGAGCATTGTGATAACAAAAGCCATGGAGCATTGTGATGACAGGCATCATGGAGCATTGTGAAGAAAGGGGCCATGGGGAATTGTAATGACAACAGAGAAATGTGATGAAAATGGTCAGCGAGCATAGTGATTAAAGTGGTCATTGAGAATTGTGATGAAAAGCGACCTAGGGCATTGTGATGACAAAGGTCATGGAGAACTGTGATGACCAGGGTCATGT
Source organism: Balaenoptera physalus (assembly GCF_965194825.1). Classification (NCBI taxonomy): domain Eukaryota; kingdom Metazoa; phylum Chordata; class Mammalia; order Artiodactyla; family Balaenopteridae; genus Balaenoptera; species Balaenoptera physalus. The sequence continues at coordinate 79,079 of NW_028126104.1, read as the reverse complement.
AGCATTGTGATGCCACGGTCCTGGAACATTGTGATGACAAGAATTCTGGAGCATTGTGAGGAAAAAGGCATGGAGCATTGTGATTATAGGGGACATGGAGCCTTGTGATGATATGGACAGGGAACACTGTGATGACAGGTGTCATGGAGCAATGTGATGAGAATGGCCTTGGAGAATTGTGATGACAGACGTATTGGGGCATTGAGATGGCAGTGGTCATGGAGCATTATGATGAAAGGTGTTATGGAACACTGTAATTACAGGGGCCATGGAGCATTGTGAATAAAAAGGCCATGGAGCATTGAGATGACAGTGGTCATGGAGCATTGTGATGAAAGTGGTAATGGATCATTGTGATGACAAGAGTCCTGGGAACCTGTGATGACATGGTTCATGGAGCATTGTGATGACAATGGTCATGGCGAATTGTGATGACAATGTCATGGGGCATTGTGATGGCAGTGGTCATCTAGAAATGTGATTAAAGTTATTATGGAGCACAGTAATGAGAGGGGCCATGGAGCATTGTGATGACAAGTGTCATGGAGAATGGTGATGAAACGGACATGGAGCATTATAATGACAAGAGTTCTGGAGCCTTGTGATGACAAGGGCATGGAGCTTTGTGATTACAGGGGCCATGGAGCAGTGTGATGACAAAGGCTTGGAACACTGTGATGACAAGGGCCATGGAGCATTGTGATTAAAGGGGTCATGGGGCATTGTGATGAGTGAGGTCATGGAGCATTGTGAATACAAGGGACATGGAGCCTTGTGATGACAAGGGTCATGGATCATTGTAAAAACAGGTATCATTGGGCATTGTGATGACAGGGGCATGGAGCATTTTTATGTAAGTTGCCAAGGAGAATTGTGATGAAAGGGATTATGTGGATTTGTAATGACAAGGGCCATGGAGCATTGTGATGAAACAAATCTTGGAGTATTTTGATGAAAGTTGTCATGGAGCATTGCGATGAAAAGCACCAAGGAACATTGTGATGACAAGGGGCATCGAGCATTGTGATGACAAGTGTCATGGAGCATTGTGACGACAGATGTCATGGAGCATCGTGATGACAAATGCCATGGAGAATTGTGATGAGAGGTGGCATTGGGCATTGTGATGAAAGGGGTCATGGAGTACTGTGATTACAGGGGCCATGGAGCATTGTGATAACAAGTGACATGGAGAATAGTGATGACAGGCGTCATAGAGCATTGTGATGACAAGTGCCATTTAGCATTTTGATGACAGGGGTCATCAGGCGTTGTGTTGACAGGGGTCATGGAGCACTGTGATGACATGGGCCATGGAGCGTTGTGAAGATAAGATTCATGGAGCATTGTGATGACACGGGCATGAAGCATGGTGATGACAACAGACCTGAGGCATTGTGATGACAAGTGTCATGGAGAATGGTGATGAAACGGACATGGAGCATTATAATGACAAGAGTTCTGGAGCCTTGTGATGACAAGGGCATGGAGCATTGTGATTACAGGGGCCATGGAGCAGTGTGATGACAAAGGCTTGGAGCACTGTGATGACAAGGGCCATGGAGCATTGTGATGAGTGAGGTCATGGAGCATTGAGATGAAACGGGTCATGGAGCACTGTGATTACAGGGGCCATGGAGCATTGTGATGACAAAGGCCATGGAGCATTGTGATGACAGGTGTCATGGAGCATTGTGCTGACAATGGCATGGAGCATTGTGATGAAAAGGGTAATGGAGCACTGTGAGGAAAGGAGTCATGGATCATTGTGATGACAGGGGTCATGGAGCTTTGTGATGACAAGGGTCATGGAGCATTGTGATGACACGGACAGGGAACATTGCGATGACAAGAATTCTGGAGCATTGTGATGAAAGGGCATGGAGCATTGTGATTAAAGGTGACAAGGAGCATTGTGATGATATGGGCAGAGAACATTGTGATGACAGGGGTCATGGAGCTTTTTGGTAAGAGAGGGCTTGGAGATTTGTGATGGCAGGCGTCATGGGGCATTGTGATGACAGCGGTGTTGGAGCATTGTGATGAAAGGGGTCATGGAGCACTGTGATGACAGGGGCCATGGAGCATTGTGAATACAAAGGTTATGGAGCATTGAGATGACAGGGTTCATGGAGCATTGTGATGAAAGTGATCATGGATCATTGTGATGACAAGTGTCCTGGAACATTCTGATGACACGTTTCATGGAGCATTGTGATGACAAGGACCATGACGAATTGTGATGACATCTGTCATGGGGTATTGTGATGACAGTGGTCATCTAGAATTGTGATGAAAGGTATCATGGAGCACTGTGATGACAGGGGCCATGGAACATTGTGATGACAAAGGCCATGGAGCATTGTGATGACAAGTGTCATGGAGCATTTTGATGACATTAGCATGGAGCATTATGATGACAAGAGTTCTGGAGCATTTTGATGGCAAGGGCATGGAGCATTGTGATGACAGGGGCCATGGAACATTGTGATGACAAAGGCCATGGAGCATTGTTATGACAGGTGTATTGGAGCATTTTGATGACATTGGCATGGAGCATTATGATGACAAGAGTTCTGGAACATTTTGATGACAAGGGCATGGAGAATTGTGGTGACAGGACCCATGGAGCATTGTGATGAAAAGGGCAGGGAACATTGTGATGACTGGGTTCATGGAGCATTGTGATGAAAGGGGCCATGGAGCATTGAGATGACAGGCGTTATGAGGCATGGTGATGACAGTGGTCATGGAGACTTGTGATGAAATATATCATGGAGAAATATGATAACAGGGGCCATAGAGCATTGTGATGACAGGTGTATTGGAGCATTTTGATGACAGGTGTATTAGAGCATTGTGATGAAAGTAGTCATGGATCATTGTGATGACATGTGTCCTGGAACACTGTGATGACACGGTTCATCGAGTATTGTGATGACAAGGGTCATAGCGAATTGTGATGACCGGTGTCATGGGGCATTGTGATGACATTGATCATCTAGGAATTGTGATGAAAGGTATCATGGAGCACTGTGATGACCGGGGGCATGAAGCACTGTTATGAATATTGTCCTGGATTATTGTGATGACAGCAGTCATGGAGAATTGTGATGACAGTGATTATGCAGCATTGTGTTGACAAGGGTATGGACTATTGTGATGACAATGGTTATGGAGCAATGTGATGAAAGGTTTCATGGAACATCGTGATGAAAAGTGCCTGGGCCACCATCACCCTGATACCAAAACCAGACAAAGACACTACAAAAAAAGAAAATTACAGACCAATATCACTGATGAATATAGATGCAAAAATCCTCAGCAAAATACTAGCAAACAGAATCCAACAACACATTAAAAGGATCATACACCACGATCAAGTGGGATTTATCCCAGGGATGCAAGGATTCTTCAATATACGCAAATCAATCAATGTGATACACCATATTAACAAACTGAAGAATAAAAACCATATGATCATCTCAATAGATGCAGAAAAAGCTTTTGACAAAATTCAACACCCATTTATGATAAAAACTCTCCAGAAAGTGGGCATAGAGGGAACCTACCTCAACATAATAAAGGCCATATATGACAAACCCACAGCAAACATCATTCTCAATGGTGAAAAACTGAAAGCATTTCCTCTAAGATCAGGAACGAGACAAGGTTGCCCACTCTCACCACTATTATTCAACATAGTTCTGGAAGTCCTAGCCACGGCAATCAGAGAAGAAAAAGAAATAAAAGGAATACAAATTGGAAAAGAGGAAGTAAAACTGTCACTGTTTGCGGATGACATGATACTATACATAGAGAATCCTAAAACTGCCACCAGAAAACTGCTAGAGCTAATTAATGAATATGGTAAAGTTGCAGGATACAAAATTAATGCACAGAAATCTCTTGCATTCCTATACACTAATGATGAAAAATCTGAAAGAGAAATTATGGAAACACTCCCATTTACCATTGCAACAAAAAGAATAAAATACCTAGGAATAAACCTACCTAGGGAGACAAAAGACCTGTATGCAGAAAACTATAAGACACTGATGAAAGAAATTAAAGATGATACCAACAGATGGAGAGATATACCATGTTCTTGGATTGGAAGAATCAACATTGTGAAAATGAGTATACTACCCAAAGCAATCTACAGATTCAATGCAATCCCTATCAAATTACCAATGGCATTTTTTACGGAGCTAGAACAAATCATCTTAAAATTTGTATGGAGACACAAAAGACCCCGAATAGCCAAAGCAGTCTTGAGGCAAAAAAATGGAGCTGGAGGAATCAGACTCCCTGACTTCAGACTATACTACAAAGCTACAGTAATCAAGACAATATGGTACTGGCACAAAAACAGAAACATAGATCAATGGAACAAGATAGAAAGCCCAGAGATTAACCCACGCACCTATGGTCAACTAATCTATGACAAAGGAGGCAAAGATATACAATGGAGAAAAGACAGTCTCTTCAATAAGTGGTGTTGGGAAAACTGGACAGCTACATGTAAAAGAATGAAATTAGAATACTCCCTAACACCATACACAAAAATAAACTCAAAATGGATTAGAGACCTAAATATAAGACTGGACACTATAAAACTCTTAGAGGAAAACATAGGAAGAACACTCTTTGACATAAATCACAGCAAGATCTTTTTTGATCCACCTCCTAGAGTAATGGAAATAAAAACAAAAATAAACAAGTGGGACCTAATGAAACTTCAAAGCTTTTGCACAGCAAAGGAAACCATAAACAAGACGAAAAGACAACCCTCAGAATGGGAGAAAATATTTGCAAATGAATCAACGGACAAAGGATTAATCTCCAAAATATATAAACAGCTCATTCAGCTCAATATCAAAGAAACAAACACCGCAATCCAAAAATGGGCAGAAGACCTAAATAGACATTTCTCCAAAGAAGACATACAGACGGCCACGAAGCACATGAAAAGCTGCTCAACATCACTAATTATTAGAGAAATGCAAATCAAAACTACAATGAGGTATCACCTCACTCCTGTTAGAATGGGCATCATCAGAAAATCTACAAACAACAAATGCTGGAGAGGGTGTGGAGAAAAGGGAACCCTCTTGCACTGTTGGTGGGAATGTAAATTGATACAGCCACTATGGAGAACAATATGGAGGTTCCTTAAAAAACTAAAAATAGAATTACCATATGACCCAGCAATCCCACTACTGGGCATATACCCAGAGAAAACCGTAATTCAAAAAGACACATGCACCCGAATGTTCATTGCAGCACTATTTACAATAGCCAGGTCATGGAAGCAACCTAAATGCCCATCAACAGACGAATGGATAAAGAAGATGTGGTACATATATACAATGGAATATTACTCAGCCATAAAAAGGAACGAAATTGAGTCATTTGTTGAGACGTGGATGGATCTAGAGACAGTCATACAGAGTGAAGTAAGTCAGAAAGAGAAAAACAAATATCATATATTAATGCATGTATGTGGAACCTAGAAAAATGGTACAGATGAGCCAGTTTGCAGGGCAGAAGTTGAGACACAGATGTAGAGAATGGACATATGGACACCAAGAGGGGAAAACTGCGGTGAGGTGGGGATGGTGGTGTGCTGAATTGGGCGATTGGGATTGACATGTATACACTGATATGTATAAAATTGATGCCTAATAAGAACCTGCAGTATAAAAAAACAAACAAAACAACTAATACAAAAAAAAAAAAAAAAAAAGTGCCTGGGAGCATTGTGACCATAAAGGCCATGGAGCGTTGTGATGACAAGTGTCATGGAGCATTGTGATGACAGGTTTATTGGAGCATTGTGATGAAAGGAGTCATGGATCATTTTGATGACATGTGTCCTGGAACACTGTGATGACATGGTTCATCGAGTATTGTGATGACAAGGGTCATAGCAAATTGTGATGACAGGTGTCATGGGACACTGGGATGACAGTGGTCATCTGGAATTGTGATGAAAGGTATCATGGAGCATTGTGATGACAGGGGTCATGGAGCATTGTGATGACATGGGCCATGGAGCATTGTGAACACAAGATTCATGGAGCATTGTGATGACACGGGCATGAAGCTTGGTGATGACAACAGACCTGGAGCATTGTGATGACAAGGGCATGGAGCATTGTGATTACAGGAGACATGGAGCATTGTGATGACATTGGCAGGGATCATTTTGATTACAGGGATCATGGAGCATTGTGATGACAAGTGTCATGCAATATTGTGCTGACACAGATCATGGAGCATTTCAATGAGAGTGGCCTTGGAGCACAGTGATGAGAGACGTCATGGGGCATTATGGTGACAGTGGGCAAGGAGCATTGTGATGAAAGTGTTCATGGAGCAACGCGATTATCGGGACAATGCTGCATTGTGAATAAAATGGCCATGGAGCGTTGAGATAACAGAGTTCATGGAGAATTGTGATGAAAGTGGTCATGGATCACTGTGATGACAAGTGTCCTGGAACCTAGTGATGACACGGTTCATACAGCATTGAGATGAAAAGGGCCAAGGTGAATTGTGATGACACGTGTCATGGGGCTTTGTGATGACATTGGTCATCTTGCATTGTGATGACAGTGGTCATGTAGAATTTTGATTAAAGGTATCATGGACCACTGTGATGAAAAAGGCCAAGGAACATTTCGATGACAAGTGTCATTGAGCAATGGGATGACACGGGAATGGAGTATTATGATGACAAGTGTTCTGGAGCATTGTGATGACAAGGGCATGGAGCATTGTGATTACAGGGGCCATGGAGCATTGTGATGACAACGGCATGGAGCATTGTGATGACAAGGGTCATTGAGCATTGTGATTACAAAGACCATAAGGCATTGTGATGACAGGGGCCTTGGAGCATTGTGATGACAATGGTCATCAAGCATTGTGATGACAGGGGTCATAGAGCATTGTGATGAGAAAGTCCATGGAGAATGGTGATGACAGACGCCGTGGAACTTTGTGATGACAAGGCCATGTACCATTGTGATTCCAAGGGTCATGGAGCATTGTGATGACAAGGGCAGGGAACCTTGTGGTGACTGGGGTCATGGAGCATTTTGAAGACAACTTTCATGGAACATTGTGATGACAGGGGTCATTGAGCATTGTGTTGAAAGGGAACATGGAGCAGTGTGATTACAGGGTCCATGGAGCATTGTGAATACATAGGCCATGGAACAATATGATGACAGGTGTCATGTAGCATTGAGATGACAGGGTCATGCAGCATTGTGATTAGAGGGGTTACGGGGCACTGTGATGACAGGGGGCATGGAGCATTGTGATGAAAGAATTCATGGAGCAATATGATAACAGGGGCTATGGAGCATTGTGATGACAGGTTTATTGGAGCATTGTGATGTCAGGTGTACTGGAGCATTGTGATGAAAGTAGTCATGGATCATTGTGATGACATGTGTCCTGGAACACTGTGATGACACGGTTCATTGAGTATTGTGATGACAAGGGTCATAGCGAATTGTGATGACAGGTGTCATGGGGCATTGTGATGACATTGATCATCTAGGAATTGTGATGAAAGGTATCATGGAGCACTGTGATGACTGGGGGCATGAAGCATTGTTATGAAAATTGTCCTGGATTATTGTGATGACAGCAGTCATGGAGAATTGTGATGACAGGGATTATGCAGCATTGTGTTGACAAGGGTATGGACTATTGTGATGACAATGGTCATGGAGCAATGTGATGATGTGATGAAAGGTTTCATGGAACATCGTGATGAAAAGTGCCTGGGAGCATTGTGACGATAAAGGCCATGGAGCATTGTGATGACAAGTGTCATGGAGCATTGTAATGAAAGGTTTCATTGTGCACTGTGATGACAAGGGGGATGGAGTATTGTGATGAAACTGGTCCTGGAGCATTGTGATAACAAAAGCCATGGAGCATTGTGATGACAGGCATCATGGAGCATTGTGAAGAAAGGGGCCATGGGGAATTGTAATGACAACAGAGAAATGTGATGAAAATGGTCAGCGAGCATAGTGATTAAAGTGGTCATTGAGAATTGTGATGAAAAGCGACCTAGGGCATTGTGATGACAAAGGTCATGGAGAACTGTGATGACCAGGGTCATGTAGCATTGTGATGCCACGGTCCTGGAACATTGTGATGACAAGAATTCTGGAGCATTGTGAGGAAAAAGGCATGGAGCATTGTGATTATAGGGGACATGGAGCCTTGTGATGATATGGACAGGGAACACTGTGATGACAGGTGTCATGGAGCAATGTGATGAGAATGGCCTTGGAGAATTGTGATGACAGACGTATTGGGGCATTGAGATGGCAGTGGTCATGGAGCATTATGATGAAAGGTGTTATGGAACACTGTAATTACAGGGGCCATGGAGCATTGTGAATAAAAAGGCCATGGAGCATTGAGATGACAGTGGTCATGGAGCATTGTGATGAAAGTGGTAATGGATCATTGTGATGACAAGAGTCCTGGGAACCTGTGATGACATGGTTCATGGAGCATTGTGATGACAATGGTCATGGCGAATTGTGATGACAATGTCATGGGGCATTGTGATGGCAGTGGTCATCTAGAAATGTGATTAAAGTTATTATGGAGCACAGTAATGAGAGGGGCCATGGAGCATTGTGATGACAAGTGTCATGGAGAATGGTGATGAAACGGACATGGAGCATTATAATGACAAGAGTTCTGGAGCCTTGTGATGACAAGGGCATGGAGCATTGTGATTACAGGGGCCATGGAGCAGTGTGATGACAAAGGCTTGGAACACTGTGATGACAAGGGCCATGGAGCATTGTGATTAAAGGGGTCATGGGGCATTGTGATGAGTGAGGTCATGGAGCATTGTGAATACAAGGGACATGGAGCCTTGTGATGACAAGGGTCATGGATCATTGTAAAAACAGGTATCATTGGGCATTGTGATGACAGGGGCATGGAGCATTTTTATGTAAGTTGCCAAGGAGAATTGTGATGAAAGGGATTATGTGGATTTGTAATGACAAGGGCCATGGAGCATTGTGATGAAACAAATCTTGGAGTATTTTGATGAAAGTTGTCATGGAGCATTGCGATGAAAAGCACCAAGGAACATTGTGATGACAAGGGGCATCGAGCATTGTGATGACAAGTGTCATGGAGCATTGTGACGACAGATGTCATGGAGCATCGTGATGACAAATGCCATGGAGAATTGTGATGAGAGGTGGCATTGGGCATTGTGATGAAAGGGGTCATGGAGTACTGTGATTACAGGGGCCATGGAGCATTGTGATAACAAGTGACATGGAGAATAGTGATGACAGGCGTCATAGAGCATTGTGATGACAAGTGCCATTTAGCATTTTGATGACAGGGGTCATCAGGCGTTGTGTTGACAGGGGTCATGGAGCACTGTGATGACATGGGCGATGGAGCGTTGTGAAGATAAGATTCATGGAGCATTGTGATGACACGGGCATGAAGCATGGTGATGACAACAGACCTGAGGCATTGTGATGACAAGTGTCATGGAGAATGGTGATGAAACGGACATGGAGCATTATAATGACAAGAGTTCTGGAGCCTTGTGATGACAAGGGCATGGAGCATTGTGATTACAGGGGCCATGGAGCAGTGTGATGACAAAGGCTTGGAACACTGTGATGACAAGGGCCATGGAGCATTGTGATTAAAGGGGTCATGGGGCATTGTGATGAGTGAGGTCATGGAGCATTGTGAATACAAGGGACATGGAGCCTTGTGATGACAAGGGTCATGGATCATTGTAAAAACAGGTATCATTGGGCATTGTGATGACAGGGGCATGGAGCATTTTTATGTAAGTTGCCAAGGAGAATTGTGATGAAAGGGATTATGTGGATTTGTAATGACAAGGGCCATGGAGCATTGTGATGAAACAAATCTTGGAGTATTTTGATGAAAGTTGTCATGGAGCATTGCGATGAAAAGCACCAAGGAACATTGTGATGACAAGGGGCATCGAGCATTGTGATGACAAGTGTCATGGAGCATTGTGACGACAGATGTCATGGAGCATCGTGATGACAAATGCCATGGAGAATTGTGATGAGAGGTGGCATTGGGCATTGTGATGAAAGGGGTCATGGAGTACTGTGATTACAGGGGCCATGGAGCATTGTGATAACAAGTGACATGGAGAATAGTGATGACAGGCGTCATAGAGCATTGTGATGACAAGTGCCATTTAGCATTTTGATGACAGGGGTCATCAGGCGTTGTGTTGACAGGGGTCATGGAGCACTGTGATGACATGGGCCATGGAGCGTTGTGAAGATAAGATTCATGGAGCATTGTGATGACACGGGCATGAAGCATGGTGATGACAACAGACCTGAGGCATTGTGATGACAAGTGTCATGGAGAATGGTGATGAAACGGACATGGAGCATTATAATGACAAGAGTTCTGGAGCCTTGTGATGACAAGGGCATGGAGCATTGTGATTACAGGGGCCATGGAGCAGTGTGATGACAAAGGCTTGGAGCACTGTGATGACAAGGGCCATGGAGCATTGTGATGAGTGAGGTCATGGAGCATTGAGATGAAACGGGTCATGGAGCACTGTGATTACAGGGGCCATGGAGCATTGTGATGACAAAGGCCATGGAGCATTGTGATGACAGGTGTCATGGAGCATTGTGCTGACAATGGCATGGAGCATTGTGATGAAAAGGGTAATGGAGCACTGTGAGGAAAGGAGTCATGGATCATTGTGATGACAGGGTCATGGAGAATTGTGTTGACAAGGGCATGGAGTATTGTAATGATAGGATATCTGGAGCATTGTGAAGAAAAGGGGATGGAGCAGTTTGACGACAGGGTCTAAGGAGCATTGTGCTGACAATGGCATGGAGCACATTGTGATGAAAAGGGTACTGGAGCACTGTGAGGAAAGGAGTCATGGATCATTGTGATGACAGGGGTCATGGAGATTTGTGATGACAAGGGTCATGGAGCATTGTGATGACACGGTCAAGGAACATTGCGATGACAAGAATTCTGGAGCATTGTGATGAAAGCGCATGGAGCATTGTGATTAAATGTGACAAGGAGCATTGTGATGATATGGGCAGAGAACATTGTTATGACAGGTGTCATGGAGCATTGTGATGAAAAGTGTCATGGAACATTGTGCTGACAGGGATCATGGAGATTTTGGGTAAGAGAGGCCTTGGAGATTTGTGATGGCAGGCGTCATGGGGCATTGTGATGACAGCGGTCTTGGAGCATTGTGATGAAAGGGGTCATGGAGCACTGTGATGACAGGGGCCATGGAGCATTGTGAATACAAAGGCTATGGAGCATTGAGATGACAGGTTTCATGGAGCATTGTGATGAAAGTGATCATGGATCATTGTGATGACAAGTGGCCTGGAACCTTGTGATGACACATTTCATGGAGCATTGTGATGACAAGGACCATGGCGAATTGTGATGACATCTGTCATGGGGCATTGTGATGACAGTGGTCATCTAGAATTGTGATGAAAGGTATCATGGAGCACTGTGATGACAGGGGCATGGAACATTGTGATGACAAAGGCCATGGAGCATTGTGATGACAAGTGTCATGGGGCATTTTGATGACATTGGCATGGAGCATTATGATGACAAGAGTTCTGGAGCATTTTGAGGACAAGGGCATGGAGAATTGTGGTGACAGGACCCATGGAGCATTGTGATGAAAAGCGCAGGGAACATTGTGATGACTGGGTTCATGGAGCATTTTGATGAAAGGGGCCATGGAGCATTGAGATGACAGGCGTCATGAGACATGGTGATGACAGTGGTCATGGAGACTTGTGATGAAATATATCATGGAGCATTATGATAACAGGGGCCATAGAGCATTGTGATGACAGGTGTATTAGAGCATTGTGATGAAAGTAGTCATGGATCATTGTGATGACATGTGTCCTGGAACACTGTGATGACACAGTTCATCGAGGATTTTGATGAGAAGGGTCATAGCGAATTGTGATGACAGGTGTCATGGGGCATTGTGATGATATTGATCATCTAGGAATTGTGTTGAAAGGTATCATGGAGCACTGTAATGACTGGGGGCGTGAAGCATTGTTATGAAAATTGTCCTGGATTATTGTGATGACAGCAGTCATGGAGAATTGTGATGACAGGGATTATGCAGCACCCTTGTGTTGACAAGGGTATGGACTATTGTGATGACAATGGTTATGGAGCAATGTGATGAAAGTTTTCATGGAACATCGTGATGAAAAGTGCCTGGGAGCATTGTGACGATAAAGGCCATGGAGCGTTGTGATGACAGGTGTCATGGAGCAATATGATAACAGGGGCCATGGAGCATTGTGATGACAGGTTTATTGGAGCATTGTGATGACAGGTGTATTGGGGCATTGTGATGAAAGTAGTCATGGATCATTGTGTTGACATGTGTCCTGGAACACTGTGATGACATGATTCATCGAGTATTGTGATGACAAGGGTCATAGCAAATTGTGATGACAGGTGTCATGGGACATTGTGATGACAGTGGTCATCTAGAATTGTGATGAAAGGTACCATGGAGCATTGTGATGACAGGGGCCATGGAGCATTGTGAACACAAGATTCATGGAGCATTGTGATGACACGGGCATGAAGCTTGGTGATGACGACAGACATGGAGCATTGTGATGCAAGGGCATGGAGCATTGTGATTACAGGAGACATGGAGCATTGTGATGACATTGGCAGGGATCATTTTGATTACAGGGATCATGGAGCATTGTGATGACAAGTGTCATGCAATATTGTGCTGACACAGATCATGGAGCATTTCGATGAGAGTGGCCTTGGAGCACAGTGATGAGAGACGTCATGGGGCATTATGGTGACAGTGGTCAAGGAGCATTGTGATGAAAGTGTTCATGGAGCAACGCGATTATCGGGACAATGCAGCATTGTGAATAAAAAGGCCATGGAGCGTTGAGATAACAGAGTTCATGGAGCATTGTGAGGAAAGTGGTCATGGATCACTGTGATGACAAGTGTCCTGGAACCTAGTGATGACACGGTTCATACAGCATTGAGATGAAAAGGGCCAAGGTGAATTGTGATGACGCGTGTCATGGGGCATTGTGATGACATTGGTCATCTTGCATTGTGATGACAGTGGTCATGTAGAATTTTGATGAAAGGTATCATGGACCACTGTGATGAAAAAGGCCAAGGAACATTTCGATGACAAGTGTCATTGAGCAATGGGATGACACGGGAATGGAGTATTATGATGACAAGTGTTCTGGAGCATTGTGATGACAAGGGCATGGAGAATTGTGATTACAGGGGCCATGGAGCATTGTGATGACAATGGCAAGGAGCATTGTGATGACAGGGGTGATTGAGCATTGTGATTACAAAACCATGAGGCATTGTGATGACAGGCGCCTTGGAGCATTGTGATGACAATGGTCATCAAGCACTGTGATGACAGGGTTCATAGAGCATTGTGATGAGAAAGACCATGGAGCATGGTGATGAGAGAGTCCGTGGAACTTTGTGATGACAAGGTCATGTACCATTGTGATTCCAAGGGTCATGAAGCATTGTGATGACAAGGGCAGGGAACCTTGTGGTGACCGGGGTCATGGAGCATTTTGATGACAACTTTCATGGAACGTTGTGATGACAGGGGTCATGGAGCATTGTGTTGAAAGGGAACATGGAGCAGTGTGATTACAGGGTCCATGGAGCATTGTGAATACATAGGCCATGGAACAATATGATGACAGGTGTCATGTAGCATTGTGATGACAGGGTCATGCAGCATTGTGATTACAGGGGTTACGGGGCACTGTGATGACAGGGGGCATGGAGCATTGTGATGAAAATTGTCCTGGAGAATTGTGATGACCGCGGTCTCAGAGAATTGGGATGAAAGTTATCATGCAGCATTGTGATGACAATGGTCATGGATCATTTTGATGACGGGGTCTTGGAACATTCTGATAACAAGGTTCATAAAGCATTTTGATGACAGGGGTCATGGAGCATTGTGTTGACACGGGCATGGAGCATTGTAATGATAGGATATCTGGAGCATTGTGACGAAAAGGGGATGGAACATTTTGATGACAGGGTCCAAGGAGCATTGTGCTGACAATGGCATGGAGCATTGTGATGAAAAGGGTACTGGAGCACTGTGAGGAAAGGAGTCATGGATCATTGTGATGACAGGAGTCATGGAGCTTTGTGATGACAAGGGACATGGAACATTATGATGACACGGTCAAGGAACACTACGATGACAAGAATTCTGGAGCATTGTGATGAAAGGGCATGGAGCATTGTGATTAAAGGTGACAAGGAGCATTGTGATGATATGGGCAGAGAACACTGTGATGACAGGGGTCATGGAGCATTGTGATGAAAAGTGTCATGGAACATTGTGCTGACAGGGATCATGGAGCTTTATGGAAAGAGAGGCCTTGGAGATTTGTGTTGGCAGGCGTCATGAGGCATTGTGATGACAGCGGTCTTGGAGCATTGTGAATACAAAGGCTATGGAGCATTGAGATGACAGGTTTCATGGAGCATTGTGATGAAAGTGATCATGGATCATTGTGATGACAAGTGTCCTGGAACCTTGTGATGACACATTTCATGGAGCATTGTGATGACAAGGACCATGGCGAATTGTGATGACATCTGTCATGGGGCATTGTGATGACAGTGGTCATCTAGAATTGTGATGAAAGGTATCATGGAGCACTGTGATGACAAGGGCATGGAACATTGTGATGACAAAGGCCATGGAGCATTGTGATGACAAGTGTCATGGGGCATTTTGATGACATTGGCATGGAGCATTATGATGACAAGAGTTCTGGAGCATTTTGATGACAAGGGCATGGAGAATTGTGGTGACAGGACCCATGGAGCATTGTGATGAAAAGGGCAGGGAACATTGTGATGAATGGGTTCATGCAGCATTTTGATGAAAGGGGCCATGGAGCATTGAGATGACAGGCGTCATGAGGCATGGTGATGACAGTGGTCATGGAGACTTGTGATGAAATATATCATGGAGCAATATGATAACATGGGCCATAGAGCATTTTGATGACAAGTGTATTGGAGCATTGTGATGACATGTGTATTAGAGCATTGTGATGAAAGTAGTCATGGATCATTGTGATGACATGTGTCCTGGAACACTGTGATGACACGGTTCATCGAGTATTTTGATAAGAAGGGTCATAGCGAATTGTGATGACAGGTGTCATGGGGCATTGTGATGACATTGATCATATAGGAATTGTGATGAAAGGTATCATGGAGCACTGTGATGACTGGGGGCATGAAGCATTGTTATGAAAATTGTCCTGGATTATTGTGATGACAGCAGTCATGGAGAATTGTGATGACAGGGATTATGCAGCATTGTGTTGACAAGGGTATGGACTATTGTGATGACAATGGTCATGGAGCAATGTGATGATGTGATGAAAGGTTTCATGGAACATCGTGATGAAAAGTGCCCTGGAGCATTGTGACGATAAAGGCCATGGAGCATTCTGATGACAAGTGTCATGGAGCATTGTAATGAAAGGTTTCATTGTGCACTGTGATGACAAGGGGGATGGACTATTGTGATGAAACTGGTCCTGGAGCATTGTGATAACAAAAGCCATGGAGCATTGTGATGACAGGCATCATGGAGCATTGTGAAGAAAGGGGCCATGGGGAATTGTAATGACAACAGAGAAATGTGATGAAAATGGTCAGCGAGCATAGTGATTAAAGTGGTCATTGAGAATTGTGATGAAAAGCGACCTAGGGCATTGTGATGACAAAGGTCATGGAGAACTGTGATGACCAGGGTCATGTAGCATTGTGATGCCACGGTCCTGGAACATTGTGATGACAAGAATTCTGGAGCATTGTGAGGAAAAAGGCATGGAGCATTGTGATTATAGGGGACATGGAGCCTTGTGATGATATGGACAGGGAACACTGTGATGACAGGTGTCATGGAGCAATGTGATGAGAATGGCCTTGGAGAATTGTGATGACAGACGTATTGGGGCATTGAGATGGCAGTGGTCATGGAGCATTATGATGAAAGGTGTTATGGAACACTGTAATTACAGGGGCCATGGAGCATTGTGAATAAAAAGGCCATGGAGCATTGAGATGACAGTGGTCATGGAGCATTGTGATGAAAGTGGTAATGGATCATTGTGATGACAAGAGTCCTGGGAACCTGTGATGACATGGTTCATGGAGCATTGTGATGACAATGGTCATGGCGAATTGTGATGACAATGTCATGGGGCATTGTGATGGCAGTGGTCATCTAGAAATGTGATTAAAGTTATTATGGAGCACAGTAATGAGAGGGGCCATGGAGCATTGTGATGACAAGTGTCATGGAGAATGGTGATGAAACGGACATGGAGCATTATAATGACAAGAGTTCTGGAGCCTTGTGATGACAAGGGCATGGAGCATTGTGATTACAGGGGCCATGGAGCAGTGTGATGACAAAGGCTTGGAACACTGTGATGACAAGGGCCATGGAGCATTGTGATTAAAGGGGTCATGGGGCATTGTGATGAGTGAGGTCATGGAGCATTGTGAATACAAGGGACATGGAGCCTTGTGATGACAAGGGTCATGGATCATTGTAAAAACAGGTATCATTGGGCATTGTGATGACAGGGGCATGGAGCATTTTTATGTAAGTTGCCAAGGAGAATTGTGATGAAAGGGATTATGTGGATTTGTAATGACAAGGGCCATGGAGCATTGTGATGAAACAAATCTTGGAGTATTTTGATGAAAGTTGTCATGGAGCATTGCGATGAAAAGCACCAAGGAACATTGTGATGACAAGGGGCATCGAGCATTGTGATGACAAGTGTCATGGAGCATTGTGACGACAGATGTCATGGAGCATCGTGATGACAAATGCCATGGAGAATTGTGATGAGAGGTGGCATTGGGCATTGTGATGAAAGGGGTCATGGAGTACTGTGATTACAGGGGCCATGGAGCATTGTGATAACAAGTGACATGGAGAATAGTGATGACAGGCGTCATAGAGCATTGTGATGACAAGTGCCATTTAGCATTTTGATGACAGGGGTCATCAGGCGTTGTGTTGACAGGGGTCATGGAGCACTGTGATGACATGGGCCATGGAGCGTTGTGAAGATAAGATTCATGGAGCATTGTGATGACACGGGCATGAAGCATGGTGATGACAACAGACCTGAGGCATTGTGATGACAAGTGTCATGGAGAATGGTGATGAAACGGACATGGAGCATTATAATGACAAGAGTTCTGGAGCCTTGTGATGACAAGGGCATGGAGCATTGTGATTACAGGGGCCATGGAGCAGTGTGATGACAAAGGCTTGGAGCACTGTGATGACAAGGGCCATGGAGCATTGTGATGAGTGAGGTCATGGAGCATTGAGATGAAACGGGTCATGGAGCACTGTGATTACAGGGGCCATGGAGCATTGTGATGACAAAGGCCATGGAGCATTGTGATGACAGGTGTCATGGAGCATTGTGCTGACAATGGCATGGAGCATTGTGATGAAAAGGGTAATGGAGCACTGTGAGGAAAGGAGTCATGGATCATTGTGATGACAGGGTCATGGAGAATTGTGTTGACAAGGGCATGGAGTATTGTAATGATAGGATATCTGGAGCATTGTGAAGAAAAGGGGATGGAGCAGTTTGACGACAGGGTCTAAGGAGCATTGTGCTGACAATGGCATGGAGCACATTGTGATGAAAAGGGTACTGGAGCACTGTGAGGAAAGGAGTCATGGATCATTGTGATGACAGGGGTCATGGAGATTTGTGATGACAAGGGTCATGGAGCATTGTGATGACACGGTCAAGGAACATTGCGATGACAAGAATTCTGGAGCATTGTGATGAAAGCACATGGAGCATTGTGATTAAATGTGACAAGGAGCATTGTGATGATATGGGCAGAGAACATTGTTATGACAGGTGTCATGGAGCATTGTGATGAAAAGTGTCATGGAACATTGTGCTGACAGGGATCATGGAGATTTTGGGTAAGAGAGGCCTTGGAGATTTGTGATGGCAGGCGTCATGGGGCATTGTGATGACAGCGGTCTTGGAGCATTGTGATGAAAGGGGTCATGGAGCACTGTGATGACAGGGGCCATGGAGCATTGTGAATACAAAGGCTATGGAGCATTGAGATGACAGGTTTCATGGAGCATTGTGATGAAAGTGATCATGGATCATTGTGATGACAAGTGGCCTGGAACCTTGTGATGACACATTTCATGGAGCATTGTGATGACAAGGACCATGGCGAATTGTGATGACATCTGTCATGGGGCATTGTGATGACAGTGGTCATCTAGAATTGTGATGAAAGGTATCATGGAGCACTGTGATGACAGGGGCATGGAACATTGTGATGACAAAGGCCATGGAGCATTGTGATGACAAGTGTCATGGGGCATTTTGATGACATTGGCATGGAGCATTATGATGACAAGAGTTCTGGAGCATTTTGAGGACAAGGGCATGGAGAATTGTGGTGACAGGACCCATGGAGCATTGTGATGAAAAGCGCAGGGAACATTGTGATGACTGGGTTCATGGAGCATTTTGATGAAAGGGGCCATGGAGCATTGAGATGACAGGCGTCATGAGACATGGTGATGACAGTGGTCATGGAGACTTGTGATGAAATATATCATGGAGCATTATGATAACAGGGGCCATAGAGCATTGTGATGACAGGTGTATTGGAGCATTGTGATGACAGGTGTATTAGAGCATTGTGATGAAAGTAGTCATGGATCATTGTGATGACATGTGTCCTGGAACACTGTGATGACACAGTTCATCGAGGATTTTGATGAGAAGGGTCATAGCGAATTGTGATGACAGGTGTCATGGGGCATTGTGATGATATTGATCATCTAGGAATTGTGTTGAAAGGTATCATGGAGCACTGTAATGACTGGGGGCGTGAAGCATTGTTATGAAAATTGTCCTGGATTATTGTGATGACAGCAGTCATGGAGAATTGTGATGACAGGGATTATGCAGCACCCTTGTGTTGACAAGGGTATGGACTATTGTGATGACAATGGTTATGGAGCAATGTGATGAAAGTTTTCATGGAACATCGTGATGAAAAGTGCCTGGGAACACTGTGACGATAAAGGCCATGGAGCGTTGTGATGACAAGTGTCATGGAGCGTTGTGATGACAGGTGTCATGGAGCAATATGATAACAGGGGCCATGGAGCATTGTGATGACAGGTTTATTGGAGCATTGTGATGACAGGTGTATTGGGGCATTGTGATGAAAGTAGTCATGGATCATTGTGTTGACATGTGTCCTGGAACACTGTGATGACATGATTCATCGAGTATTGTGATGACAAGGGTCATAGCAAATTGTGATGACAGGTGTCATGGGACATTGTGATGACAGTGGTCATCTAGAATTGTGATGAAAGGTACCATGGAGCATTGTGATGACAGGGGCCATGGAGCATTGTGAACACAAGATTCATGGAGCATTGTGATGACACGGGCATGAAGCTTGGTGATGACGACAGACATGGAGCATTGTGATGCAAGGGCATGGAGCATTGTGATTACAGGAGACATGGAGCATTGTGATGACATTGGCAGGGATCATTTTGATTACAGGGATCATGGAGCATTGTGATGACAAGTGTCATGCAATATTGTGCTGACACAGATCATGGAGCATTTCGATGAGAGTGGCCTTGGAGCACAGTGATGAGAGACGTCATGGGGCATTATGGTGACAGTGGTCAAGGAGCATTGTGATGAAAGTGTTCATGGAGCAACGCGATTATCGGGACAATGCAGCATTGTGAATAAAAAGGCCATGGAGCGTTGAGATAACAGAGTTCATGGAGCATTGTGAGGAAAGTGGTCATGGATCACTGTGATGACAAGTGTCCTGGAACCTAGTGATGACACGGTTCATACAGCATTGAGATGAAAAGGGCCAAGGTGAATTGTGATGACACGTGTCATGGGGCATTGTGATGACATTGGTCATCTTGCATTGTGATGACAGTGGTCATGTAGAATTTTGATGAAAGGTATCATGGACCACTGTGATGAAAAAGGCCAAGGAACATTTCGATGACAAGTGTCATTGAGCAATGGGATGACACGGGAATGGAGTATTATGATGACAAGTGTTCTGGAGCATTGTGATGACAAGGGCATGGAGAATTGTGATTACAGGGGCCATGGAGCATTGTGATGACAATGGCAAGGAGCATTGTGATGACAGGGGTGATTGAGCATTGTGATTACAAAACCATGAGGCATTGTGATGACAGGCGCCTTGGAGCATTGTGATGACAATGGTCATCAAGCACTGTGATGACAGGGTTCATAGAGCATTGTGATGAGAAAGACCATGGAGCATGGTGATGAGAGAGTCCGTGGAACTTTGTGATGACAAGGTCATGTACCATTGTGATTCCAAGGGTCATGAAGCATTGTGATGACAAGGGCAGGGAACCTTGTGGTGACCGGGGTCATGGAGCATTTTGATGACAACTTTCATGGAACGTTGTGATGACAGGGGTCATGGAGCATTGTGTTGAAAGGGAACATGGAGCAGTGTGATTACAGGGTCCATGGAGCATTGTGAATACATAGGCCATGGAACAATATGATGACAGGTGTCATGTAGCATTGTGATGACAGGGTCATGCAGCATTGTGATTACAGGGGTTACGGGGCACTGTGATGACAGGGGGCATGGAGCATTGTGATGAAAATTGTCCTGGAGAATTGTGATGACCGCGGTCTCAGAGAATTGGGATGAAAGTTATCATGCAGCATTGTGATGACAATGGTCATGGATCATTTTGATGACGGGGTCTTGGAACATTCTGATAACAAGGTTCATAAAGCATTTTGATGACAGGGGTCATGGAGCATTGTGTTGACACGGGCATGGAGCATTGTAATGATAGGATATCTGGAGCATTGTGACGAAAAGGGGATGGAACATTTTGATGACAGGGTCCAAGGAGCATTGTGCTGACAATGGCATGGAGCATTGTGATGAAAAGGGTACTGGAGCACTGTGAGGAAAGGAGTCATGGATCATTGTGATGACAGGAGTCATGGAGCTTTGTGATGACAAGGGACATGGAACATTATGATGACACGGTCAAGGAACACTACGATGACAAGAATTCTGGAGCATTGTGATGAAAGTGCATGGAGCATTGTGATTAAAGGTGACAAGGAGCATTGTGATGATATGGGCAGAGAACACTGTGATGACAGGGGTCATGGAGCATTGTGATGAAAAGTGTCATGGAACATTGTGCTGACAGGGATCATGGAGCTTTATGGAAAGAGAGGCCTTGGAGATTTGTGTTGGCAGGCGTCATGAGGCATTGTGATGACAGCGGTCTTGGAGCATTGTGAATACAAAGGCTATGGAGCATTGAGATGACAGGTTTCATGGAGCATTGTGATGAAAGTGATCATGGATCATTGTGATGACAAGTGTCCTGGAACCTTGTGATGACACATTTCATGGAGCATTGTGATGACAAGGACCATGGCGAATTGTGATGACATCTGTCATGGGGCATTGTGATGACAGTGGTCATCTAGAATTGTGATGAAAGGTATCATGGAGCACTGTGATGACAAGGGCATGGAACATTGTGATGACAAAGGCCATGGAGCATTGTGATGACAAGTGTCATGGGGCATTTTGATGACATTGGCATGGAGCATTATGATGACAAGAGTTCTGGAGCATTTTGATGACAAGGGCATGGAGAATTGTGGTGACAGGACCCATGGAGCATTGTGATGAAAAGGGCAGGGAACATTGTGATGAATGGGTTCATGCAGCATTTTGATGAAAGGGGCCATGGAGCATTGAGATGACAGGCGTCATGAGGCATGGTGATGACAGTGGTCATGGAGACTTGTGATGAAATATATCATGGAGCAATATGATAACATGGGCCATAGAGCATTTTGATGACAAGTGTATTGGAGCATTGTGATGACATGTGTATTAGAGCATTGTGATGAAAGTAGTCATGGATCATTGTGATGACATGTGTCCTGGAACACTGTGATGACACGGTTCATCGAGTATTTTGATAAGAAGGGTCATAGCGAATTGTGATGACAGGTGTCATGGGGCATTGTGATGACATTGATCATCTAGGAATTGTGATGAAAGGTATCATGGAGCACTGTGATGACTGGGGGCATGAAGCATTGTTATGAAAATTGTCCTGGATTATTGTGATGACAGCAGTCATGGAGAATTGTGATGACAGGGATTATGCAGCATTGTGTTGACAAGGGTATGGACTATTGTGATGACAATGGTCATGGAGCAATGTGATGATGTGATGAAAGGTTTCATGGAACATCGTGATGAAAAGTGCCTGGGAGCATTGTGACGATAAAGGCCATGGAGCATTGTGATGACAAGTGTCATGGAGCATTGTAATGAAAGGTTTCATTGTGCACTGTGATGACAAGGGGGATGGACTATTGTGATGAAACTGGTCCTGGAGCATTGTGATAACAAAAGCCATGGAGCATTGTGATGACAGGCATCATGGAGCATTGTGAAGAAAGGGGCCATGGGGAATTGTAATGACAACAGAGAAATGTGATGAAAATGGTCAGCGAGCATAGTGATTAAAGTGGTCATTGAGAATTGTGATGAAAAGCGACCTAGGGCATTGTGATGACAAAGGTCATGGAGAACTGTGATGACCAGGGTCATGTAGCATTGTGATGCCACGGTCCTGGAACATGGTGATGACAAGAATTCTGGAGCATTGTGAGGAAAAAGGCATGGAGCATTGTGATTATAGGGGACATGGAGCCTTGTGATGATATGGACAGGGAACACTGTGATGACAGGTGTCATGGAGCAATGTGATGAGAATGGCCTTGGAGAATTGTGATGACAGACGTATTGGGGCATTGAGATGGCAGTGGTCATGGAGCATTATGATGAAAGGTGTTATGGAACACTGTAATTACAGGGGCCATGGAGCATTGTGAATAAAAAGGCCATGGAGCATTGAGATGACAGTGGTCATGGAGCATTGTGATGAAAGTGGTAATGGATCATTGTGATGACAAGAGTCCTGGGAACCTGTGATGACATGGTTCATGGAGCATTGTGATGACAATGGTCATGGCGAATTGTGATGACAATGTCATGGGGCATTGTGATGGCAGTGGTCATCTAGAAATGTGATTAAAGTTATTATGGAGCACAGTAATGAGAGGGGCCATGGAGCATTGTGATGACAAGTGTCATGGAGAATGGTGATGAAACGGACATGGAGCATTATAATGACAAGAGTTCTGGAGCCTTGTGATGACAAGGGCATGGAGCATTGTGATTACAGGGGCCATGGAGCAGTGTGATGACAAAGGCTTGGAACACTGTGATGACAAGGGCCATGGAGCATTGTGATTAAAGGGGTCATGGGGCATTGTGATGAGTGAGGTCATGGAGCATTGTGAATACAAGGGACATGGAGCCTTGTGATGACAAGGGTCATGGATCATTGTAAAAACAGGTATCATTGGGCATTGTGATGACAGGGGCATGGAGCATTTTTATGTAAGTTGCCAAGGAGAATTGTGATGAAAGGGATTATGTGGATTTGTAATGACAAGGGCCATGGAGCATTGTGATGAAACAAATCTTGGAGTATTTTGATGAAAGTTGTCATGGAGCATTGCGATGAAAAGCACCAAGGAACATTGTGATGACAAGGGGCATCGAGCATTGTGATGACAAGTGTCATGGAGCATTGTGACGACAGATGTCATGGAGCATCGTGATGACAAATGCCATGGAGAATTGTGATGAGAGGTGGCATTGGGCATTGTGATGAAAGGGGTCATGGAGTACTGTGATTACAGGGGCCATGGAGCATTGTGATAACAAGTGACATGGAGAATAGTGATGACAGGCGTCATAGAGCATTGTGATGACAAGTGCCATTTAGCATTTTGATGACAGGGGTCATCAGGCGTTGTGTTGACAGGGGTCATGGAGCACTGTGATGACATGGGCCATGGAGCGTTGTGAAGATAAGATTCATGGAGCATTGTGATGACACGGGCATGAAGCATGGTGATGACAACAGACCTGAGGCATTGTGATGACAAGTGTCATGGAGAATGGTGATGAAACGGACATGGAGCATTATAATGACAAGAGTTCTGGAGCCTTGTGATGACAAGGGCATGGAGCATTGTGATTACAGGGGCCATGGAGCAGTGTGATGACAAAGGCTTGGAGCACTGTGATGACAAGGGCCATGGAGCATTGTGATGAGTGAGGTCATGGAGCATTGAGATGAAACGGGTCATGGAGCACTGTGATTACAGGGGCCATGGAGCATTGTGATGACAAAGGCCATGGAGCATTGTGATGACAGGTGTCATGGAGCATTGTGCTGACAATGGCATGGAGCATTGTGATGAAAAGGGTAATGGAGCACTGTGAGGAAAGGAGTCATGGATCATTGTGATGACAGGGTCATGGAGAATTGTGTTGACAAGGGCATGGAGTATTGTAATGATAGGATATCTGGAGCATTGTGAAGAAAAGGGGATGGAGCAGTTTGACGACAGGGTCTAAGGAGCATTGTGCTGACAATGGCATGGAGCACATTGTGATGAAAAGGGTACTGGAGCACTGTGAGGAAAGGAGTCATGGATCATTGTGATGACAGGGGTCATGGAGATTTGTGATGACAAGGGTCATGGAGCATTGTGATGACACGGTCAAGGAACATTGCGATGACAAGAATTCTGGAGCATTGTGATGAAAGCACATGGAGCATTGTGATTAAATGTGACAAGGAGCATTGTGATGATATGGGCAGAGAACATTGTTATGACAGGTGTCATGGAGCATTGTGATGAAAAGTGTCATGGAACATTGTGCTGACAGGGATCATGGAGATTTTGGGTAAGAGAGGCCTTGGAGATTTGTGATGGCAGGCGTCATGGGGCATTGTGATGACAGCGGTCTTGGAGCATTGTGATGAAAGGGGTCATGGAGCACTGTGATGACAGGGGCCATGGAGCATTGTGAATACAAAGGCTATGGAGCATTGAGATGACAGGTTTCATGGAGCATTGTGATGAAAGTGATCATGGATCATTGTGATGACAAGTGGCCTGGAACCTTGTGATGACACATTTCATGGAGCATTGTGATGACAAGGACCATGGCGAATTGTGATGACATCTGTCATGGGGCATTGTGATGACAGTGGTCATCTAGAATTGTGATGAAAGGTATCATGGAGCACTGTGATGACAGGGGCATGGAACATTGTGATGACAAAGGCCATGGAGCATTGTGATGACAAGTGTCATGGGGCATTTTGATGACATTGGCATGGAGCATTATGATGACAAGAGTTCTGGAGCATTTTGAGGACAAGGGCATGGAGAATTGTGGTGACAGGACCCATGGAGCATTGTGATGAAAAGCGCAGGGAACATTGTGATGACTGGGTTCATGGAGCATTTTGATGAAAGGGGCCATGGAGCATTGAGATGACAGGCGTCATGAGACATGGTGATGACAGTGGTCATGGAGACTTGTGATGAAATATATCATGGAGCATTATGATAACAGGGGCCATAGAGCATTGTGATGACAGGTGTATTGGAGCATTGTGATGACAGGTGTATTAGAGCATTGTGATGAAAGTAGTCATGGATCATTGTGATGACATGTGTCCTGGAACACTGTGATGACACAGTTCATCGAGGATTTTGATGAGAAGGGTCATAGCGAATTGTGATGACAGGTGTCATGGGGCATTGTGATGATATTGATCATCTAGGAATTGTGTTGAAAGGTATCATGGAGCACTGTAATGACTGGGGGCGTGAAGCATTGTTATGAAAATTGTCCTGGATTATTGTGATGACAGCAGTCATGGAGAATTGTGATGACAGGGATTATGCAGCACCCTTGTGTTGACAAGGGTATGGACTATTGTGATGACAATGGTTATGGAGCAATGTGATGAAAGTTTTCATGGAACATCGTGATGAAAAGTGCCTGGGAACACTGTGACGATAAAGGCCATGGAGCGTTGTGATGACAAGTGTCATGGAGCATTGTGATGACAGGTGTCATGGAGCAATATGATAACAGGGGCCATGGAGCATTGTGATGACAGGTTTATTGGAGCATTGTGATGACAGGTGTATTGGGGCATTGTGATGAAAGTAGTCATGGATCATTGTGTTGACATGTGTCCTGGAACACTGTGATGACATGATTCATCGAGTATTGTGATGACAAGGGTCATAGCAAATTGTGATGACAGGTGTCATGGGACATTGTGATGACAGTGGTCATCTAGAATTGTGATGAAAGGTACCATGGAGCATTGTGATGACAGGGGTCATGGAGCATTGTGATGACATGGGCCATGGAGCATTGTGAACACAAGATTCATGGAGCATTGTGATGACACGGGCATGAAGCTTGGTGATGACGACAGACATGGAGCATTGTGATGCAAGGGCATGGAGCATTGTGATTACAGGAGACATGGAGCATTGTGATGACATTGGCAGGGATCATTTTGATTACAGGGATCATGGAGCATTGTGATGACAAGTGTCATGCAATATTGTGCTGACACAGATCATGGAGCATTTCGATGAGAGTGGCCTTGGAGCACAGTGATGAGAGACGTCATGGGGCATTATGGTGACAGTGGTCAAGGAGCATTGTGATGAAAGTGTTCATGGAGCAACGCGATTATCGGGACAATGCAGCATTGTGAATAAAAAGGCCATGGAGCGTTGAGATAACAGAGTTCATGGAGCATTGTGAGGAAAGTGGTCATGGATCACTGTGATGACAAGTGTCCTGGAACCTAGTGATGACACGGTTCATACAGCATTGAGATGAAAAGGGCCAAGGTGAATTGTGATGACACGTGTCATGGGGCATTGTGATGACATTGGTCATCTTGCATTGTGATGACAGTGGTCATGTAGAATTTTGATGAAAGGTATCATGGACCACTGTGATGAAAAAGGCCAAGGAACATTTCGATGACAAGTGTCATTGAGCAATGGGATGACACGGGAATGGAGTATTATGATGACAAGTGTTCTGGAGCATTGTGATGACAAGGGCATGGAGAATTGTGATTACAGGGGCCATGGAGCATTGTGATGACAATGGCAAGGAGCATTGTGATGACAGGGGTGATTGAGCATTGTGATTACAAAACCATGAGGCATTGTGATGACAGGCGCCTTGGAGCATTGTGATGACAATGGTCATCAAGCACTGTGATGACAGGGTTCATAGAGCATTGTGATGAGAAAGACCATGGAGCATGGTGATGAGAGAGTCCGTGGAACTTTGTGATGACAAGGTCATGTACCATTGTGATTCCAAGGGTCATGAAGCATTGTGATGACAAGGGCAGGGAACCTTGTGGTGACCGGGGTCATGGAGCATTTTGATGACAACTTTCATGGAACGTTGTGATGACAGGGGTCATGGAGCATTGTGTTGAAAGGGAACATGGAGCAGTGTGATTACAGGGTCCATGGAGCATTGTGAATACATAGGCCATGGAACAATATGATGACAGGTGTCATGTAGCATTGTGATGACAGGGTCATGCAGCATTGTGATTACAGGGGTTACGGGGCACTGTGATGACAGGGGGCATGGAGCATTGTGATGAAAATTGTCCTGGAGAATTGTGATGACCGCGGTCTCAGAGAATTGGGATGAAAGTTATCATGCAGCATTGTGATGACAATGGTCATGGATCATTTTGATGACGGGGTCTTGGAACATTCTGATAACAAGGTTCATAAAGCATTTTGATGACAGGGGTCATGGAGCATTGTGTTGACACGGGCATGGAGCATTGTAATGATAGGATATCTGGAGCATTGTGACGAAAAGGGGATGGAACATTTTGATGACAGGGTCCAAGGAGCATTGTGCTGACAATGGCATGGAGCATTGTGATGAAAAGGGTACTGGAGCACTGTGAGGAAAGGAGTCATGGATCATTGTGATGACAGGAGTCATGGAGCTTTGTGATGACAAGGGACATGGAACATTATGATGACACGGTCAAGGAACACTACGATGACAAGAATTCTGGAGCATTGTGATGAAAGGGCATGGAGCATTGTGATTAAAGGTGACAAGGAGCATTGTGATGATATGGGCAGAGAACACTGTGATGACAGGGGTCATGGAGCATTGTGATGAAAAGTGTCATGGAACATTGTGATGACAGGGATCATGGAGCTTTATGGAAAGAGAGGCCTTGGAGATTTGTGTTGGCAGGCGTCATGAGGCATTGTGATGACAGCGGTCTTGGAGCATTGTGAATACAAAGGCTATGGAGCATTGAGATGACAGGTTTCATGGAGCATTGTGATGAAAGTGATCATGGATCATTGTGATGACAAGTGTCCTGGAACCTTGTGATGACACATTTCACGGAGCATTGTGATGACAAGGACCATGGCGAATTGTGATGACATCTGTCATGGGGCATTGTGATGACAGTGGTCATCTAGAATTGTGATGAAAGGTATCATGGAGCACTGTGATGACAAGGGCATGGAACATTGTGATGACAAAGACCATGGAGCATTGTGATGACAAGTGTCATGGGGCATTTTGATGACATTGGCATGGAGCATTATGATGACAAGAGTTCTGGAGCATTTTGATGACAAGGGCATGGAGAATTGTGGTGACAGGACCCATGGAGCATTGTGATGAAAAGGGCAGGGAACATTGTGATGAATGGGTTCATGCAGCATTTTGATGAAAGGGGCCATGGAGCATTGAGATGACAGGCGTCATGAGGCATGGTGATGACAGTGGTCATGGAGACTTGTGATGAAATATATCATGGAGCAATATGATAACATGGGCCATAGAGCATTTTGATGACAAGTGTATTGGAGCATTGTGATGACATGTGTATTAGAGCATTGTGATGAAAGTAGTCATGGATCATTGTGATGACATGTGTCCTGGAACACTGTGATGACACGGTTCATCGAGTATTTTGATAAGAAGGGTCATAGCGAATTGTGATGACAGGTGTCATGGGGCATTGTGATGACATTGATCATCTAGGAATTGTGATGAAAGGTATCATGGAGCACTGTGATGACTGGGGGCATGAAGCATTGTTATGAAAATTGTCCTGGATTATTGTGATGACAGCAGTCATGGAGAATTGTGATGACAGGGATTATGCAGCATTGTGTTGACAAGGGTATGGACTATTGTGATGACAATGGTCATGGAGCAATGTGATGATGTGATGAAAGGTTTCATGGAACATCGTGATGAAAAGTGCCTGGGAGCATTGTGACGATAAAGGCCATGGAGCATTGTGATGACAAGTGTCATGGAGCATTGTAATGAAAGGTTTCATTGTGCACTGTGATGACAAGGGGGATGGACTACTGTGATGAAACTGGTCCTGGAGCATTGTGATAACAAAAGCCATGGAGCATTGTGATGACAGGCATCATGGAGCATTGTGAAGAAAGGGGCCATGGGGAATTGTAATGACAACAGAGAAATGTGATGAAAATGGTCAGCGAGCATAGTGATTAAAGTGGTCATTGAGAATTGTGATGAAAAGCGACCTAGGGCATTGTGATGACAAAGGTCATGGAGAACTGTGATGACCAGGGTCATGTAGCATTGTGATGCCACGGTCCTGGAACATGGTGATGACAAGAATTCTGGAGCATTGTGAGGAAAAAGGCATGGAGCATTGTGATTATAGGGGACATGGAGCCTTGTGATGATATGGACAGGGAACACTGTGATGACAGGTGTCATGGAGCAATGTGATGAGAATGGCCTTGGAGAATTGTGATGACAGACGTATTGGGGCATTGAGATGGCAGTGGTCATGGAGCATTATGATGAAAGGTGTTATGGAACACTGTAATTACAGGGGCCATGGAGCATTGTGAATAAAAAGGCCATGGAGCATTGAGATGACAGTGGTCATGGAGCATTGTGATGAAAGTGGTAATGGATCATTGTGATGACAAGAGTCCTGGGAACCTGTGATGACATGGTTCATGGAGCATTGTGATGACAATGGTCATGGCGAATTGTGATGACAATGTCATGGGGCATTGTGATGGCAGTGGTCATCTAGAAATGTGATTAAAGTTATTATGGAGCACAGTAATGAGAGGGGCCATGGAGCATTGTGATGACAAGTGTCATGGAGAATGGTGATGAAACGGACATGGAGCATTATAATGACAAGAGTTCTGGAGCCTTGTGATGACAAGGGCATGGAGCATTGTGATTACAGGGGCCATGGAGCAGTGTGATGACAAAGGCTTGGAACACTGTGATGACAAGGGCCATGGAGCATTGTGATTAAAGGGGTCATGGGGCATTGTGATGAGTGAGGTCATGGAGCATTGTGAATACAAGGGACATGGAGCCTTGTGATGACAAGGGTCATGGATCATTGTAAAAACAGGTATCATTGGGCATTGTGATGACAGGGGCATGGAGCATTTTTATGTAAGTTGCCAAGGAGAATTGTGATGAAAGGGATTATGTGGATTTGTAATGACAAGGGCCATGGAGCATTGTGATGAAACAAATCTTGGAGTATTTTGATGAAAGTTGTCATGGAGCATTGCGATGAAAAGCACCAAGGAACATTGTGATGACAAGGGGCATCGAGCATTGTGATGACAAGTGTCATGGAGCATTGTGACGACAGATGTCATGGAGCATCGTGATGACAAATGCCATGGAGAATTGTGATGAGAGGTGGCATTGGGCATTGTGATGAAAGGGGTCATGGAGTACTGTGATTACAGGGGCCATGGAGCATTGTGATAACAAGTGACATGGAGAATAGTGATGACAGGCGTCATAGAGCATTGTGATGACAAGTGCCATTTAGCATTTTGATGACAGGGGTCATCAGGCGTTGTGTTGACAGGGGTCATGGAGCACTGTGATGACATGGGCCATGGAGCGTTGTGAAGATAAGATTCATGGAGCATTGTGATGACACGGGCATGAAGCATGGTGATGACAACAGACCTGAGGCATTGTGATGACAAGTGTCATGGAGAATGGTGATGAAACGGACATGGAGCATTATAATGACAAGAGTTCTGGAGCCTTGTGATGACAAGGGCATGGAGCATTGTGATTACAGGGGCCATGGAGCAGTGTGATGACAAAGGCTTGGAGCACTGTGATGACAAGGGCCATGGAGCATTGTGATGAGTGAGGTCATGGAGCATTGAGATGAAACGGGTCATGGAGCACTGTGATTACAGGGGCCATGGAGCATTGTGATGACAAAGGCCATGGAGCATTGTGATGACAGGTGTCATGGAGCATTGTGCTGACAATGGCATGGAGCATTGTGATGAAAAGGGTAATGGAGCACTGTGAGGAAAGGAGTCATGGATCATTGTGATGACAGGGTCATGGAGAATTGTGTTGACAAGGGCATGGAGTATTGTAATGATAGGATATCTGGAGCATTGTGAAGAAAAGGGGATGGAGCAGTTTGACGACAGGGTCTAAGGAGCATTGTGCTGACAATGGCATGGAGCACATTGTGATGAAAAGGGTACTGGAGCACTGTGAGGAAAGGAGTCATGGATCATTGTGATGACAGGGGTCATGGAGATTTGTGATGACAAGGGTCATGGAGCATTGTGATGACACGGTCAAGGAACATTGCGATGACAAGAATTCTGGAGCATTGTGATGAAAGCACATGGAGCATTGTGATTAAATGTGACAAGGAGCATTGTGATGATATGGGCAGAGAACATTGTTATGACAGGTGTCATGGAGCATTGTGATGAAAAGTGTCATGGAACATTGTGCTGACAGGGATCATGGAGATTTTGGGTAAGAGAGGCCTTGGAGATTTGTGATGGCAGGCGTCATGGGGCATTGTGATGACAGCGGTCTTGGAGCATTGTGATGAAAGGGGTCATGGAGCACTGTGATGACAGGGGCCATGGAGCATTGTGAATACAAAGGCTATGGAGCATTGAGATGACAGGTTTCATGGAGCATTGTGATGAAAGTGATCATGGATCATTGTGATGACAAGTGGCCTGGAACCTTGTGATGACACATTTCATGGAGCATTGTGATGACAAGGACCATGGCGAATTGTGATGACATCTGTCATGGGGCATTGTGATGACAGTGGTCATCTAGAATTGTGATGAAAGGTATCATGGAGCACTGTGATGACAGGGGCATGGAACATTGTGATGACAAAGGCCATGGAGCATTGTGATGACAAGTGTCATGGGGCATTTTGATGACATTGGCATGGAGCATTATGATGACAAGAGTTCTGGAGCATTTTGAGGACAAGGGCATGGAGAATTGTGGTGACAGGACCCATGGAGCATTGTGATGAAAAGCGCAGGGAACATTGTGATGACTGGGTTCATGGAGCATTTTGATGAAAGGGGCCATGGAGCATTGAGATGACAGGCGTCATGAGACATGGTGATGACAGTGGTCATGGAGACTTGTGATGAAATATATCATGGAGCATTATGATAACAGGGGCCATAGAGCATTGTGATGACAGGTGTATTGGAGCATTGTGATGACAGGTGTATTAGAGCATTGTGATGAAAGTAGTCATGGATCATTGTGATGACATGTGTCCTGGAACACTGTGATGACACAGTTCATCGAGGATTTTGATGAGAAGGGTCATAGCGAATTGTGATGACAGGTGTCATGGGGCATTGTGATGATATTGATCATCTAGGAATTGTGTTGAAAGGTATCATGGAGCACTGTAATGACTGGGGGCGTGAAGCATTGTTATGAAAATTGTCCTGGATTATTGTGATGACAGCAGTCATGGAGAATTGTGATGACAGGGATTATGCAGCACCCTTGTGTTGACAAGGGTATGGACTATTGTGATGACAATGGTTATGGAGCAATGTGATGAAAGTTTTCATGGAACATCGTGATGAAAAGTGCCTGGGAACACTGTGACGATAAAGGCCATGGAGCGTTGTGATGACAAGTGTCATGGAGCATTGTGATGACAGGTGTCATGGAGCAATATGATAACAGGGGCCATGGAGCATTGTGATGACAGGTTTATTGGAGCATTGTGATGACAGGTGTATTGGGGCATTGTGATGAAAGTAGTCATGGATCATTGTGTTGACATGTGTCCTGGAACACTGTGATGACATGATTCATCGAGTATTGTGATGACAAGGGTCATAGCAAATTGTGATGACAGGTGTCATGGGACATTGTGATGACAGTGGTCATCTAGAATTGTGATGAAAGGTACCATGGAGCATTGTGATGACAGGGGTCATGGAGCATTGTGATGACATGGGCCATGGAGCATTGTGAACACAAGATTCATGGAGCATTGTGATGACACGGGCATGAAGCTTGGTGATGACGACAGACATGGAGCATTGTGATGCAAGGGCATGGAGCATTGTGATTACAGGAGACATGGAGCATTGTGATGACATTGGCAGGGATCATTTTGATTACAGGGATCATGGAGCATTGTGATGACAAGTGTCATGCAATATTGTGCTGACACAGATCATGGAGCATTTCGATGAGAGTGGCCTTGGAGCACAGTGATGAGAGACGTCATGGGGCATTATGGTGACAGTGGTCAAGGAGCATTGTGATGAAAGTGTTCATGGAGCAACGCGATTATCGGGACAATGCAGCATTGTGAATAAAAAGGCCATGGAGCGTTGAGATAACAGAGTTCATGGAGCATTGTGAGGAAAGTGGTCATGGATCACTGTGATGACAAGTGTCCTGGAACCTAGTGATGACACGGTTCATACAGCATTGAGATGAAAAGGGCCAAGGTGAATTGTGATGACACGTGTCATGGGGCATTGTGATGACATTGGTCATCTTGCATTGTGATGACAGTGGTCATGTAGAATTTTGATGAAAGGTATCATGGACCACTGTGATGAAAAAGGCCAAGGAACATTTCGATGACAAGTGTCATTGAGCAATGGGATGACACGGGAATGGAGTATTATGATGACAAGTGTTCTGGAGCATTGTGATGACAAGGGCATGGAGAATTGTGATTACAGGGGCCATGGAGCATTGTGATGACAATGGCAAGGAGCATTGTGATGACAGGGGTGATTGAGCATTGTGATTACAAAACCATGAGGCATTGTGATGACAGGCGCCTTGGAGCATTGTGATGACAATGGTCATCAAGCACTGTGATGACAGGGTTCATAGAGCATTGTGATGAGAAAGACCATGGAGCATGGTGATGAGAGAGTCCGTGGAACTTTGTGATGACAAGGTCATGTACCATTGTGATTCCAAGGGTCATGAAGCATTGTGATGACAAGGGCAGGGAACCTTGTGGTGACCGGGGTCATGGAGCATTTTGATGACAACTTTCATGGAACGTTGTGATGACAGGGGTCATGGAGCATTGTGTTGAAAGGGAACATGGAGCAGTGTGATTACAGGGTCCATGGAGCATTGTGAATACATAGGCCATGGAACAATATGATGACAGGTGTCATGTAGCATTGTGATGACAGGGTCATGCAGCATTGTGATTACAGGGGTTACGGGGCACTGTGATGACAGGGGGCATGGAGCATTGTGATGAAAATTGTCCTGGAGAATTGTGATGACCGCGGTCTCAGAGAATTGGGATGAAAGTTATCATGCAGCATTGTGATGACAATGGTCATGGATCATTTTGATGACGGGGTCTTGGAACATTCTGATAACAAGGTTCATAAAGCATTTTGATGACAGGGGTCATGGAGCATTGTGTTGACACGGGCATGGAGCATTGTAATGATAGGATATCTGGAGCATTGTGACGAAAAGGGGATGGAACATTTTGATGACAGGGTCCAAGGAGCATTGTGCTGACAATGGCATGGAGCATTGTGATGAAAAGGGTACTGGAGCACTGTGAGGAAAGGAGTCATGGATCATTGTGATGACAGGAGTCATGGAGCTTTGTGATGACAAGGGACATGGAACATTATGATGACACGGTCAAGGAACACTACGATGACAAGAATTCTGGAGCATTGTGATGAAAGGGCATGGAGCATTGTGATTAAAGGTGACAAGGAGCATTGTGATGATATGGGCAGAGAACACTGTGATGACAGGGGTCATGGAGCATTGTGATGAAAAGTGTCATGGAACATTGTGATGACAGGGATCATGGAGCTTTATGGAAAGAGAGGCCTTGGAGATTTGTGTTGGCAGGCGTCATGAGGCATTGTGATGACAGCGGTCTTGGAGCATTGTGAATACAAAGGCTATGGAGCATTGAGATGACAGGTTTCATGGAGCATTGTGATGAAAGTGATCATGGATCATTGTGATGACAAGTGTCCTGGAACCTTGTGATGACACATTTCACGGAGCATTGTGATGACAAGGACCATGGCGAATTGTGATGACATCTGTCATGGGGCATTGTGATGACAGTGGTCATCTAGAA
This sequence comes from Balaenoptera physalus, assembly GCF_965194825.1. Lineage (NCBI taxonomy): Eukaryota > Metazoa > Chordata > Mammalia > Artiodactyla > Balaenopteridae > Balaenoptera > Balaenoptera physalus. The sequence goes on along the minus strand of NW_028126104.1, from coordinate 43,366 downwards.
TTGTGATGAAAGGTATCATGGAGCACTGTGATGACAAGGGCATGGAACATTGTGATGACAAAGACCATGGAGCATTGTGATGACAAGTGTCATGGGGCATTTTGATGACATTGGCATGGAGCATTATGATGACAAGAGTTCTGGAGCATTTTGATGACAAGGGCATGGAGAATTGTGGTGACAGGACCCATGGAGCATTGTGATGAAAAGGGCAGGGAACATTGTGATGAATGGGTTCATGCAGCATTTTGATGAAAGGGGCCATGGAGCATTGAGATGACAGGCGTCATGAGGCATGGTGATGACAGTGGTCATGGAGACTTGTGATGAAATATATCATGGAGCAATATGATAACATGGGCCATAGAGCATTTTGATGACAAGTGTATTGGAGCATTGTGATGACATGTGTATTAGAGCATTGTGATGAAAGTAGTCATGGATCATTGTGATGACATGTGTCCTGGAACACTGTGATGACACGGTTCATCGAGTATTTTGATAAGAAGGGTCATAGCGAATTGTGATGACAGGTGTCATGGGGCATTGTGATGACATTGATCATCTAGGAATTGTGATGAAAGGTATCATGGAGCACTGTGATGACTGGGGGCATGAAGCATTGTTATGAAAATTTTCCTGGATTATTGTGATGACAGCAGTCATGGAGAATTGTGATGACAGGGATTATGCAGCATTGTGTTGACAAGGGTATGGACTATTGTGATGACAATGGTCATGGAGCAATGTGATGATGTGATGAAAGGTTTCATGGAACATCGTGATGAAAAGTGCCTGGGAGCATTGTGACGATAAAGGCCATGGAGCATTGTGATGACAAGTGTCATGGAGCATTGTAATGAAAGGTTTCATTGTGCACTGTGATGACAAGGGGGATGGACTATTGTGATGAAACTGGTCCTGGAGCATTGTGATAACAAAAGCCATGGAGCATTGTGATGACAGGCATCATGGAGCATTGTGAAGAAAGGGGCCATGGGGAATTGTAATGACAACAGAGAAATGTGATGAAAATGGTCAGCGAGCATAGTGATTAAAGTGGTCATTGAGAATTGTGATGAAAAGCGACCTAGGGCATTGTGATGACAAAGGTCATGGAGAACTGTGATGACCAGGGTCATGTAGCATTGTGATGCCACGGTCCTGGAACATGGTGATGACAAGAATTCTGGAGCATTGTGAGGAAAAAGGCATGGAGCATTGTGATTATAGGGGACATGGAGCCTTGTGATGATATGGACAGGGAACACTGTGATGACAGGTGTCATGGAGCAATGTGATGAGAATGGCCTTGGAGAATTGTGATGACAGACGTATTGGGGCATTGAGATGGCAGTGGTCATGGAGCATTATGATGAAAGGTGTTATGGAACACTGTAATTACAGGGGCCATGGAGCATTGTGAATAAAAAGGCCATGGAGCATTGAGATGACAGTGGTCATGGAGCATTGTGATGAAAGTGGTAATGGATCATTGTGATGACAAGAGTCCTGGGAACCTGTGATGACATGGTTCATGGAGCATTGTGATGACAATGGTCATGGCGAATTGTGATGACAATGTCATGGGGCATTGTGATGGCAGTGGTCATCTAGAAATGTGATTAAAGTTATTATGGAGCACAGTAATGAGAGGGGCCATGGAGCATTGTGATGACAAGTGTCATGGAGAATGGTGATGAAACGGACATGGAGCATTATAATGACAAGAGTTCTGGAGCCTTGTGATGACAAGGGCATGGAGCATTGTGATTACAGGGGCCATGGAGCAGTGTGATGACAAAGGCTTGGAACACTGTGATGACAAGGGCCATGGAGCATTGTGATTAAAGGGGTCATGGGGCATTGTGATGAGTGAGGTCATGGAGCATTGTGAATACAAGGGACATGGAGCCTTGTGATGACAAGGGTCATGGATCATTGTAAAAACAGGTATCATTGGGCATTGTGATGACAGGGGCATGGAGCATTTTTATGTAAGTTGCCAAGGAGAATTGTGATGAAAGGGATTATGTGGATTTGTAATGACAAGGGCCATGGAGCATTGTGATGAAACAAATCTTGGAGTATTTTGATGAAAGTTGTCATGGAGCATTGCGATGAAAAGCACCAAGGAACATTGTGATGACAAGGGGCATCGAGCATTGTGATGACAAGTGTCATGGAGCATTGTGACGACAGATGTCATGGAGCATCGTGATGACAAATGCCATGGAGAATTGTGATGAGAGGTGGCATTGGGCATTGTGATGAAAGGGGTCATGGAGTACTGTGATTACAGGGGCCATGGAGCATTGTGATAACAAGTGACATGGAGAATAGTGATGACAGGCGTCATAGAGCATTGTGATGACAAGTGCCATTTAGCATTTTGATGACAGGGGTCATCAGGCGTTGTGTTGACAGGGGTCATGGAGCACTGTGATGACATGGGCCATGGAGCGTTGTGAAGATAAGATTCATGGAGCATTGTGATGACACGGGCATGAAGCATGGTGATGACAACAGACCTGAGGCATTGTGATGACAAGTGTCATGGAGAATGGTGATGAAACGGACATGGAGCATTATAATGACAAGAGTTCTGGAGCCTTGTGATGACAAGGGCATGGAGCATTGTGATTACAGGGGCCATGGAGCAGTGTGATGACAAAGGCTTGGAGCACTGTGATGACAAGGGCCATGGAGCATTGTGATGAGTGAGGTCATGGAGCATTGAGATGAAACGGGTCATGGAGCACTGTGATTACAGGGGCCATGGAGCATTGTGATGACAAAGGCCATGGAGCATTGTGATGACAGGTGTCATGGAGCATTGTGCTGACAATGGCATGGAGCATTGTGATGAAAAGGGTAATGGAGCACTGTGAGGAAAGGAGTCATGGATCATTGTGATGACAGGGGTCATGGAGATTTGTGATGACAAGGGTCATGGAGCATTGTGATGACACGGTCAAGGAACATTGCGATGACAAGAATTCTGGAGCATTGTGATGAAAGCACATGGAGCATTGTGATTAAATGTGACAAGGAGCATTGTGATGATATGGGCAGAGAACTTTGTTATGACAGGTGTCATGGAGCATTGTGATGAAAAGTGTCATGGAACATTGTGCTGACAGGGATCATGGAGATTTTGGGTAAGAGAGGCCTTGGAGATTTGTGATGGCAGGCGTCATGGGGCATTGTGATGACAGCGGTCTTGGAGCATTGTGATGAAAGGGGTCATGGAGCACTGTGATGACAGGGGCCATGGAGCATTGTGAATACAAAGGCTATGGAGCATTGAGATGACAGGTTTCATGGAGCATTGTGATGAAAGTGATCATGGATCATTGTGATGACAAGTGGCCTGGAACCTTGTGATGACACATTTCATGGAGCATTGTGATGACAAGGACCATGGCGAATTGTGATGACATCTGTCATGGGGCATTGTGATGACAGTGGTCATCTAGAATTGTGATGAAAGGTATCATGGAGCACTGTGATGACAGGGGCATGGAACATTGTGATGACAAAGGCCATGGAGCATTGTGATGACAAGTGTCATGGGGCATTTTGATGACATTGGCATGGAGCATTATGATGACAAGAGTTCTGGAGCATTTTGAGGACAAGGGCATGGAGAATTGTGGTGACAGGACCCATGGAGCATTGTGATGAAAAGCGCAGGGAACATTGTGATGACTGGGTTCATGGAGCATTTTGATGAAAGGGGCCATGGAGCATTGAGATGACAGGCGTCATGAGACATGGTGATGACAGTGGTCATGGAGACTTGTGATGAAATATATCATGGAGCATTATGATAACAGGGGCCATAGAGCATTGTGATGACAGGTGTATTGGAGCATTGTGATGACAGGTGTATTAGAGCATTGTGATGAAAGTAGTCATGGATCATTGTGATGACATGTGTCCTGGAACACTGTGATGACACAGTTCATCGAGGATTTTGATGAGAAGGGTCATAGCGAATTGTGATGACAGGTGTCATGGGGCATTGTGATGATATTGATCATCTAGGAATTGTGTTGAAAGGTATCATGGAGCACTGTAATGACTGGGGGCGTGAAGCATTGTTATGAAAATTGTCCTGGATTATTGTGATGACAGCAGTCATGGAGAATTGTGATGACAGGGATTATGCAGCACCCTTGTGTTGACAAGGGTATGGACTATTGTGATGACAATGGTTATGGAGCAATGTGATGAAAGTTTTCATGGAACATCGTGATGAAAAGTGCCTGGGAACACTGTGACGATAAAGGCCATGGAGCGTTGTGATGACAAGTGTCATGGAGCATTGTGATGACAGGTGTCATGGAGCAATATGATAACAGGGGCCATGGAGCATTGTGATGACAGGTTTATTGGAGCATTGTGATGACAGGTGTATTGGGGCATTGTGATGAAAGTAGTCATGGATCATTGTGTTGACATGTGTCCTGGAACACTGTGATGACATGATTCATCGAGTATTGTGATGACAAGGGTCATAGCAAATTGTGATGACAGGTGTCATGGGACATTGTGATGACAGTGGTCATCTAGAATTGTGATGAAAGGTACCATGGAGCATTGTGATGACAGGGGTCATGGAGCATTGTGATGACATGGGCCATGGAGCATTGTGAACACAAGATTCATGGAGCATTGTGATGACACGGGCATGAAGCTTGGTGATGACGACAGACATGGAGCATTGTGATGCAAGGGCATGGAGCATTGTGATTACAGGAGACATGGAGCATTGTGATGACATTGGCAGGGATCATTTTGATTACAGGGATCATGGAGCATTGTGATGACAAGTGTCATGCAATATTGTGCTGACACAGATCATGGAGCATTTCGATGAGAGTGGCCTTGGAGCACAGTGATGAGAGACGTCATGGGGCATTATGGTGACAGTGGTCAAGGAGCATTGTGATGAAAGTGTTCATGGAGCAACGCGATTATCGGGACAATGCAGCATTGTGAATAAAAAGGCCATGGAGCGTTGAGATAACAGAGTTCATGGAGCATTGTGAGGAAAGTGGTCATGGATCACTGTGATGACAAGTGTCCTGGAACCTAGTGATGACACGGTTCATACAGCATTGAGATGAAAAGGGCCAAGGTGAATTGTGATGACACGTGTCATGGGGCATTGTGATGACATTGGTCATCTTGCATTGTGATGACAGTGGTCATGTAGAATTTTGATGAAAGGTATCATGGACCACTGTGATGAAAAAGGCCAAGGAACATTTCGATGACAAGTGTCATTGAGCAATGGGATGACACGGGAATGGAGTATTATGATGACAAGTGTTCTGGAGCATTGTGATGACAAGGGCATGGAGAATTGTGATTACAGGGGCCATGGAGCATTGTGATGACAATGGCAAGGAGCATTGTGATGACAGGGGTGATTGAGCATTGTGATTACAAAACCATGAGGCATTGTGATGACAGGCGCCTTGGAGCATTGTGATGACAATGGTCATCAAGCACTGTGATGACAGGGTTCATAGAGCATTGTGATGAGAAAGACCATGGAGCATGGTGATGAGAGAGTCCGTGGAACTTTGTGATGACAAGGTCATGTACCATTGTGATTCCAAGGGTCATGAAGCATTGTGATGACAAGGGCAGGGAACCTTGTGGTGACCGGGGTCATGGAGCATTTTGATGACAACTTTCATGGAACGTTGTGATGACAGGGGTCATGGAGCATTGTGTTGAAAGGGAACATGGAGCAGTGTGATTACAGGGTCCATGGAGCATTGTGAATACATAGGCCATGGAACAATATGATGACAGGTGTCATGTAGCATTGTGATGACAGGGTCATGCAGCATTGTGATTACAGGGGTTACGGGGCACTGTGATGACAGGGGGCATGGAGCATTGTGATGAAAATTGTCCTGGAGAATTGTGATGACCGCGGTCTCAGAGAATTGGGATGAAAGTTATCATGCAGCATTGTGATGACAATGGTCATGGATCATTTTGATGACGGGGTCTTGGAACATTCTGATAACAAGGTTCATAAAGCATTTTGATGACAGGGGTCATGGAGCATTGTGTTGACACGGGCATGGAGCATTGTAATGATAGGATATCTGGAGCATTGTGACGAAAAGGGGATGGAACATTTTGATGACAGGGTCCAAGGAGCATTGTGCTGACAATGGCATGGAGCATTGTGATGAAAAGGGTACTGGAGCACTGTGAGGAAAGGAGTCATGGATCATTGTGATGACAGGAGTCATGGAGCTTTGTGATGACAAGGGACATGGAACATTATGATGACACGGTCAAGGAACACTACGATGACAAGAATTCTGGAGCATTGTGATGAAAGGGCATGGAGCATTGTGATTAAAGGTGACAAGGAGCATTGTGATGATATGGGCAGAGAACACTGTGATGACAGGGGTCATGGAGCATTGTGATGAAAAGTGTCATGGAACATTGTGATGACAGGGATCATGGAGCTTTATGGAAAGAGAGGCCTTGGAGATTTGTGTTGGCAGGCGTCATGAGGCATTGTGATGACAGCGGTCTTGGAGCATTGTGAATACAAAGGCTATGGAGCATTGAGATGACAGGTTTCATGGAGCATTGTGATGAAAGTGATCATGGATCATTGTGATGACAAGTGTCCTGGAACCTTGTGATGACACATTTCACGGAGCATTGTGATGACAAGGACCATGGCGAATTGTGATGACATCTGTCATGGGGCATTGTGATGACAGTGGTCATCTAGAATTGTGATGAAAGGTATCATGGAGCACTGTGATGACAAGGGCATGGAACATTGTGATGACAAAGACCATGGAGCATTGTGATGACAAGTGTCATGGGGCATTTTGATGACATTGGCATGGAGCATTATGATGACAAGAGTTCTGGAGCATTTTGATGACAAGGGCATGGAGAATTGTGGTGACAGGACCCATGGAGCATTGTGATGAAAAGGGCAGGGAACATTGTGATGAATGGGTTCATGCAGCATTTTGATGAAAGGGGCCATGGAGCATTGAGATGACAGGCGTCATGAGGCATGGTGATGACAGTGGTCATGGAGACTTGTGATGAAATATATCATGGAGCAATATGATAACATGGGCCATAGAGCATTTTGATGACAAGTGTATTGGAGCATTGTGATGACATGTGTATTAGAGCATTGTGATGAAAGTAGTCATGGATCATTGTGATGACATGTGTCCTGGAACACTGTGATGACACGGTTCATCGAGTATTTTGATAAGAAGGGTCATAGCGAATTGTGATGACAGGTGTCATGGGGCATTGTGATGACATTGATCATCTAGGAATTGTGATGAAAGGTATCATGGAGCACTGTGATGACTGGGGGCATGAAGCATTGTTATGAAAATTTTCCTGGATTATTGTGATGACAGCAGTCATGGAGAATTGTGATGACAGGGATTATGCAGCATTGTGTTGACAAGGGTATGGACTATTGTGATGACAATGGTCATGGAGCAATGTGATGATGTGATGAAAGGTTTCATGGAACATCGTGATGAAAAGTGCCTGGGAGCATTGTGACGATAAAGGCCATGGAGCATTGTGATGACAAGTGTCATGGAGCATTGTAATGAAAGGTTTCATTGTGCACTGTGATGACAAGGGGGATGGACTATTGTGATGAAACCGGTCCTGGAGCATTGTGATAACAAAAGCCATGGAGCATTGTGATGACAGGCATCATGGAGCATTGTGAAGAAAGGGGCCATGGGGAATTGTAATGACAACAGAGAAATGTGATGAAAATGGTCAGCGAGCATAGTGATTAAAGTGGTCATTGAGAATTGTGATGAAAAGCGACCTAGGGCATTGTGATGACAAAGGTCATGGAGAACTGTGATGACCAGGGTCATGTAGCATTGTGATGCCACGGTCCTGGAACATGGTGATGACAAGAATTCTGGAGCATTGTGAGGAAAAAGGCATGGAGCATTGTGATTATAGGGGACATGGAGCCTTGTGATGATATGGACAGGGAACACTGTGATGACAGGTGTCATGGATCAATGTGATGAGAATGGCCTTGGAGAATTGTGATGACAGACGTATTGGGGCATTGAGATGGCAGTGGTCATGGAGCATTATGATGAAAGGTGTTATGGAACACTGTAATTACAGGGGCCATGGAGCATTGTGAATAAAAAGGCCATGGAGCATTGAGATGACAGTGGTCATGGAGCATTGTGATGAAAGTGGTAATGGATCATTGTGATGACAAGAGTCCTGGGAACCTGTGATGACATGGTTCATGGAGCATTGTGATGACAATGGTCATGGCGAATTGTGATGACAATGTCATGGGGCATTGTGATGGCAGTGGTCATCTAGAAATGTGATTAAAGTTATTATGGAGCACAGTAATGAGAGGGGCCATGGAGCATTGTGATGACAAGTGTCATGGAGAATGGTGATGAAACGGACATGGAGCATTATAATGACAAGAGTTCTGGAGCCTTGTGATGACAAGGGCATGGAGCATTGTGATTACAGGGGCCATGGAGCAGTGTGATGACAAAGGCTTGGAACACTGTGATGACAAGGGCCATGGAGCATTGTGATTAAAGGGGTCATGGGGCATTGTGATGAGTGAGGTCATGGAGCATTGTGAATACAAGGGACATGGAGCCTTGTGATGACAAGGGTCATGGATCATTGTAAAAACAGGTATCATTGGGCATTGTGATGACAGGGGCATGGAGCATTTTTATGTAAGTTGCCAAGGAGAATTGTGATGAAAGGGATTATGTGGATTTGTAATGACAAGGGCCATGGAGCATTGTGATGAAACAAATCTTGGAGTATTTTGATGAAAGTTGTCATGGAGCATTGCGATGAAAAGCACCAAGGAACATTGTGATGACAAGGGGCATCGAGCATTGTGATGACAAGTGTCATGGAGCATTGTGACGACAGATGTCATGGAGCATCGTGATGACAAATGCCATGGAGAATTGTGATGAGAGGTGGCATTGGGCATTGTGATGAAAGGGGTCATGGAGTACTGTGATTACAGGGGCCATGGAGCATTGTGATAACAAGTGACATGGAGAATAGTGATGACAGGCGTCATAGAGCATTGTGATGACAAGTGCCATTTAGCATTTTGATGACAGGGGTCATCAGGCGTTGTGTTGACAGGGGTCATGGAGCACTGTGATGACATGGGCCATGGAGCGTTGTGAAGATAAGATTCATGGAGCATTGTGATGACACGGGCATGAAGCATGGTGATGACAACAGACCTGAGGCATTGTGATGACAAGTGTCATGGAGAATGGTGATGAAACGGACATGGAGCATTATAATGACAAGAGTTCTGGAGCCTTGTGATGACAAGGGCATGGAGCATTGTGATTACAGGGGCCATGGAGCAGTGTGATGACAAAGGCTTGGAGCACTGTGATGACAAGGGCCATGGAGCATTGTGATGAGTGAGGTCATGGAGCATTGAGATGAAACGGGTCATGGAGCACTGTGATTACAGGGGCCATGGAGCATTGTGATGACAAAGGCCATGGAGCATTGTGATGACAGGTGTCATGGAGCATTGTGCTGACAATGGCATGGAGCATTGTGATGAAAAGGGTAATGGAGCACTGTGAGGAAAGGAGTCATGGATCATTGTGATGACAGGGGTCATGGAGAATTGTGTTGACAAGGGCATGGAGTATTGTAATGATAGGATATCTGGAGCATTGTGAAGAAAAGGGGATGGAGCAGTTTGACGACAGGGTCTAAGGAGCATTGTGCTGACAATGGCATGGAGCACATTGTGATGAAAAGGGTACTGGAGCACTGTGAGGAAAGGAGTCATGGATCATTGTGATGACAGGGGTCATGGAGATTTGTGATGACAAGGGTCATGGAGCATTGTGATGACACGGTCAAGGAACATTGCGATGACAAGAATTCTGGAGCATTGTGATGAAAGCGCATGGAGCATTGTGATTAAATGTGACAAGGAGCATTGTGATGATATGGGCAGAGAACATTGTTATGACAGGTGTCATGGAGCATTGTGATGAAAAGTGTCATGGAACATTGTGCTGACAGGGATCATGGAGATTTTGGGTAAGAGAGGCCTTGGAGATTTGTGATGGCAGGCGTCATGGGGCATTGTGATGACAGCGGTCTTGGAGCATTGTGATGAAAGGGGTCATGGAGCACTGTGATGACAGGGGCCATGGAGCATTGTGAATACAAAGGCTATGGAGCATTGAGATGACAGGTTTCATGGAGCATTGTGATGAAAGTGATCATGGATCATTGTGATGACAAGTGGCCTGGAACCTTGTGATGACACATTTCATGGAGCATTGTGATGACAAGGACCATGGCGAATTGTGATGACATCTGTCATGGGGCATTGTGATGACAGTGGTCATCTAGAATTGTGATGAAAGGTATCATGGAGCACTGTGATGACAGGGGCATGGAACATTGTGATGACAAAGGCCATGGAGCATTGTGATGACAAGTGTCATGGGGCATTTTGATGACATTGGCATGGAGCATTATGATGACAAGAGTTCTGGAGCATTTTGAGGACAAGGGCATGGAGAATTGTGGTGACAGGACCCATGGAGCATTGTGATGAAAAGCGCAGGGAACATTGTGATGACTGGGTTCATGGAGCATTTTGATGAAAGGGGCCATGGAGCATTGAGATGACAGGCGTCATGAGACATGGTGATGACAGTGGTCATGGAGACTTGTGATGAAATATATCATGGAGCATTATGATAACAGGGGCCATAGAGCATTGTGATGACAGGTGTATTGGAGCATTGTGATGGCAGGTGTATTAGAGCATTGTGATGAAAGTAGTCATGGATCATTGTGATGACATGTGTCCTGGAACACTGTGATGACACAGTTCATCGAGGATTTTGATGAGAAGGGTCATAGCGAATTGTGATGACAGGTGTCATGGGGCATTGTGATGATATTGATCATCTAGGAATTGTGTTGAAAGGTATCATGGAGCACTGTAATGACTGGGGGCGTGAAGCATTGTTATGAAAATTGTCCTGGATTATTGTGATGACAGCAGTCATGGAGAATTGTGATGACAGGGATTATGCAGCACCCTTGTGTTGACAAGGGTATGGACTATTGTGATGACAATGGTTATGGAGCAATGTGATGAAAGTTTTCATGGAACATCGTGATGAAAAGTGCCTGGGAGCATTGTGACGATAAAGGCCATGGAGCGTTGTGATGACAAGTGTCATGGAGCATTGTGATGACAGGTGTCATGGAGCAATATGATAACAGGGGCCATGGAGCATTGTGATGACAGGTTTATTGGAGCATTGTGATGACAGGTGTATTGGGGCATTGTGATGAAAGGAGTCATGGATCATTGTGTTGACATGTGTCCTGGAACACTGTGATGACATGATTCATCGAGTATTGTGATGACAAGGGTCATAGCAAATTGTGATGACAGGTGTCATGGGACATTGTGATGACAGTGGTCATCTAGAATTGTGATGAAAGGTACCATGGAGCATTGTGATGACAGGGGCCATGGAGCATTGTGAACACAAGATTCATGGAGCATTGTGATGACACGGGCATGAAGCTTGGTGATGACGACAGACATGGAGCATTGTGATGCAAGGGCATGGAGCATTGTGATTACAGGAGACATGGAGCATTGTGATGACATTGGCAGGGATCATTTTGATTACAGGGATCATGGAGCATTGTGATGACAAGTGTCATGCAATATTGTGCTGACACAGATCATGGAGCATTTCGATGAGAGTGGCCTTGGAGCACAGTGATGAGAGACGTCATGGGGCATTATGGTGACAGTGGTCAAGGAGCATTGTGATGAAAGTGTTCATGGAGCAACGCGATTATCGGGACAATGCAGCATTGTGAATAAAAAGGCCATGGAGCGTTGAGATAACAGAGTTCATGGAGCATTGTGAGGAAAGTGGTCATGGATCACTGTGATGACAAGTGTCCTGGAACCTAGTGATGACACGGTTCATACAGCATTGAGATGAAAAGGGCCAAGGTGAATTGTGATGACACGTGTCATGGGGCATTGTGATGACATTGGTCATCTTGCATTGTGATGACAGTGGTCATGTAGAATTTTGATGAAAGGTATCATGGACCACTGTGATGAAAAAGGCCAAGGAACATTTCGATGACAAGTGTCATTGAGCAATGGGATGACACGGGAATGGAGTATTATGATGACAAGTGTTCTGGAGCATTGTGATGACAAGGGCATGGAGAATTGTGATTACAGGGGCCATGGAGCATTGTGATGACAATGGCAAGGAGCATTGTGATGACAGGGGTGATTGAGCATTGTGATTACAAAACCATGAGGCATTGTGATGACAGGCGCCTTGGAGCATTGTGATGACAATGGTCATCAAGCACTGTGATGACAGGGTTCATAGAGCATTGTGATGAGAAAGACCATGGAGCATGGTGATGAGAGAGTCCGTGGAACTTTGTGATGACAAGGTCATGTACCATTGTGATTCCAAGGGTCATGAAGCATTGTGATGACAAGGGCAGGGAACCTTGTGGTGACCGGGGTCATGGAGCATTTTGATGACAACTTTCATGGAACGTTGTGATGACAGGGGTCATGGAGCATTGTGTTGAAAGGGAACATGGAGCAGTGTGATTACAGGGTCCATGGAGCATTGTGAATACATAGGCCATGGAACAATATGATGACAGGTGTCATGTAGCATTGTGATGACAGGGTCATGCAGCATTGTGATTACAGGGGTTACGGGGCACTGTGATGACAGGGGGCATGGAGCATTGTGATGAAAATTGTCCTGGAGAATTGTGATGACCGCGGTCTCAGAGAATTGGGATGAAAGTTATCATGCAGCATTGTGATGACAATGGTCATGGATCATTTTGATGACGGGGTCTTGGAACATTCTGATAACAAGGTTCATAAAGCATTTTGATGACAGGGGTCATGGAGCATTGTGTTGACACGGGCATGGAGCATTGTAATGATAGGATATCTGGAGCATTGTGACGAAAAGGGGATGGAACATTTTGATGACAGGGTCCAAGGAGCATTGTGCTGACAATGGCATGGAGCATTGTGATGAAAAGGGTACTGGAGCACTGTGAGGAAAGGAGTCATGGATCATTGTGATGACAGGAGTCATGGAGCTTTGTGATGACAAGGGACATGGAACATTATGATGACACGGTCAAGGAACACTACGATGACAAGAATTCTGGAGCATTGTGATGAAAGGGCATGGAGCATTGTGATTAAAGGTGACAAGGAGCATTGTGATGATATGGGCAGAGAACACTGTGATGACAGGGGTCATGGAGCATTGTGATGAAAAGTGTCATGGAACATTGTGCTGACAGGGATCATGGAGCTTTATGGAAAGAGAGGCCTTGGAGATTTGTGTTGGCAGGCGTCATGAGGCATTGTGATGACAGCGGTCTTGGAGCATTGTGAATACAAAGGCTATGGAGCATTGAGATGACAGGTTTCATGGAGCATTGTGATGAAAGTGATCATGGATCATTGTGATGACAAGTGTCCTGGAACCTTGTGATGACACATTTCATGGAGCATTGTGATGACAAGGACCATGGCGAATTGTGATGACATCTGTCATGGGGCATTGTGATGACAGTGGTCATCTAGAATTGTGATGAAAGGTATCATGGAGCACTGTGATGACAAGGGCATGGAACATTGTGATGACAAAGGCCATGGAGCATTGTGATGACAAGTGTCATGGGGCATTTTGATGACATTGGCATGGAGCATTATGATGACAAGAGTTCTGGAGCATTTTGATGACAAGGGCATGGAGAATTGTGGTGACAGGACCCATGGAGCATTGTGATGAAAAGGGCAGGGAACATTGTGATGAATGGGTTCATGCAGCATTTTGATGAAAGGGGCCATGGAGCATTGAGATGACAGGCGTCATGAGGCATGGTGATGACAGTGGTCATGGAGACTTGTGATGAAATATATCATGGAGCAATATGATAACATGGGCCATAGAGCATTTTGATGACAAGTGTATTGGAGCATTGTGATGACATGTGTATTAGAGCATTGTGATGAAAGTAGTCATGGATCATTGTGATGACATGTGTCCTGGAACACTGTGATGACACGGTTCATCGAGTATTTTGATAAGAAGGGTCATAGCGAATTGTGATGACAGGTGTCATGGGGCATTGTGATGACATTGATCATCTAGGAATTGTGATGAAAGGTATCATGGAGCACTGTGATGACTGGGGGCATGAAGCATTGTTATGAAAATTGTCCTGGATTATTGTGATGACAGCAGTCATGGAGAATTGTGATGACAGGGATTATGCAGCATTGTGTTGACAAGGGTATGGACTATTGTGATGACAATGGTCATGGAGCAATGTGATGATGTGATGAAAGGTTTCATGGAACATCGTGATGAAAAGTGCCTGGGAGCATTGTGACGATAAAGGCCATGGAGCATTGTGATGACAAGTGTCATGGAGCATTGTAATGAAAGGTTTCATTGTGCACTGTGATGACAAGGGGGATGGACTATTGTGATGAAACTGGTCCTGGAGCATTGTGATAACAAAAGCCATGGAGCATTGTGATGACAGGCATCATGGAGCATTGTGAAGAAAGGGGCCATGGGGAATTGTAATGACAACAGAGAAATGTGATGAAAATGGTCAGCGAGCATAGTGATTAAAGTGGTCATTGAGAATTGTGATGAAAAGCGACCTAGGGCATTGTGATGACAAAGGTCATGGAGAACTGTGATGACCAGGGTCATGTAGCATTGTGATGCCACGGTCCTGGAACATTGTGATGACAAGAATTCTGGAGCATTGTGAGGAAAAAGGCATGGAGCATTGTGATTATAGGGGACATGGAGCCTTGTGATGATATGGACAGGGAACACTGTGATGACAGGTGTCATGGAGCAATGTGATGAGAATGGCCTTGGAGAATTGTGATGACAGACGTATTGGGGCATTGAGATGGCAGTGGTCATGGAGCATTATGATGAAAGGTGTTATGGAACACTGTAATTACAGGGGCCATGGAGCATTGTGAATAAAAAGGCCATGGAGCATTGAGATGACAGTGGTCATGGAGCATTGTGATGAAAGTGGTAATGGATCATTGTGATGACAAGAGTCCTGGGAACCTGTGATGACATGGTTCATGGAGCATTGTGATGACAATGGTCATGGCGAATTGTGATGACAATGTCATGGGGCATTGTGATGGCAGTGGTCATCTAGAAATGTGATTAAAGTTATTATGGAGCACAGTAATGAGAGGGGCCATGGAGCATTGTGATGACAAGTGTCATGGAGAATGGTGATGAAACGGACATGGAGCATTATAATGACAAGAGTTCTGGAGCCTTGTGATGACAAGGGCATGGAGCATTGTGATTACAGGGGCCATGGAGCAGTGTGATGACAAAGGCTTGGAACACTGTGATGACAAGGGCCATGGAGCATTGTGATTAAAGGGGTCATGGGGCATTGTGATGAGTGAGGTCATGGAGCATTGTGAATACAAGGGACATGGAGCCTTGTGATGACAAGGGTCATGGATCATTGTAAAAACAGGTATCATTGGGCATTGTGATGACAGGGGCATGGAGCATTTTTATGTAAGTTGCCAAGGAGAATTGTGATGAAAGGGATTATGTGGATTTGTAATGACAAGGGCCATGGAGCATTGTGATGAAACAAATCTTGGAGTATTTTGATGAAAGTTGTCATGGAGCATTGCGATGAAAAGCACCAAGGAACATTGTGATGACAAGGGGCATCGAGCATTGTGATGACAAGTGTCATGGAGCATTGTGACGACAGATGTCATGGAGCATCGTGATGACAAATGCCATGGAGAATTGTGATGAGAGGTGGCATTGGGCATTGTGATGAAAGGGGTCATGGAGTACTGTGATTACAGGGGCCATGGAGCATTGTGATAACAAGTGACATGGAGAATAGTGATGACAGGCGTCATAGAGCATTGTGATGACAAGTGCCATTTAGCATTTTGATGACAGGGGTCATCAGGCGTTGTGTTGACAGGGGTCATGGAGCACTGTGATGACATGGGCCATGGAGCGTTGTGAAGATAAGATTCATGGAGCATTGTGATGACACGGGCATGAAGCATGGTGATGACAACAGACCTGAGGCATTGTGATGACAAGTGTCATGGAGAATGGTGATGAAACGGACATGGAGCATTATAATGACAAGAGTTCTGGAGCCTTGTGATGACAAGGGCATGGAGCATTGTGATTACAGGGGCCATGGAGCAGTGTGATGACAAAGGCTTGGAGCACTGTGATGACAAGGGCCATGGAGCATTGTGATGAGTGAGGTCATGGAGCATTGAGATGAAACGGGTCATGGAGCACTGTGATTACAGGGGCCATGGAGCATTGTGATGACAAAGGCCATGGAGCATTGTGATGACAGGTGTCATGGAGCATTGTGCTGACAATGGCATGGAGCATTGTGATGAAAAGGGTAATGGAGCACTGTGAGGAAAGGAGTCATGGATCATTGTGATGACAGGGTCATGGAGAATTGTGTTGACAAGGGCATGGAGTATTGTAATGATAGGATATCTGGAGCATTGTGAAGAAAAGGGGATGGAGCAGTTTGACGACAGGGTCTAAGGAGCATTGTGCTGACAATGGCATGGAGCACATTGTGATGAAAAGGGTACTGGAGCACTGTGAGGAAAGGAGTCATGGATCATTGTGATGACAGGGGTCATGGAGATTTGTGATGACAAGGGTCATGGAGCATTGTGATGACACGGTCAAGGAACATTGCGATGACAAGAATTCTGGAGCATTGTGATGAAAGCGCATGGAGCATTGTGATTAAATGTGACAAGGAGCATTGTGATGATATGGGCAGAGAACTTTGTTATGACAGGTGTCATGGAGCATTGTGATGAAAAGTGTCATGGAACATTGTGCTGACAGGGATCATGGAGATTTTGGGTAAGAGAGGCCTTGGAGATTTGTGATGGCAGGCGTCATGGGGCATTGTGATGACAGCGGTCTTGGAGCATTGTGATGAAAGGGGTCATGGAGCACTGTGATGACAGGGGCCATGGAGCATTGTGAATACAAAGGCTATGGAGCATTGAGATGACAGGTTTCATGGAGCATTGTGATGAAAGTGATCATGGATCATTGTGATGACAAGTGGCCTGGAACCTTGTGATGACACATTTCATGGAGCATTGTGATGACAAGGACCATGGCGAATTGTGATGACATCTGTCATGGGGCATTGTGATGACAGTGGTCATCTAGAATTGTGATGAAAGGTATCATGGAGCACTGTGATGACAGGGGCATGGAACATTGTGATGACAAAGGCCATGGAGCATTGTGATGACAAGTGTCATGGGGCATTTTGATGACATTGGCATGGAGCATTATGATGACAAGAGTTCTGGAGCATTTTGAGGACAAGGGCATGGAGAATTGTGGTGACAGGACCCATGGAGCATTGTGATGAAAAGCGCAGGGAACATTGTGATGACTGGGTTCATGGAGCATTTTGATGAAAGGGGCCATGGAGCATTGAGATGACAGGCGTCATGAGACATGGTGATGACAGTGGTCATGGAGACTTGTGATGAAATATATCATGGAGCATTATGATAACAGGGGCCATAGAGCATTGTGATGACAGGTGTATTGGAGCATTGTGATGACAGGTGTATTAGAGCATTGTGATGAAAGTAGTCATGGATCATTGTGATGACATGTGTCCTGGAACACTGTGATGACACAGTTCATCGAGGATTTTGATGAGAAGGGTCATAGCGAATTGTGATGACAGGTGTCATGGGGCATTGTGATGATATTGATCATCTAGGAATTGTGTTGAAAGGTATCATGGAGCACTGTAATGACTGGGGGCGTGAAGCATTGTTATGAAAATTGTCCTGGATTATTGTGATGACAGCAGTCATGGAGAATTGTGATGACAGGGATTATGCAGCACCCTTGTGTTGACAAGGGTATGGACTATTGTGATGACAATGGTTATGGAGCAATGTGATGAAAGTTTTCATGGAACATCGTGATGAAAAGTGCCTGGGAGCATTGTGACGATAAAGGCCATGGAGCGTTGTGATGACAAGTGTCATGGAGCATTGTGATGACAGGTGTCATGGAGCAATATGATAACAGGGGCCATGGAGCATTGTGATGACAGGTTTATTGGAGCATTGTGATGACAGGTGTATTGGGGCATTGTGATGAAAGTAGTCATGGATCATTGTGTTGACATGTGTCCTGGAACACTGTGATGACATGATTCATCGAGTATTGTGATGACAAGGGTCATAGCAAATTGTGATGACAGGTGTCATGGGACATTGTGATGACAGTGGTCATCTAGAATTGTGATGAAAGGTACCATGGAGCATTGTGATGACAGGGGCCATGGAGCATTGTGAACACAAGATTCATGGAGCATTGTGATGACACGGGCATGAAGCTTGGTGATGACGACAGACATGGAGCATTGTGATGCAAGGGCATGGAGCATTGTGATTACAGGAGACATGGAGCATTGTGATGACATTGGCAGGGATCATTTTGATTACAGGGATCATGGAGCATTGTGATGACAAGTGTCATGCAATATTGTGCTGACACAGATCATGGAGCATTTCGATGAGAGTGGCCTTGGAGCACAGTGATGAGAGACGTCATGGGGCATTATGGTGACAGTGGTCAAGGAGCATTGTGATGAAAGTGTTCATGGAGCAACGCGATTATCGGGACAATGCAGCATTGTGAATAAAAAGGCCATGGAGCGTTGAGATAACAGAGTTCATGGAGCATTGTGAGGAAAGTGGTCATGGATCACTGTGATGACAAGTGTCCTGGAACCTAGTGATGACACGGTTCATACAGCATTGAGATGAAAAGGGCCAAGGTGAATTGTGATGACACGTGTCATGGGGCATTGTGATGACATTGGTCATCTTGCATTGTGATGACAGTGGTCATGTAGAATTTTGATGAAAGGTATCATGGACCACTGTGATGAAAAAGGCCAAGGAACATTTCGATGACAAGTGTCATTGAGCAATGGGATGACACGGGAATGGAGTATTATGATGACAAGTGTTCTGGAGCATTGTGATGACAAGGGCATGGAGAATTGTGATTACAGGGGCCATGGAGCATTGTGATGACAATGGCAAGGAGCATTGTGATGACAGGGGTGATTGAGCATTGTGATTACAAAACCATGAGGCATTGTGATGACAGGCGCCTTGGAGCATTGTGATGACAATGGTCATCAAGCACTGTGATGACAGGGTTCATAGAGCATTGTGATGAGAAAGACCATGGAGCATGGTGATGAGAGAGTCCGTGGAACTTTGTGATGACAAGGTCATGTACCATTGTGATTCCAAGGGTCATGAAGCATTGTGATGACAAGGGCAGGGAACCTTGTGGTGACCGGGGTCATGGAGCATTTTGATGACAACTTTCATGGAACGTTGTGATGACAGGGGTCATGGAGCATTGTGTTGAAAGGGAACATGGAGCAGTGTGATTACAGGGTCCATGGAGCATTGTGAATACATAGGCCATGGAACAATATGATGACAGGTGTCATGTAGCATTGTGATGACAGGGTCATGCAGCATTGTGATTACAGGGGTTACGGGGCACTGTGATGACAGGGGGCATGGAGCATTGTGATGAAAATTGTCCTGGAGAATTGTGATGACCGCGGTCTCAGAGAATTGGGATGAAAGTTATCATGCAGCATTGTGATGACAATGGTCATGGATCATTTTGATGACGGGGTCTTGGAACATTCTGATAACAAGGTTCATAAAGCATTTTGATGACAGGGGTCATGGAGCATTGTGTTGACACGGGCATGGAGCATTGTAATGATAGGATATCTGGAGCATTGTGACGAAAAGGGGATGGAACATTTTGATGACAGGGTCCAAGGAGCATTGTGCTGACAATGGCATGGAGCATTGTGATGAAAAGGGTACTGGAGCACTGTGAGGAAAGGAGTCATGGATCATTGTGATGACAGGAGTCATGGAGCTTTGTGATGACAAGGGACATGGAACATTATGATGACACGGTCAAGGAACACTACGATGACAAGAATTCTGGAGCATTGTGATGAAAGGGCATGGAGCATTGTGATTAAAGGTGACAAGGAGCATTGTGATGATATGGGCAGAGAACACTGTGATGACAGGGGTCATGGAGCATTGTGATGAAAAGTGTCATGGAACATTGTGCTGACAGGGATCATGGAGCTTTATGGAAAGAGAGGCCTTGGAGATTTGTGTTGGCAGGCGTCATGAGGCATTGTGATGACAGCGGTCTTGGAGCATTGTGAATACAAAGGCTATGGAGCATTGAGATGACAGGTTTCATGGAGCATTGTGATGAAAGTGATCATGGATCATTGTGATGACAAGTGTCCTGGAACCTTGTGATGACACATTTCATGGAGCATTGTGATGACAAGGACCATGGCGAATTGTGATGACATCTGTCATGGGGCATTGTGATGACAGTGGTCATCTAGAATTGTGATGAAAGGTATCATGGAGCACTGTGATGACAAGGGCATGGAACATTGTGATGACAAAGGCCATGGAGCATTGTGATGACAAGTGTCATGGGGCATTTTGATGACATTGGCATGGAGCATTATGATGACAAGAGTTCTGGAGCATTTTGATGACAAGGGCATGGAGAATTGTGGTGACAGGACCCATGGAGCATTGTGATGAAAAGGGCAGGGAACATTGTGATGAATGGGTTCATGCAGCATTTTGATGAAAGGGGCCATGGAGCATTGAGATGACAGGCGTCATGAGGCATGGTGATGACAGTGGTCATGGAGACTTGTGATGAAATATATCATGGAGCAATATGATAACATGGGCCATAGAGCATTTTGATGACAAGTGTATTGGAGCATTGTGATGACATGTGTATTAGAGCATTGTGATGAAAGTAGTCATGGATCATTGTGATGACATGTGTCCTGGAACACTGTGATGACACGGTTCATCGAGTATTTTGATAAGAAGGGTCATAGCGAATTGTGATGACAGGTGTCATGGGGCATTGTGATGACATTGATCATATAGGAATTGTGATGAAAGGTATCATGGAGCACTGTGATGACTGGGGGCATGAAGCATTGTTATGAAAATTGTCCTGGATTATTGTGATGACAGCAGTCATGGAGAATTGTGATGACAGGGATTATGCAGCATTGTGTTGACAAGGGTATGGACTATTGTGATGACAATGGTCATGGAGCAATGTGATGATGTGATGAAAGGTTTCATGGAACATCGTGATGAAAAGTGCCCTGGAGCATTGTGACGATAAAGGCCATGGAGCATTCTGATGACAAGTGTCATGGAGCATTGTAATGAAAGGTTTCATTGTGCACTGTGATGACAAGGGGGATGGACTATTGTGATGAAACTGGTCCTGGAGCATTGTGATAACAAAAGCCATGGAGCATTGTGATGACAGGCATCATGGAGCATTGTGAAGAAAGGGGCCATGGGGAATTGTAATGACAACAGAGAAATGTGATGAAAATGGTCAGCGAGCATAGTGATTAAAGTGGTCATTGAGAATTGTGATGAAAAGCGACCTAGGGCATTGTGATGACAAAGGTCATGGAGAACTGTGATGACCAGGGTCATGTAGCATTGTGATGCCACGGTCCTGGAACATTGTGATGACAAGAATTCTGGAGCATTGTGAGGAAAAAGGCATGGAGCATTGTGATTATAGGGGACATGGAGCCTTGTGATGATATGGACAGGGAACACTGTGATGACAGGTGTCATGGAGCAATGTGATGAGAATGGCCTTGGAGAATTGTGATGACAGACGTATTGGGGCATTGAGATGGCAGTGGTCATGGAGCATTATGATGAAAGGTGTTATGGAACACTGTAATTACAGGGGCCATGGAGCATTGTGAATAAAAAGGCCATGGAGCATTGAGATGACAGTGGTCATGGAGCATTGTGATGAAAGTGGTAATGGATCATTGTGATGACAAGAGTCCTGGGAACCTGTGATGACATGGTTCATGGAGCATTGTGATGACAATGGTCATGGCGAATTGTGATGACAATGTCATGGGGCATTGTGATGGCAGTGGTCATCTAGAAATGTGATTAAAGTTATTATGGAGCACAGTAATGAGAGGGGCCATGGAGCATTGTGATGACAAGTGTCATGGAGAATGGTGATGAAACGGACATGGAGCATTATAATGACAAGAGTTCTGGAGCCTTGTGATGACAAGGGCATGGAGCATTGTGATTACAGGGGCCATGGAGCAGTGTGATGACAAAGGCTTGGAACACTGTGATGACAAGGGCCATGGAGCATTGTGATTAAAGGGGTCATGGGGCATTGTGATGAGTGAGGTCATGGAGCATTGTGAATACAAGGGACATGGAGCCTTGTGATGACAAGGGTCATGGATCATTGTAAAAACAGGTATCATTGGGCATTGTGATGACAGGGGCATGGAGCATTTTTATGTAAGTTGCCAAGGAGAATTGTGATGAAAGGGATTATGTGGATTTGTAATGACAAGGGCCATGGAGCATTGTGATGAAACAAATCTTGGAGTATTTTGATGAAAGTTGTCATGGAGCATTGCGATGAAAAGCACCAAGGAACATTGTGATGACAAGGGGCATCGAGCATTGTGATGACAAGTGTCATGGAGCATTGTGACGACAGATGTCATGGAGCATCGTGATGACAAATGCCATGGAGAATTGTGATGAGAGGTGGCATTGGGCATTGTGATGAAAGGGGTCATGGAGTACTGTGATTACAGGGGCCATGGAGCATTGTGATAACAAGTGACATGGAGAATAGTGATGACAGGCGTCATAGAGCATTGTGATGACAAGTGCCATTTAGCATTTTGATGACAGGGGTCATCAGGCGTTGTGTTGACAGGGGTCATGGAGCACTGTGATGACATGGGCCATGGAGCGTTGTGAAGATAAGATTCATGGAGCATTGTGATGACACGGGCATGAAGCATGGTGATGACAACAGACCTGAGGCATTGTGATGACAAGTGTCATGGAGAATGGTGATGAAACGGACATGGAGCATTATAATGACAAGAGTTCTGGAGCCTTGTGATGACAAGGGCATGGAGCATTGTGATTACAGGGGCCATGGAGCAGTGTGATGACAAAGGCTTGGAGCACTGTGATGACAAGGGCCATGGAGCATTGTGATGAGTGAGGTCATGGAGCATTGAGATGAAACGGGTCATGGAGCACTGTGATTACAGGGGCCATGGAGCATTGTGATGACAAAGGCCATGGAGCATTGTGATGACAGGTGTCATGGAGCATTGTGCTGACAATGGCATGGAGCATTGTGATGAAAAGGGTAATGGAGCACTGTGAGGAAAGGAGTCATGGATCATTGTGATGACAGGGGTCATGGAGAATTGTGTTGACAAGGGCATGGAGTATTGTAATGATAGGATATCTGGAGCATTGTGAAGAAAAGGGGATGGAGCAGTTTGACGACAGGGTCTAAGGAGCATTGTGCTGACAATGGCATGGAGCACATTGTGATGAAAAGGGTACTGGAGCACTGTGAGGAAAGGAGTCATGGATCATTGTGATGACAGGGGTCATGGAGATTTGTGATGACAAGGGTCATGGAGCATTGTGATGACACGGTCAAGGAACATTGCGATGACAAGAATTCTGGAGCATTGTGATGAAAGCGCATGGAGCATTGTGATTAAATGTGACAAGGAGCATTGTGATGATATGGGCAGAGAACATTGTTATGACAGGTGTCATGGAGCATTGTGATGAAAAGTGTCATGGAACATTGTGCTGACAGGGATCATGGAGATTTTGGGTAAGAGAGGCCTTGGAGATTTGTGATGGCAGGCGTCATGGGGCATTGTGATGACAGCGGTCTTGGAGCATTGTGATGAAAGGGGTCATGGAGCACTGTGATGACAGGGGCCATGGAGCATTGTGAATACAAAGGCTATGGAGCATTGAGATGACAGGTTTCATGGAGCATTGTGATGAAAGTGATCATGGATCATTGTGATGACAAGTGGCCTGGAACCTTGTGATGACACATTTCATGGAGCATTGTGATGACAAGGACCATGGCGAATTGTGATGACATCTGTCATGGGGCATTGTGATGACAGTGGTCATCTAGAATTGTGATGAAAGGTATCATGGAGCACTGTGATGACAGGGGCATGGAACATTGTGATGACAAAGGCCATGGAGCATTGTGATGACAAGTGTCATGGGGCATTTTGATGACATTGGCATGGAGCATTATGATGACAAGAGTTCTGGAGCATTTTGAGGACAAGGGCATGGAGAATTGTGGTGACAGGACCCATGGAGCATTGTGATGAAAAGCGCAGGGAACATTGTGATGACTGGGTTCATGGAGCATTTTGATGAAAGGGGCCATGGAGCATTGAGATGACAGGCGTCATGAGACATGGTGATGACAGTGGTCATGGAGACTTGTGATGAAATATATCATGGAGCATTATGATAACAGGGGCCATAGAGCATTGTGATGACAGGTGTATTGGAGCATTGTGATGGCAGGTGTATTAGAGCATTGTGATGAAAGTAGTCATGGATCATTGTGATGACATGTGTCCTGGAACACTGTGATGACACAGTTCATCGAGGATTTTGATGAGAAGGGTCATAGCGAATTGTGATGACAGGTGTCATGGGGCATTGTGATGATATTGATCATCTAGGAATTGTGTTGAAAGGTATCATGGAGCACTGTAATGACTGGGGGCGTGAAGCATTGTTATGAAAATTGTCCTGGATTATTGTGATGACAGCAGTCATGGAGAATTGTGATGACAGGGATTATGCAGCACCCTTGTGTTGACAAGGGTATGGACTATTGTGATGACAATGGTTATGGAGCAATGTGATGAAAGTTTTCATGGAACATCGTGATGAAAAGTGCCTGGGAGCATTGTGACGATAAAGGCCATGGAGCGTTGTGATGACAAGTGTCATGGAGCATTGTGATGACAGGTGTCATGGAGCAATATGATAACAGGGGCCATGGAGCATTGTGATGACAGGTTTATTGGAGCATTGTGATGACAGGTGTATTGGGGCATTGTGATGAAAGGAGTCATGGATCATTGTGTTGACATGTGTCCTGGAACACTGTGATGACATGATTCATCGAGTATTGTGATGACAAGGGTCATAGCAAATTGTGATGACAGGTGTCATGGGACATTGTGATGACAGTGGTCATCTAGAATTGTGATGAAAGGTACCATGGAGCATTGTGATGACAGGGGCCATGGAGCATTGTGAACACAAGATTCATGGAGCATTGTGATGACACGGGCATGAAGCTTGGTGATGACGACAGACATGGAGCATTGTGATGCAAGGGCATGGAGCATTGTGATTACAGGAGACATGGAGCATTGTGATGACATTGGCAGGGATCATTTTGATTACAGGGATCATGGAGCATTGTGATGACAAGTGTCATGCAATATTGTGCTGACACAGATCATGGAGCATTTCGATGAGAGTGGCCTTGGAGCACAGTGATGAGAGACGTCATGGGGCATTATGGTGACAGTGGTCAAGGAGCATTGTGATGAAAGTGTTCATGGAGCAACGCGATTATCGGGACAATGCAGCATTGTGAATAAAAAGGCCATGGAGCGTTGAGATAACAGAGTTCATGGAGCATTGTGAGGAAAGTGGTCATGGATCACTGTGATGACAAGTGTCCTGGAACCTAGTGATGACACGGTTCATACAGCATTGAGATGAAAAGGGCCAAGGTGAATTGTGATGACACGTGTCATGGGGCATTGTGATGACATTGGTCATCTTGCATTGTGATGACAGTGGTCATGTAGAATTTTGATGAAAGGTATCATGGACCACTGTGATGAAAAAGGCCAAGGAACATTTCGATGACAAGTGTCATTGAGCAATGGGATGACACGGGAATGGAGTATTATGATGACAAGTGTTCTGGAGCATTGTGATGACAAGGGCATGGAGAATTGTGATTACAGGGGCCATGGAGCATTGTGATGACAATGGCAAGGAGCATTGTGATGACAGGGGTGATTGAGCATTGTGATTACAAAACCATGAGGCATTGTGATGACAGGCGCCTTGGAGCATTGTGATGACAATGGTCATCAAGCACTGTGATGACAGGGTTCATAGAGCATTGTGATGAGAAAGACCATGGAGCATGGTGATGAGAGAGTCCGTGGAACTTTGTGATGACAAGGTCATGTACCATTGTGATTCCAAGGGTCATGAAGCATTGTGATGACAAGGGCAGGGAACCTTGTGGTGACCGGGGTCATGGAGCATTTTGATGACAACTTTCATGGAACGTTGTGATGACAGGGGTCATGGAGCATTGTGTTGAAAGGGAACATGGAGCAGTGTGATTACAGGGTCCATGGAGCATTGTGAATACATAGGCCATGGAACAATATGATGACAGGTGTCATGTAGCATTGTGATGACAGGGTCATGCAGCATTGTGATTACAGGGGTTACGGGGCACTGTGATGACAGGGGGCATGGAGCATTGTGATGAAAATTGTCCTGGAGAATTGTGATGACCGCGGTCTCAGAGAATTGGGATGAAAGTTATCATGCAGCATTGTGATGACAATGGTCATGGATCATTTTGATGACGGGGTCTTGGAACATTCTGATAACAAGGTTCATAAAGCATTTTGATGACAGGGGTCATGGAGCATTGTGTTGACACGGGCATGGAGCATTGTAATGATAGGATATCTGGAGCATTGTGACGAAAAGGGGATGGAACATTTTGATGACAGGGTCCAAGGAGCATTGTGCTGACAATGGCATGGAGCATTGTGATGAAAAGGGTACTGGAGCACTGTGAGGAAAGGAGTCATGGATCATTGTGATGACAGGAGTCATGGAGCTTTGTGATGACAAGGGACATGGAACATTATGATGACACGGTCAAGGAACACTACGATGACAAGAATTCTGGAGCATTGTGATGAAAGGGCATGGAGCATTGTGATTAAAGGTGACAAGGAGCATTGTGATGATATGGGCAGAGAACACTGTGATGACAGGGGTCATGGAGCATTGTGATGAAAAGTGTCATGGAACATTGTGCTGACAGGGATCATGGAGCTTTATGGAAAGAGAGGCCTTGGAGATTTGTGTTGGCAGGCGTCATGAGGCATTGTGATGACAGCGGTCTTGGAGCATTGTGAATACAAAGGCTATGGAGCATTGAGATGACAGGTTTCATGGAGCATTGTGATGAAAGTGATCATGGATCATTGTGATGACAAGTGTCCTGGAACCTTGTGATGACACATTTCATGGAGCATTGTGATGACAAGGACCATGGCGAATTGTGATGACATCTGTCATGGGGCATTGTGATGACAGTGGTCATCTAGAATTGTGATGAAAGGTATCATGGAGCACTGTGATGACAAGGGCATGGAACATTGTGATGACAAAGGCCATGGAGCATTGTGATGACAAGTGTCATGGGGCATTTTGATGACATTGGCATGGAGCATTATGATGACAAGAGTTCTGGAGCATTTTGATGACAAGGGCATGGAGAATTGTGGTGACAGGACCCATGGAGCATTGTGATGAAAAGGGCAGGGAACATTGTGATGAATGGGTTCATGCAGCATTTTGATGAAAGGGGCCATGGAGCATTGAGATGACAGGCGTCATGAGGCATGGTGATGACAGTGGTCATGGAGACTTGTGATGAAATATATCATGGAGCAATATGATAACATGGGCCATAGAGCATTTTGATGACAAGTGTATTGGAGCATTGTGATGACATGTGTATTAGAGCATTGTGATGAAAGTAGTCATGGATCATTGTGATGACATGTGTCCTGGAACACTGTGATGACACGGTTCATCGAGTATTTTGATAAGAAGGGTCATAGCGAATTGTGATGACAGGTGTCATGGGGCATTGTGATGACATTGATCATCTAGGAATTGTGATGAAAGGTATCATGGAGCACTGTGATGACTGGGGGCATGAAGCATTGTTATGAAAATTGTCCTGGATTATTGTGATGACAGCAGTCATGGAGAATTGTGATGACAGGGATTATGCAGCATTGTGTTGACAAGGGTATGGACTATTGTGATGACAATGGTCATGGAGCAATGTGATGATGTGATGAAAGGTTTCATGGAACATCGTGATGAAAAGTGCCTGGGAGCATTGTGACGATAAAGGCCATGGAGCATTGTGATGACAAGTGTCATGGAGCATTGTAATGAAAGGTTTCATTGTGCACTGTGATGACAAGGGGGATGGACTATTGTGATGAAACTGGTCCTGGAGCATTGTGATAACAAAAGCCATGGAGCATTGTGATGACAGGCATCATGGAGCATTGTGAAGAAAGGGGCCATGGGGAATTGTAATGACAACAGAGAAATGTGATGAAAATGGTCAGCGAGCATAGTGATTAAAGTGGTCATTGAGAATTGTGATGAAAAGCGACCTAGGGCATTGTGATGACAAAGGTCATGGAGAACTGTGATGACCAGGGTCATGTAGCATTGTGATGCCACGGTCCTGGAACATTGTGATGACAAGAATTCTGGAGCATTGTGAGGAAAAAGGCATGGAGCATTGTGATTATAGGGGACATGGAGCCTTGTGATGATATGGACAGGGAACACTGTGATGACAGGTGTCATGGAGCAATGTGATGAGAATGGCCTTGGAGAATTGTGATGACAGACGTATTGGGGCATTGAGATGGCAGTGGTCATGGAGCATTATGATGAAAGGTGTTATGGAACACTGTAATTACAGGGGCCATGGAGCATTGTGAATAAAAAGGCCATGGAGCATTGAGATGACAGTGGTCATGGAGCATTGTGATGAAAGTGGTAATGGATCATTGTGATGACAAGAGTCCTGGGAACCTGTGATGACATGGTTCATGGAGCATTGTGATGACAATGGTCATGGCGAATTGTGATGACAATGTCATGGGGCATTGTGATGGCAGTGGTCATCTAGAAATGTGATTAAAGTTATTATGGAGCACAGTAATGAGAGGGGCCATGGAGCATTGTGATGACAAGTGTCATGGAGAATGGTGATGAAACGGACATGGAGCATTATAATGACAAGAGTTCTGGAGCCTTGTGATGACAAGGGCATGGAGCATTGTGATTACAGGGGCCATGGAGCAGTGTGATGACAAAGGCTTGGAACACTGTGATGACAAGGGCCATGGAGCATTGTGATTAAAGGGGTCATGGGGCATTGTGATGAGTGAGGTCATGGAGCATTGTGAATACAAGGGACATGGAGCCTTGTGATGACAAGGGTCATGGATCATTGTAAAAACAGGTATCATTGGGCATTGTGATGACAGGGGCATGGAGCATTTTTATGTAAGTTGCCAAGGAGAATTGTGATGAAAGGGATTATGTGGATTTGTAATGACAAGGGCCATGGAGCATTGTGATGAAACAAATCTTGGAGTATTTTGATGAAAGTTGTCATGGAGCATTGCGATGAAAAGCACCAAGGAACATTGTGATGACAAGGGGCATCGAGCATTGTGATGACAAGTGTCATGGAGCATTGTGACGACAGATGTCATGGAGCATCGTGATGACAAATGCCATGGAGAATTGTGATGAGAGGTGGCATTGGGCATTGTGATGAAAGGGGTCATGGAGTACTGTGATTACAGGGGCCATGGAGCATTGTGATAACAAGTGACATGGAGAATAGTGATGAC
This sequence comes from Balaenoptera physalus, assembly GCF_965194825.1. Taxonomy (NCBI): domain Eukaryota; kingdom Metazoa; phylum Chordata; class Mammalia; order Artiodactyla; family Balaenopteridae; genus Balaenoptera; species Balaenoptera physalus. The sequence goes on along the minus strand of NW_028126104.1, from coordinate 13,351 downwards.
AGGCGTCATAGAGCATTGTGATGACAAGTGCCATTTAGCATTTTGATGACAGGGGTCATCAGGCGTTGTGTTGACAGGGGTCATGGAGCACTGTGATGACATGGGCCATGGAGCGTTGTGAAGATAAGATTCATGGAGCATTGTGATGACACGGGCATGAAGCATGGTGATGACAACAGACCTGAGGCATTGTGATGACAAGTGTCATGGAGAATGGTGATGAAACGGACATGGAGCATTATAATGACAAGAGTTCTGGAGCCTTGTGATGACAAGGGCATGGAGCATTGTGATTACAGGGGCCATGGAGCAGTGTGATGACAAAGGCTTGGAGCACTGTGATGACAAGGGCCATGGAGCATTGTGATGAGTGAGGTCATGGAGCATTGAGATGAAACGGGTCATGGAGCACTGTGATTACAGGGGCCATGGAGCATTGTGATGACAAAGGCCATGGAGCATTGTGATGACAGGTGTCATGGAGCATTGTGCTGACAATGGCATGGAGCATTGTGATGAAAAGGGTAATGGAGCACTGTGAGGAAAGGAGTCATGGATCATTGTGATGACAGGGTCATGGAGAATTGTGTTGACAAGGGCATGGAGTATTGTAATGATAGGATATCTGGAGCATTGTGAAGAAAAGGGGATGGAGCAGTTTGACGACAGGGTCTAAGGAGCATTGTGCTGACAATGGCATGGAGCACATTGTGATGAAAAGGGTACTGGAGCACTGTGAGGAAAGGAGTCATGGATCATTGTGATGACAGGGGTCATGGAGATTTGTGATGACAAGGGTCATGGAGCATTGTGATGACACGGTCAAGGAACATTGCGATGACAAGAATTCTGGAGCATTGTGATGAAAGCGCATGGAGCATTGTGATTAAATGTGACAAGGAGCATTGTGATGATATGGGCAGAGAACTTTGTTATGACAGGTGTCATGGAGCATTGTGATGAAAAGTGTCATGGAACATTGTGCTGACAGGGATCATGGAGATTTTGGGTAAGAGAGGCCTTGGAGATTTGTGATGGCAGGCGTCATGGGGCATTGTGATGACAGCGGTCTTGGAGCATTGTGATGAAAGGGGTCATGGAGCACTGTGATGACAGGGGCCATGGAGCATTGTGAATACAAAGGCTATGGAGCATTGAGATGACAGGTTTCATGGAGCATTGTGATGAAAGTGATCATGGATCATTGTGATGACAAGTGGCCTGGAACCTTGTGATGACACATTTCATGGAGCATTGTGATGACAAGGACCATGGCGAATTGTGATGACATCTGTCATGGGGCATTGTGATGACAGTGGTCATCTAGAATTGTGATGAAAGGTATCATGGAGCACTGTGATGACAGGGGCATGGAACATTGTGATGACAAAGGCCATGGAGCATTGTGATGACAAGTGTCATGGGGCATTTTGATGACATTGGCATGGAGCATTATGATGACAAGAGTTCTGGAGCATTTTGAGGACAAGGGCATGGAGAATTGTGGTGACAGGACCCATGGAGCATTGTGATGAAAAGCGCAGGGAACATTGTGATGACTGGGTTCATGGAGCATTTTGATGAAAGGGGCCATGGAGCATTGAGATGACAGGCGTCATGAGACATGGTGATGACAGTGGTCATGGAGACTTGTGATGAAATATATCATGGAGCATTATGATAACAGGGGCCATAGAGCATTGTGATGACAGGTGTATTGGAGCATTGTGATGACAGGTGTATTAGAGCATTGTGATGAAAGTAGTCATGGATCATTGTGATGACATGTGTCCTGGAACACTGTGATGACACAGTTCATCGAGGATTTTGATGAGAAGGGTCATAGCGAATTGTGATGACAGGTGTCATGGGGCATTGTGATGATATTGATCATCTAGGAATTGTGTTGAAAGGTATCATGGAGCACTGTAATGACTGGGGGCGTGAAGCATTGTTATGAAAATTGTCCTGGATTATTGTGATGACAGCAGTCATGGAGAATTGTGATGACAGGGATTATGCAGCACCCTTGTGTTGACAAGGGTATGGACTATTGTGATGACAATGGTTATGGAGCAATGTGATGAAAGTTTTCATGGAACATCGTGATGAAAAGTGCCTGGGAGCATTGTGACGATAAAGGCCATGGAGCGTTGTGATGACAAGTGTCATGGAGCATTGTGATGACAGGTGTCATGGAGCAATATGATAACAGGGGCCATGGAGCATTGTGATGACAGGTTTATTGGAGCATTGTGATGACAGGTGTATTGGGGCATTGTGATGAAAGTAGTCATGGATCATTGTGTTGACATGTGTCCTGGAACACTGTGATGACATGATTCATCGAGTATTGTGATGACAAGGGTCATAGCAAATTGTGATGACAGGTGTCATGGGACATTGTGATGACAGTGGTCATCTAGAATTGTGATGAAAGGTACCATGGAGCATTGTGATGACAGGGGCCATGGAGCATTGTGAACACAAGATTCATGGAGCATTGTGATGACACGGGCATGAAGCTTGGTGATGACGACAGACATGGAGCATTGTGATGCAAGGGCATGGAGCATTGTGATTACAGGAGACATGGAGCATTGTGATGACATTGGCAGGGATCATTTTGATTACAGGGATCATGGAGCATTGTGATGACAAGTGTCATGCAATATTGTGCTGACACAGATCATGGAGCATTTCGATGAGAGTGGCCTTGGAGCACAGTGATGAGAGACGTCATGGGGCATTATGGTGACAGTGGTCAAGGAGCATTGTGATGAAAGTGTTCATGGAGCAACGCGATTATCGGGACAATGCAGCATTGTGAATAAAAAGGCCATGGAGCGTTGAGATAACAGAGTTCATGGAGCATTGTGAGGAAAGTGGTCATGGATCACTGTGATGACAAGTGTCCTGGAACCTAGTGATGACACGGTTCATACAGCATTGAGATGAAAAGGGCCAAGGTGAATTGTGATGACACGTGTCATGGGGCATTGTGATGACATTGGTCATCTTGCATTGTGATGACAGTGGTCATGTAGAATTTTGATGAAAGGTATCATGGACCACTGTGATGAAAAAGGCCAAGGAACATTTCGATGACAAGTGTCATTGAGCAATGGGATGACACGGGAATGGAGTATTATGATGACAAGTGTTCTGGAGCATTGTGATGACAAGGGCATGGAGAATTGTGATTACAGGGGCCATGGAGCATTGTGATGACAATGGCAAGGAGCATTGTGATGACAGGGGTGATTGAGCATTGTGATTACAAAACCATGAGGCATTGTGATGACAGGCGCCTTGGAGCATTGTGATGACAATGGTCATCAAGCACTGTGATGACAGGGTTCATAGAGCATTGTGATGAGAAAGACCATGGAGCATGGTGATGAGAGAGTCCTTGGAAATTTGTGATGACAAGGTCATGTACCATTGTGATTCCAAGGGTCATGAAGCATTGTGATGACAAGGGCAGGGAACCTTGTGGTGACCGGGGTCATGGAGCATTTTGATGACAACTTTCATGGAACGTTGTGATGACAGGGGTCATGGAGCATTGTGTTGAAAGGGAACATGGAGCAGTGTGATTACAGGGTCCATGGAGCATTGTGAATACATAGGCCATGGAACAATATGATGACAGGTGTCATGTAGCATTGTGATGACAGGGTCATGCAGCATTGTGATTACAGGGGTTACGGGGCACTGTGATGACAGGGGGCATGGAGCATTGTGATGAAAATTGTCCTGGAGAATTGTGATGACCGCGGTCTCAGAGAATTGGGATGAAAGTTATCATGCAGCATTGTGATGACAATGGTCATGGATCATTTTGATGACGGGGTCTTGGAACATTCTGATAACAAGGTTCATAAAGCATTTTGATGACAGGGGTCATGGAGCATTGTGTTGACACGGGCATGGAGCATTGTAATGATAGGATATCTGGAGCATTGTGACGAAAAGGGGATGGAACATTTTGATGACAGGGTCCAAGGAGCATTGTGCTGACAATGGCATGGAGCATTGTGATGAAAAGGGTACTGGAGCACTGTGAGGAAAGGAGTCATGGATCATTGTGATGACAGGAGTCATGGAGCTTTGTGATGACAAGGGACATGGAACATTATGATGACACGGTCAAGGAACACTACGATGACAAGAATTCTGGAGCATTGTGATGAAAGGGCATGGAGCATTGTGATTAAAGGTGACAAGGAGCATTGTGATGATATGGGCAGAGAACACTGTGATGACAGGGGTCATGGAGCATTGTGATGAAAAGTGTCATGGAACATTGTGCTGACAGGGATCATGGAGCTTTATGGAAAGAGAGGCCTTGGAGATTTGTGTTGGCAGGCGTCATGAGGCATTGTGATGACAGCGGTCTTGGAGCATTGTGAATACAAAGGCTATGGAGCATTGAGATGACAGGTTTCATGGAGCATTGTGATGAAAGTGATCATGGATCATTGTGATGACAAGTGTCCTGGAACCTTGTGATGACACATTTCATGGAGCATTGTGATGACAAGGACCATGGCGAATTGTGATGACATCTGTCATGGGGCATTGTGATGACAGTGGTCATCTAGAATTGTGATGAAAGGTATCATGGAGCACTGTGATGACAAGGGCATGGAACATTGTGATGACAAAGGCCATGGAGCATTGTGATGACAAGTGTCATGGGGCATTTTGATGACATTGGCATGGAGCATTATGATGACAAGAGTTCTGGAGCATTTTGATGACAAGGGCATGGAGAATTGTGGTGACAGGACCCATGGAGCATTGTGATGAAAAGGGCAGGGAACATTGTGATGAATGGGTTCATGCAGCATTTTGATGAAAGGGGCCATGGAGCATTGAGATGACAGGCGTCATGAGGCATGGTGATGACAGTGGTCATGGAGACTTGTGATGAAATATATCATGGAGCAATATGATAACATGGGCCATAGAGCATTTTGATGACAAGTGTATTGGAGCATTGTGATGACATGTGTATTAGAGCATTGTGATGAAAGTAGTCATGGATCATTGTGATGACATGTGTCCTGGAACACTGTGATGACACGGTTCATCGAGTATTTTGATAAGAAGGGTCATAGCGAATTGTGATGACAGGTGTCATGGGGCATTGTGATGACATTGATCATCTAGGAATTGTGATGAAAGGTATCATGGAGCACTGTGATGACTGGGGGCATGAAGCATTGTTATGAAAATTGTCCTGGATTATTGTGATGACAGCAGTCATGGAGAATTGTGATGACAGGGATTATGCAGCATTGTGTTGACAAGGGTATGGACTATTGTGATGACAATGGTCATGGAGCAATGTGATGATGTGATGAAAGGTTTCATGGAACATCGTGATGAAAAGTGCCTGGGAGCATTGTGACGATAAAGGCCATGGAGCATTGTGATGACAAGTGTCATGGAGCATTGTAATGAAAGGTTTCATTGTGCACTGTGATGACAAGGGGGATGGACTATTGTGATGAAACTGGTCCTGGAGCATTGTGATAACAAAAGCCATGGAGCATTGTGATGACAGGCATCATGGAGCATTGTGAAGAAAGGGGCCATGGGGAATTGTAATGACAACAGAGAAATGTGATGAAAATGGTCAGCGAGCATAGTGATTAAAGTGGTCATTGAGAATTGTGATGAAAAGCGACCTAGGGCATTGTGATGACAAAGGTCATGGAGAACTGTGATGACCAGGGTCATGTAGCATTGTGATGCCACGGTCCTGGAACATTGTGATGACAAGAATTCTGGAGCATTGTGAGGAAAAAGGCATGGAGCATTGTGATTATAGGGGACATGGAGCCTTGTGATGATATGGACAGGGAACACTGTGATGACAGGTGTCATGGAGCAATGTGATGAGAATGGCCTTGGAGAATTGTGATGACAGACGTATTGGGGCATTGAGATGGCAGTGGTCATGGAGCATTATGATGAAAGGTGTTATGGAACACTGTAATTACAGGGGCCATGGAGCATTGTGAATAAAAAGGCCATGGAGCATTGAGATGACAGTGGTCATGGAGCATTGTGATGAAAGTGGTAATGGATCATTGTGATGACAAGAGTCCTGGGAACCTGTGATGACATGGTTCATGGAGCATTGTGATGACAATGGTCATGGCGAATTGTGATGACAATGTCATGGGGCATTGTGATGGCAGTGGTCATCTAGAAATGTGATTAAAGTTATTATGGAGCACAGTAATGAGAGGGGCCATGGAGCATTGTGATGACAAGTGTCATGGAGAATGGTGATGAAACGGACATGGAGCATTATAATGACAAGAGTTCTGGAGCCTTGTGATGACAAGGGCATGGAGCATTGTGATTACAGGGGCCATGGAGCAGTGTGATGACAAAGGCTTGGAACACTGTGATGACAAGGGCCATGGAGCATTGTGATTAAAGGGGTCATGGGGCATTGTGATGAGTGAGGTCATGGAGCATTGTGAATACAAGGGACATGGAGCCTTGTGATGACAAGGGTCATGGATCATTGTAAAAACAGGTATCATTGGGCATTGTGATGACAGGGGCATGGAGCATTTTTATGTAAGTTGCCAAGGAGAATTGTGATGAAAGGGATTATGTGGATTTGTAATGACAAGGGCCATGGAGCATTGTGATGAAACAAATCTTGGAGTATTTTGATGAAAGTTGTCATGGAGCATTGCGATGAAAAGCACCAAGGAACATTGTGATGACAAGGGGCATCGAGCATTGTGATGACAAGTGTCATGGAGCATTGTGACGACAGATGTCATGGAGCATCGTGATGACAAATGCCATGGAGAATTGTGATGAGAGGTGGCATTGGGCATTGTGATGAAAGGGGTCATGGAGTACTGTGATTACAGGGGCCATGGAGCATTGTGATAACAAGTGACATGGAGAATAGTGATGACAGGCGTCATAGAGCATTGTGATGACAAGTGCCATTTAGCATTTTGATGACAGGGGTCATCAGGCGTTGTGTTGACAGGGGTCATGGAGCACTGTGATGACATGGGCCATGGAGCGTTGTGAAGATAAGATTCATGGAGTATTGTGATGACACGGGCATGAAGCATGGTGATGACAACAGACCTGAGGCATTGTGATGACAAGTGTCATGGAGAATGGTGATGAAACGGACATGGAGCATTATAATGACAAGAGTTCTGGAGCCTTGTGATGACAAGGGCATGGAGCATTGTGATTACAGGGGCCATGGAGCAGTGTGATGACAAAGGCTTGGAGCACTGTGATGACAAGGGCCATGGAGCATTGTGATGAGTGAGGTCATGGAGCATTGAGATGAAACGGGTCATGGAGCACTGTGATTACAGGGGCCATGGAGCATTGTGATGACAAAGGCCATGGAGCATTGTGATGACAGGTGTCATGGAGCATTGTGCTGACAATGGCATGGAGCATTGTGATGAAAAGGGTAATGGAGCACTGTGAGGAAAGGAGTCATGGATCATTGTGATGACAGGGTCATGGAGAATTGTGTTGACAAGGGCATGGAGTATTGTAATGATAGGATATCTGGAGCATTGTGAAGAAAAGGGGATGGAGCAGTTTGACGACAGGGTCTAAGGAGCATTGTGCTGACAATGGCATGGAGCACATTGTGATGAAAAGGGTACTGGAGCACTGTGAGGAAAGGAGTCATGGATCATTGTGATGACAGGGGTCATGGAGATTTGTGATGACAAGGGTCATGGAGCATTGTGATGACACGGTCAAGGAACATTGCGATGACAAGAATTCTGGAGCATTGTGATGAAAGCGCATGGAGCATTGTGATTAAATGTGACAAGGAGCATTGTGATGATATGGGCAGAGAACATTGTTATGACAGGTGTCATGGAGCATTGTGATGAAAAGTGTCATGGAACATTGTGCTGACAGGGATCATGGAGATTTTGGGTAAGAGAGGCCTTGGAGATTTGTGATGGCAGGCGTCATGGGGCATTGTGATGACAGCGGTCTTGGAGCATTGTGATGAAAGGGGTCATGGAGCACTGTGATGACAGGGGCCATGGAGCATTGTGAATACAAAGGCTATGGAGCATTGAGATGACAGGTTTCATGGAGCATTGTGATGAAAGTGATCATGGATCATTGTGATGACAAGTGGCCTGGAACCTTGTGATGACACATTTCATGGAGCATTGTGATGACAAGGACCATGGCGAATTGTGATGACATCTGTCATGGGGCATTGTGATGACAGTGGTCATCTAGAATTGTGATGAAAGGTATCATGGAGCACTGTGATGACAGGGGCATGGAACATTGTGATGACAAAGGCCATGGAGCATTGTGATGACAAGTGTCATGGGGCATTTTGATGACATTGGCATGGAGCATTATGAGGACAAGAGTTCTGGAGCATTTTGAGGACAAGGGCATGGAGAATTGTGGTGACAGGACCCATGGAGCATTGTGATGAAAAGCGCAGGGAACATTGTGATGACTGGGTTCATGGAGCATTTTGATGAAAGGGGCCATGGAGCATTGAGATGACAGGCGTCATGAGACATGGTGATGACAGTGGTCATGGAGACTTGTGATGAAATATATCATGGAGCATTATGATAACAGGGGCCATAGAGCATTGTGATGACAGGTGTATTGGAGCATTGTGATGACAGGTGTATTAGAGCATTGTGATGAAAGTAGTCATGGATCATTGTGATGACATGTGTCCTGGAACACTGTGATGACACAGTTCATCGAGGATTTTGATGAGAAGGGTCATAGCGAATTGTGATGACAGGTGTCATGGGGCATTGTGATGATATTGATCATCTAGGAATTGTGTTGAAAGGTATCATGGAGCACTGTAATGACTGGGGGCGTGAAGCATTGTTATGAAAATTGTCCTGGATTATTGTGATGACAGCAGTCATGGAGAATTGTGATGACAGGGATTATGCAGCACCCTTGTGTTGACAAGGGTATGGACTATTGTGATGACAATGGTTATGGAGCAATGTGATGAAAGTTTTCATGGAACATCGTGATGAAAAGTGCCTGGGAGCATTGTGACGATAAAGGCCATGGAGCGTTGTGATGACAAGTGTCATGGAGCATTGTGATGACAGGTGTCATGGAGCAATATGATAACAGGGGCCATGGAGCATTGTGATGACAGGTTTATTGGAGCATTGTGATGACAGGTGTATTGGGGCATTGTGATGAAAGGAGTCATGGATCATTGTGTTGACATGTGTCCTGGAACACTGTGATGACATGATTCATCGAGTATTGTGATGACAAGGGTCATAGCAAATTGTGATGACAGGTGTCATGGGACATTGTGATGACAGTGGTCATCTAGAATTGTGATGAAAGGTACCATGGAGCATTGTGATGACAGGGGTCATGGAGCATTGTGATGACATGGGCCATGGAGCATTGTGAACACAAGATTCATGGAGCATTGTGATGACACGGGCATGAAGCTTGGTGATGACGACAGACATGGAGCATTGTGATGCAAGGGCATGGAGCATTGTGATTACAGGAGACATGGAGCATTGTGATGACATTGGCAGGGATCATTTTGATTACAGGGATCATGGAGCATTGTGATGACAAGTGTCATGCAATATTGTGCTGACACAGATCATGGAGCATTTCGATGAGAGTGGCCTTGGAGCACAGTGATGAGAGACGTCATGGGGCATTATGGTGACAGTGGTCAAGGAGCATTGTGATGAAAGTGTTCATGGAGCAACGCGATTATCGGGACAATGCAGCATTGTGAATAAAAAGGCCATGGAGCGTTGAGATAACAGAGTTCATGGAGCATTGTGAGGAAAGTGGTCATGGATCACTGTGATGACAAGTGTCCTGGAACCTAGTGATGACACGGTTCATACAGCATTGAGATGAAAAGGGCCAAGGTGAATTGTGATGACACGTGTCATGGGGCATTGTGATGACATTGGTCATCTTGCATTGTGATGACAGTGGTCATGTAGAATTTTGATGAAAGGTATCATGGACCACTGTGATGAAAAAGGCCAAGGAACATTTCGATGACAAGTGTCATTGAGCAATGGGATGACACGGGAATGGAGTATTATGATGACAAGTGTTCTGGAGCATTGTGATGACAAGGGCATGGAGAATTGTGATTACAGGGGCCATGGAGCATTGTGATGACAATGGCAAGGAGCATTGTGATGACAGGGGTGATTGAGCATTGTGATTACAAAACCATGAGGCATTGTGATGACAGGGGCCTTGGAGCATTGTGATGACAATGGTCATCAAGCACTGTGATGACAGGGTTCATAGAGCATTGTGATGAGAAAGACCATGGAGCATGGTGATGAGAGAGTCCGTGGAACTTTGTGATGACAAGGTCATGTACCATTGTGATTCCAAGGGTCATGAAGCATTGTGATGACAAGGGCAGGGAACCTTGTGGTGACCGGGGTCATGGAGCATTTTGATGACAACTTTCATGGAACGTTGTGATGACAGGGGTCATGGAGCATTGTGTTGAAAGGGAACATGGAGCAGTGTGATTACAGGGTCCATGGAGCATTGTGAATACATAGGCCATGGAACAATATGATGACAGGTGTCATGTAGCATTGTGATGACAGGGTCATGCAGCATTGTGATTACAGGGGTTACGGGGCACTGTGATGACAGGGGGCATGGAGCATTGTGATGAAAATTGTCCTGGAGAATTGTGATGACCGCGGTCTCAGAGAATTGGGATGAAAGTTATCATGCAGCATTGTGATGACAATGGTCATGGATCATTTTGATGACGGGGTCTTGGAACATTCTGATAACAAGGTTCATAAAGCATTTTGATGACAGGGGTCATGGAGCATTGTGTTGACACGGGCATGGAGCATTGTAATGATAGGATATCTGGAGCATTGTGACGAAAAGGGGATGGAACATTTTGATGACAGGGTCCAAGGAGCATTGTGCTGACAATGGCATGGAGCATTGTGATGAAAAGGGTACTGGAGCACTGTGAGGAAAGGAGTCATGGATCATTGTGATGACAGGAGTCATGGAGCTTTGTGATGACAAGGGACATGGAACATTATGATGACACGGTCAAGGAACACTACGATGACAAGAATTCTGGAGCATTGTGATGAAAGGGCATGGAGCATTGTGATTAAAGGTGACAAGGAGCATTGTGATGATATGGGCAGAGAACACTGTGATGACAGGGGTCATGGAGCATTGTGATGAAAAGTGTCATGGAACATTGTGCTGACAGGGATCATGGAGCTTTATGGAAAGAGAGGCCTTGGAGATTTGTGTTGGCAGGCGTCATGAGGCATTGTGATGACAGCGGTCTTGGAGCATTGTGAATACAAAGGCTATGGAGCATTGAGATGACAGGTTTCATGGAGCATTGTGATGAAAGTGATCATGGATCATTGTGATGACAAGTGTCCTGGAACCTTGTGATGACACATTTCATGGAGCATTGTGATGACAAGGACCATGGCGAATTGTGATGACATCTGTCATGGGGCATTGTGATGACAGTGGTCATCTAGAATTGTGATGAAAGGTATCATGGAGCACTGTGATGACAAGGGCATGGAACATTGTGATGACAAAGGCCATGGAGCATTGTGATGACAAGTGTCATGGGGCATTTTGATGACATTGGCATGGAGCATTATGATGACAAGAGTTCTGGAGCATTTTGATGACAAGGGCATGGAGAATTGTGGTGACAGGACCCATGGAGCATTGTGATGAAAAGGGCAGGGAACATTGTGATGAATGGGTTCATGCAGCATTTTGATGAAAGGGGCCATGGAGCATTGAGATGACAGGCGTCATGAGGCATGGTGATGACAGTGGTCATGGAGACTTGTGATGAAATATATCATGGAGCAATATGATAACATGGGCCATAGAGCATTTTGATGACAAGTGTATTGGAGCATTGTGATGACATGTGTATTAGAGCATTGTGATGAAAGTAGTCATGGATCATTGTGATGACATGTGTCCTGGAACACTGTGATGACACGGTTCATCGAGTATTTTGATAAGAAGGGTCATAGCGAATTGTGATGACAGGTGTCATGGGGCATTGTGATGACATTGATCATCTAGGAATTGTGATGAAAGGTATCATGGAGCACTGTGATGACTGGGGGCATGAAGCATTGTTATGAAAATTGTCCTGGATTATTGTGATGACAGCAGTCATGGAGAATTGTGATGACAGGGATTATGCAGCATTGTGTTGACAAGGGTATGGACTATTGTGATGACAATGGTCATGGAGCAATGTGATGATGTGATGAAAGGTTTCATGGAACATCGTGATGAAAAGTGCCTGGGAGCATTGTGACGATAAAGGCCATGGAGCATTGTGATGACAAGTGTCATGGAGCATTGTAATGAAAGGTTTCATTGTGCACTGTGATGACAAGGGGGATGGACTATTGTGATGAAACTGGTCCTGGAGCATTGTGATAACAAAAGCCATGGAGCATTGTGATGACAGGCATCATGGAGCATTGTGAAGAAAGGGGCCATGGGGAATTGTAATGACAACAGAGAAATGTGATGAAAATGGTCAGCGAGCATAGTGATTAAAGTGGTCATTGAGAATTGTGATGAAAAGCGACCTAGGGCATTGTGATGACAAAGGTCATGGAGAACTGTGATGACCAGGGTCATGTAGCATTGTGATGCCACGGTCCTGGAACATTGTGATGACAAGAATTCTGGAGCATTGTGAGGAAAAAGGCATGGAGCATTGTGATTATAGGGGACATGGAGCCTTGTGATGATATGGACAGGGAACACTGTGATGACAGGTGTCATGGAGCAATGTGATGAGAATGGCCTTGGAGAATTGTGATGACAGACGTATTGGGGCATTGAGATGGCAGTGGTCATGGAGCATTATGATGAAAGGTGTTATGGAACACTGTAATTACAGGGGCCATGGAGCATTGTGAATAAAAAGGCCATGGAGCATTGAGATGACAGTGGTCATGGAGCATTGTGATGAAAGTGGTAATGGATCATTGTGATGACAAGAGTCCTGGGAACCTGTGATGACATGGTTCATGGAGCATTGTGATGACAATGGTCATGGCGAATTGTGATGACAATGTCATGGGGCATTGTGATGGCAGTGGTCATCTAGAAATGTGATTAAAGTTATTATGGAGCACAGTAATGAGAGGGGCCATGGAGCATTGTGATGACAAGTGTCATGGAGAATGGTGATGAAACGGACATGGAGCATTATAATGACAAGAGTTCTGGAGCCTTGTGATGACAAGGG